>NC_138539.1:54889831-55417331 GCF_964234715.1 Podarcis melisellensis
AAACTACCAGGTTTTAGTGTCTAGACCACATTTTTAGAAGCAAGGCTGCAATTCTGGTGAGGAAAGGTCTGGAGACAGACAAGCTTGGCAGAACCCACAACTGACACACTTCCCATTGTGTAAGCTGGTCTTCATAAATCACTCAGCTTGTTTAGGTGTCAGTGACTTCAAGGACTGCTGGAGATATTCCAAAAAATATACAGTTGTACCTTGGATCCTGAACGCCCTGGAACTCGGATGTTTTGGCTCCCGAATGCTGCAAACCCAGAAGTGATTGTTCTGATTTGCGAACGTTCTTTTGGAACCCAAACATCCGACAGGGCTTCCACAGCTTCTGATTTGCTACTGGAGCTTCCTGCAGCCAATCAGAAGCTGCGATTTGGTTTTTGAATGTTTTGGAAGTTGAACGGACTTCCGGAACAGTTTCCATTCGACTTCCAAGGTACAACTGTATAGGTAAACACAAGGACAAACCGTGAGCTGTGAGCCACAGAAGAAGCCTTGGTTACAGCTCATGATTAGTCTGGAGGAAGTTAAACCATGAAGTTAGGTTTGGACGGCACACTAAGTCAAACCATGGTTTAGCTTAACACAGAAGCAGAATGACCAGAGAAGAGTAAAGCAGTCACCATCATCTGTCCAGAAACCCATTCATTCAACCAGGCCAACAATATGTGAGAGGGATTCAGGTGGTATTTGGGGACTGCTTTAAGTACAAGTTACACTTGCTTGATATCATTACACAATAGTGTTAGTGTTATGTTCAATTTCCACCCACCGTGACTGTATGCACTTATATGAGCTTGAATCTTGTAGCTTGTGAAGTCCACCCTGCATGTCCTGATTGTGATGTAAAAATTTCCATTTATAATAACATTTGCAATTTTCTATTTGTATAAGCGTAAAGCCAACTTTACAAAGGCACCAAAAGTTTTCTGCAATTCCCCTTCCAAATTGTTATCAAGCAACACTTCTAATGACTTCCTTTCTGAACATAAAACTTTTGTAAAACTTCATGATGAAGGATCTGCCATACACCAAGTATTTTCCTGTTCCTGAAAGTGATTTTCAGTGTGTGCACAGAATTTTTACTGCTGTTGCTATGGCTCATAAACAGCTGCAATTAACTAATAAAAAGTTGCACAGTGCCCAGATTCCTTTGTGGGACTAATAGTGTGCAAATCTTAAAATGCAGTGTATTTGTCGCTAAAAGTCTGTCATAAATAAAAACCCAAGATTCCTATGTATGTAAGATTCTTTGTGGCATTATGTTTCAGTATATTGCTGCAGAGTACAAAGAAATCATTGAGACACACTAGAGAAATGTGACCTTGTAAAAAGCCTGGCAGTGCATTTTGTTAATTGTGTGTATGCACTGAAACAGTTTATTACCATTCAAAAATATCAAGGAAGTTAAGAATTAATTTCTATTTTAAAAGTAGTATCCCTTTTATGATAAGTTTTTTCTTTTTTTAAAAAAAATTGCTAAATGTCTGCAGTGCATGCCTCTGCAGGAGAAAAAATTCAGAATATAAGCAATCTTTGTTAAGAATGTAATACAATAAGACACTGACATTCATTCAGAGGGCAGCTGCCTCAAATTTATTCAGCTGGAACTGCACTGTACCCAAAAAACCACTAGATGGCACCTATTCACAATTTATAATCCAAATTGCAACATTTCCCTTTGCATGGTGTGTGGTCCTAAGTTCCATCGAAACACAATTGAAAGTATGTCAAGCTTTGACCAATAAGTGGCAACTAGAAGGAACCTGCCACTATCTTGGGGAAAAGCAACAAATTCATTCAAAAGTCAAAAAATATATATATTCCAGCTATTGTTTCTTAATGTAACACTTCCTAATTTAATATTTCCTCATTTTAATTCTCCAAAGCCTTGACCAAATTCGCGCAACCCAAACTACACAAAAATATCCTTTAAATGTATTTTCAATCTAACCTTAAGCCAAGCAGGAGAGACATTCTTGCTGTATTCCAAATTAGCAAACCTCCAGCCTCATTCAGCCTACAACCCCCTTCTCAGTTAAGCATTTCAGAAAATTACCGCTGACGTCATGGTTTAATTAGAAATATTGTACAAAATAATGATGTGCTGAAGAATATCCAAGCAAAACTAACAAGTTATATTATTTGGCCAGTCCCCTCGAAGTTTAAAAAAGAAATGTAATGAACAGAGCAAGAAAAAGAAAGGAAGATTACTGCGCAGAAATAAGTAACAGGTTTGATTTTTGAGTGAAGGAAGTGTTGCTGCTGCCTTTGAAAGTTTTAGACACCTGACAGGCTTGAGGGCAAGGGCATGGAAGAAAATGGGAGAGGGAAATAATCAATAATGGACGACTGTGAAATCACCCTGTGCAACGGTGCCTGTTTCTCTCTTGCCCCATTTACTGCAAAAACATCATAGCACTCAGGGACACTCAGCAAGTGTTATTATAAAGAACAAAGGGGGGGATGCATACCATAAAACAGATTAAGATCCTTTAAAAAATAAAAATGAAAATCTCCATGCACACACCATGTATTTTGCCCAACTTACAATGTCTACAAGAAGCTCAAGGGAATCCTCCCTACAGCTAAATGACTTGTATCTCCATATTACTCCCATGACAGTTTTCCCTTCCTCCTGTTTGGATTTCCTAGCAACACATCACCAACAGACCCCTGATTCTAGCGCTGAGCTGAAGTATTCAGACCAGGGTTTTTTTTTGAGATACTTTGTGGGCCTGTAAAAATGCCCTCCCCAGAGATTTTTCCCCCCCTGGTAGGCTTCTTGGATCAAGGGACATTTCTGTTAAGAAGGCAGAGGGATGGGAGATGTGCCATAATAAATACGAGGTGGCAGAGGGTTGCATCAGTCTTTCTATTTTAAAAAATCTGTTAAAAGCTTTGCAGTGGTTTCTACCAGCAGCTGAACTGCAAAGAGCAGCAGGGATCCCAGAAACATTCCTTGCTGAGAAATGGTGCAATGGGAGTGGGGGTGGGGAAATTACTCCCTAGCCCAGGGAAGGAAAATTCAGCTTGTTTTGCATCAGGTTCCGAAAAATCAAGTTCACAGCTTTGGAGTAATTCTTGATCCATCCTTGGCACTAGAGGTACAGGTGTCCTCAGTGGCACAGAGTGTTTTCTAGACTAGTATGCCAACTACATGGGATGCAGGTGGCGCTGTGAGTTAAACCACAGAGCCTAGGGCTTGCCAATCAGAAGGTCGGTAGTTCAAATCCCCGGGACGGGGTGAGCTTCCGTTGTTCGGTCCCTGCTCCTGCCAACCTAGCAGTTCGAAAGCATGAAGTGCAAGTAGATAAATAGGTACTGCTCCAGCGGGAAGGTAAATGGCATTTCCGTGCGCTGCTCTGGTTCGCCAGAAGCGGCTTAGTCATGCTGGCCACATGACCCAGAAGCTGTACGCCGGCTCTCTCGGCCAATAAAGCGAGATGAGCGCCGCAACCCCAGAGTCGTCCGCGACTGGACCTAACAGTAAGGGGTCCCTTTACCTTTATGCCAACTACAACCTCTCCTGGACTGTCTGGCAACAAGGATCCATGCTCTGGTAACACCTTGTTTATACAATTATTATGTATTGCACTTGGGGTTATCCCTGAAGATGACTTAAAAGCTAGCTGAAGATAAACAGCCAAGATTTTGACCTTACTAGGCTGCTGGGAACACATCCCACCAGTTTTGAGATCTACACTGTTCGCATGCCCTTCATGATGCTTTAGGGAACATTTTCTTCCATACAACCTGCCTAAGTCCACTGGGCTGATCACCATCATAGATAAAGCATATATTTCCCATTGCTTGTGTCACCAATATGGAACGTCCTGCCAATGGCTTTTCCATCTGAGAGCCACTATACTATGGTTTGTTTTGTAAATATCAAAAGGATGCTGTGCCTTGAAAGGAAGTAACCTGAAAAAAAGTTTTCTACCTTGTAAATGTGATTACTGTGGACAAGTGTATAAGGAAATGTTCACACATGTAACCAATTTGTTAGCTAGATTCTTAAAGAAAGGCAATACAGAAAGTTGGAACGGGGAGGGTACAAAAAACAACAAGCAACTAAAATTACTCTCTGATGTGTGTAAGAAAGTAATAGGTTGCACCCAATGTAAGGGGTAAGGTGAGGTAATGTGCCCCTGACCGTTAAGTCCAGTCACAGACGACTCTGGGGTTGCAGCGCTCATCTCGCTTTACTGGCCGAGGGAGCCGGCATTTGTCCGCAGACAGCTTCCAAGTCATGTGGCCAGCATGACTAAACTGCTTCTGGCAAACCAGAGCAGTGAACAGAAATGCCGTTTACCTTCCTGCTGGAGCAGTACCTATTTATCTACTTGCACTTTGACATGCTTTCAAACTGTTAGGTTGGCAAGACCTGGGACCGAGCAACAGGAGCTCACCCTGTCATGGGGATTCAATGTAGCTCTGAGTCATTTAGCAATATACTTGGTCCACTGGCAAAATGCTCTATGTCAGCAAAATGATTTTGTGCAAGAGAATGCAAAAGCCGCTTGCTGGTGGCCTTTCGCACAATAGATTGTGTAATGGGTTTCTGCTGGCGCAACTGTTGTGTTAGATTCCTCCATTGCACAACCTGAAGACTCACCCATTGGACAACACAAAAGCCCTTGCACTAGCAGACCAAGAACAATGGAGGCAGCCCAATATGTTATCTAATAATGTTTTATTCTTGCTCAAGACTAAAATGGGCTGAGGACTTCAGTCAGTCAATACAGATACAGAATGCCTTCTGCACAGAAAGTGTAATGCAGAAAAAGTGGATCAAAGCTAAGTAAAAACTTCATACACATACACACACACACACACATGCTTTATACAAATATTCTCTCATACTCTATCCTTATTAATTTGATTGTGATTTTGTTGTAAAGAGAAGGGAATCTCTTTATCTTAAACACAATTCAGGCCCGTTTGTAAAAAAATAAAATAAAATAAAATTATTGCTGCCATAAAAGGAAGAAGACAAGGACGGCCACTGAAAAGCATGTCAAGACACAGCTTTGTGTATGTGGAGCTGTGGGTACCATTTTGGGTGGTGTCATTCCCATCTGCAAGATGGGTTCCAGAGAATAGCACTGAAGAACATCATTTGGCTCCATGGCACTTAAGCTTGGGTTCATCTTGTCCCCGATACTGTTTAACATCTAAATGAAGCCACTGGGTGAGGTCACTTCATCAATCTCTGTGTGACACCCAGCTCCACTTCTCTATACCATCTAAATGAGGTGAAGCTGTGCAAGCACGGGACGTTTTGCCTTTCCCACCCAAACTAGGCTGCTGGAATGAAGAAAGCTAATGAGGACATGTGTGCCAAAGAACCCAGCTCAGTTCTGTTAGAGCAAATTTCTAGGGTCATGATGTGCTTAGATTCACCCTGTTCTTTAATTCTACTAACTGCATGTCTGGCTCTGCTTGGTAGATCTTGGGGTTCTACGAAAAATGGAAAAAAGGTTGGATCTACTGACATCTGCTCATTTTGACATAGACAACAAATGGGTGAAATTTCTAAATGTCACTGAAAGTTATTTTGCTATCATCCCATCACAGTTAAAATTACTTTTTTTTCAAGAACCACGCCTGTTTGCTCTCGCATAACACCTATAGCAATAAAGGCAGATTATTCATTCACTAGGAACAGCAAAATATTTTCCTGCTATCCAGCTAATCTGTTCTTTAAGGCAAGAATAGGACTTTCAAAGCTGATCTTTAGATTCAGATTAAGCACTGAGCTAAGAACAGTAACATGATATTTCTTTGCCAAAGAAAATGGGGTAGGTGTTTTCTGTCTGCACAGATATAATCATACCAAGAGCAATATCGTTGTTTCGCTTATCGCTACCGTGGAAGCAAAGCAGAAACCAGCTAGAAACTGGGGGGAAATGAAGACGGGCACCAGAACAAAAAGTCTTGCCGTTTTATCCCTTTGCACATGGAAAGAAAGTGAGTGGGGAGAAGCTACACTTTTTTTTAAAAAAAAAAAAAAGGATGGAAGATCTTCTGCTTGGGACTAATGAGTAGTCAAGTGGCCAGTGTATGGTCTGAAGGCATATGAGCCGGGATGGGTCTGTTTAATGGATAGGTGACCACCTGGGAGCTGCGTGTATTATTTATTTATTTATTATTATTATTTAAATTTATATACCACCCTTCATCTGAAGATCTCAGGACAATTCACAACAGAAAAACAAAGCACAAAATGAAAAATTAAATGAAAACCAATCAATAACACACACCCGGGCACAAACACATTTAAAAGGACATAGAATATTAATCAAGCAAAGACTTGGTTGAAAAGGAATGTTTTCACCTGGCGCCTAAAGATATATTATGCAGGGGCCAGATGAACCTCTGGGGAAGAACATTCCTCAAATGGGGAGCCACTGAAGAAAAGACCCGTTCTCATGTTGCCATCCTCCAGACCTCTCATGGAGGAGGCACACGAAGAAGGGCTCAGTTGTTGATCACAAAGTCCAAGTCAGTTTATATGGGGAGAGGCAGTCCATGAGGCATTGCCGTCCTGGACTACTGAGCTCTATGATCAAAGAAATATAGGACATAAAGATGTGAGAGGATGAATAGAACTGAACAATAATCTGTAACGTGTGCTTTACATCTCAATGTTACTCTCCAAACCACCAAAACTAGTGACATATAAGGAAGTTTATAAACACACACAAGCCAAGGTCCATTCCTTGTGCAGAACCAAGCATCACAGCTTCCTCAACTTCAATTCAAGCATCTCTTTTAAAAACAAAAACAAAAAAAACACTACTTATTCATCAGTTGCAGAGCTTGAGTGAACTGCTGCTTACACTCTGCAGCATATGTTATATCTTCAACTATATACCTGTAGCTTGCAAGCTGAATAAGATTCACGAGAAATGGGCTAATGAGATACAGATTGGGAAGTCATAATACTTTAAATGATAGCAGATTATACTGTAATTGAAATCTGCGAGAACAGCCTAGATGACATTTATGATTAATGTAAATGATAGCAACCTGGTTAACTTGTTTGACCAGTTATCTTTTTATTCTCTGGGCAAGAAGTGACAACATAACTTAGAAACTGACAGGCATCAAAGGATAATGCCAGGGAGATTTTTTTTTCCAACTGCCAGCAATCATCTGTAGCTATTACAATGCATTTAAAATTCACAGTCAGTGAATTAAAGATGACAGTATCTTGAGCAGTGACTGAAAGCACCCACGCTGTAGCAGTGTTACAAATTCAGAGGCATACAGGTTACAATATTAGAACAATATCTCAGGGAAGTCAGCATCACTGAAGTTGTGCTGAGCAAAATGTTTGAATTACAAATTATATTGCACAATACTGCTTGCGATGACTAGACTGCACTGGAGCATTCAGACAAGCCTTTTGGCAAGTTCTGAGGAAGAAGTACTGAGAGGAGCTATGGGAGGGCATAAAAGCTTGCCACATATCAGAAATACAATGCACAATATTTCTGTTGTGTAGTAATAAGGAAGAGCAGTGTTAGCTAACCCTTCTCCTAACCCCCACATAATCAATGGAGCATATATCCTGTGCAACTCTCTTACAGAGGCTGGATAAAAAATTTGCATCTTCAAAGGAAGGCGACAATTTAGTGCCCACACCAAAAAAAACAAAAAACAAAAACCTGCCTATGAGGGGAAATAAGGCTATGTTACAGTATATGCAAAGCACAGTGGACATTTTGTAACAAAGTGATGTTTTGATCAAGAATGAGAAGGAAAACAACTAGGATTCTTTTCGACACTACAGTGTCTGGAAACCTAGCCTGAATTTTCGACAGTTTTCAAAACAGAGAGCGAACATTTAGATTGTCCAAATTCCAAACACTGAAATGGCATAGGTCAGAGGGTTGACACTAGCAAAACTCCCAACACAAATAAAATTGGGTGCAGAAGAAAATAAATTCATAATTGTGTGTAACTAATTATGGGTAGATTGCAACTGGACACAATAAAAGCAGCCTAAAATATATTGTAAACTGACAACCAGGCAGACAAACCAGCAAAGAGTTGAAGCTCAGATGTTCCCTTCCGTTTTTTGCTTATATTAGATATGTCTGTCGGGGCGAGTGGATTACATTCCATAGCTACAGACTACAAGTCAGGCTAGAATAGTGTTTTTTTTGCAGAATGATTTTTCCGCTTTGTCTTCAGGCAAAACATTAAAATTCAGCTGCCTGTTTTAAAATACAAACATTTTATTTAACTTTAAAGAGTGCAAAGTCTGCTTTTAGTATTAGTCTAGTGAAAAGGCAGCCCTCTTTATAGCTCCTTTTAACTTTGAGCTTTAGTCTTGCATATAAAGACAGCTGGAGATTTTGGAAACAACACTTATTACAGGCAAAAGAATGTTAAACATTTCACATCTAAGTATCAATATAAACATGGTTCCTTTCGCAGAGAAATATCGAGAAATGCTATATTTACATTGATAGTTTATTGTTATATATTCAGGATAAACATATTGCACCTGGGTTATTTTAGGACGAAGAGTGTTATGTAAATTGAATTAACAACACAATGCATATAAAGCAACAAGCACAACAACCTCATTTTATAGAGTAAATCAATCACTATCAGCCATTTAGAGCTTGATGGTGTATGTTAACAATTATTCTATAGCTACAGTAATCAAATATTATAATAATTGCTCCTTCTAGCAGCAAAATCAGTGATATGAGTCAACAAGACTATAGCCAAAATGCACCCATGCTTGCGGGAAAGCCAAGATTCATACTAATACACATTTTTTTTCCCTTTAAAAAACTCTAAGGGATGAAAAATCAAGCAGCCCAATGAGAACTGAGTATGTTCAGTAGCCACAGTATGTAGAATGGTGGGAAAGACAAGAGAGGGTGGATTTAGCGGAATGCCTTTCTTGGGCCAAAAGGCCAGACTGGAACCCTGGCAGAAACCTTCCTTTTAGGACATAGGATATGCTGCAACGTTTTGTTGCAGCTCTTGTTTGCTCCTCCTGTTAGAGAGAGAACTTAGTTATTCAGCTGGAAAGACAGACAGGGCTGACCATTTAAAAGCTAATGGTTTCTTTTTGGGGGACTCTGCTGGCATGCAGAAAAATATTATTCAGCAAATAAATAAAACAAAACTCCAGTGTGTTGAAGGCTAAGCATACTCAGCGGCATCTATGAGCCATAAAATGTAAAGGCCAGGTGACCATTACCTGAATTTGGGGGAGGAAAATGGGGGGGGAGAGACTCATGTTCCTAACTGCTTTACTGTGACAGAGAACGTGTGGACCTTCAGATATTGTTTAACACCAACTGCCATCAGCCACAATATGGCCAATGGTCAGGGTTGGTAGGAGTTATAGTCCAGCAGCACCTGAAGAGCTATAGCAGGGGTCAGCAAACTTTTTCAGCAGCGGGCCAGTCCACTGTCCCTCAGACCTTGTGGGGGGCCGGACTATATTTTTTTGGTGGGGGAGGAGGAAATGAACGAATTCCTATGCTCCACAAATAACCTAGAGATGCATTTTAAATAAAAGGACACATTCCACTCATGTAAAAACATGCTGATACCCAGACCATCTGCGGGCCGGATTGAGAAGGCTGTTGGGCCCAGTGGCATAGCGTGGGTTGTCAGCATCCGGGGCAAGGCAAGTAATTTGCACCCCCTAACTCGTGGATTTGTGCCCCTTAACCCTAACCCCCAGATGTTGCACCCGGTGTGGCCGGCCCCCCCTGCACCCCCACGCTATGCCACTGGTTGGGCCGCACCCAGCCCCCAGGCCTTAGTTTGCCTACCCATGAACTATAGTTTCCCTTTTCCTCTGACTTCAGGCATGCATGACTGTCCTTAACTTATAAGCCCATGTCACGATTCTTTAACACTCTTTGAAATGGCAAAGGAGGTTATGGGAGCCTGAATAACTAAACAAAAATTGCTGAGGGAAGAAGAAAAGCCAGTAAATTGGGGAAACGTGATTTCATAACACCTGAAAAACATTGACCTGCAGCTTTCTAATAAATAGAAAACTGGATAGTAACAGACTGTAAGAGAACAATATACATTTGGCCAAGTGACAATGGTCATAAGCAGCAGGTGGCTCAGACCTAATGACAGTTAGCTGCCAGAAAGCAGTAGATAAAGCCAGTCAGTCCCTCGTTCTAGATTAAGCTGCCTCAATGTGACAGTTGCTATTTTCCTCAATCACATAAGAGGGTTTGAACTTAAAACAGCAGAAAAACTAGCAGGCACTTGTACTGTTAGGTCTCTGCTTTAAAGCAAAGACTCAGAAGCACGGTCACTGAGGTCAACCCTACAACATTCTGGAAAATGGCTTATCTCTTTTGTTTAATGCATTTATCATTATGTGCTCACAGTGGCATACCTGGTTTTCCTCCTCCCCATTTTATTCTCAAAGCTACCCCGTGAGGTAAATTAGGCTGAGAGACAGTGACTGACCCAGTAAGCCCCATGGCCAAGTAGGTACTTGAACCAGGTCTCTCAGGTCGTGTTCCAAAATTTTGTCTTGAAGAGAATAAAACTGCTTGAGATAATGAAAGCTTTTGATTTAAGGAAAAGAGGGATACAATTAACTTTCAGACCACATGTAACATACATATTTCCAGTTGAGATTTTAGGTTTAATAAGGTTTACAGGGGTTTGATTTTTACTCAACTTTTTGGAGAAACTATTTTTTTTTCTTTTTAAATTACACTTTAAAAATTTATTTTATCATGAAAACAAATGAGAGGTGAGTCTCTAATGTACTGTTCTCTTTTTATTCCAGCTAAAATAAAATAAGAATGTTATAAAATATAGCTCTGATTTCACATTAACCATACTGTCAGGACATGAGAATTTATAGGAACTTCAGGTATGCCTTAATAGAAAAGTAAATAAATGCCTTCCCCCGCCCTCTTCTGGCAGTCATCCCATAATCAATTCAACAGTAATCAGTTGTGATGCTAAACTAAGGATTACTTCAGGTGGGAGAATAAACTGGATGAACAGATGGTTGCTAAGAAACAAAAGGCCCCTACTAGCCAAATAGAAAACAGTAAGTTAAATGCAAGAATATGTGACAATGAGAAGACTAGAATTATCCATGATGGCAATGCCTTTCATTAAGACCACTTCTGCTTGTTCTGCCACTTAATTCTCCAACATAAAACCGCCTGAAACAGTTTTATCATAAAGGAAATGGGAAAAATTAATCCCATTTCCTCTTTTGCCCAAAAACATATTTTTCCCCTTTGTGAGGCGACTTTTCTAGCAATGGTTCACGAGTCATGAGGCACTTCATTCACTTACAGCAAGTGAGTGTGTGTGTGTAAAAATCCAGTGCTTAAGGAACCAAAAACACAAAACCGTTTGGGAATCTAGTCTCTTTGTGCTTTTATAGAAATGCTGACCCACTGTAGATTTATGGGCTAGGAGAGAGAATTTCCACTGAAAGAAAGAAAAAGATGGATATATTTTTCCAAGATTAGAAACAAAGAAGCAAAATTCCCTCAAGCTTTCCACTGAAGGAAAGGCTGGGGGGCAGAACAAACTGCCCAATTATACATTGCCCATCTACCTCAACACTGACTAGCAGCTCTGCAAATTGTCATGCACGGTTCCCATCCACTTGCAGACCTGTTGAGACCTTCTGAACTCAAAGCACATACTCTCTGAGCGAAGACAGATAAAACCGTTTCCTGGTGGTGAAGGTAGCTTGAACACATTTGTTGTGCGGCATTTCATGAGAAAGGTGTGTGTGTCTGTCTGTTCATTTAACTATATCCACCATGCTTAGAATGTACAGTGGTACCTCGGGTTAAATAATTCGTTCTGGAGGTTTCTTAACCTGAAACTGTTCTTAACCTGAGGTACCACTTTAGCTAATGGGGTCTCCCACTGCTGCCGCACCGCCAGAGCACGATTTCTGTTCTCATCCTGAAGCAAATTTCTTAAACTGAAGCACTATTTCTGGGTTAGCAAAGTCTGCAGCCTGAAGCATATATAACCTGAAGCATATGTAACACAAGGTACCACTGTATGCATATATTCAGCCTATTTCTGGGTTAGCAGAGTCTGTAACCTGAAACGTATGTAACCTAAGTGTATGTAACCCAAGGTACCACTGTATTCTTATATTCAGCCTACTGTTAATATATGAGCCTTCCCTCTCCATAATATTTTTCTGCTAGTAGCTACAGTTATTCTCATGCCGCAGTGTGAAATTTACCCAGTCAATGCTAACTGCCTTGCTTAAAAGCCTACCAACTGGTCACAGGCAGACACTGGAAGCTCTGCACCCTAGCTGCTACGGTGCCAGGAAAATTGCCTGCCATTTCAACCTACTCCCCTACCCACACAGTTCCTAAATATTCTGTGCTTGTATCAGCAGAAAGACAAACAGATCTGCACAGCGGCTATCATGCATTCCCTCCACTGATATGTAAATATCAGTTTAATACTAGAATAATCTCAAGCAACCATTGAGTAATTCTTCCCACATGTCATTTTTAAGGCAAAGGTGCATATCTGGCTGTGTGCCAGTTAGAATTCAAAAACTTTGCTCTGCTGAGGTTATGGGTCAGGTTCTTCATAGTATTCATACAATGGCAGGTGCTCAGTTTGATTTTGCAACCCCACCCTGTTACATTTCCAATGTTAAAGGAATATGTTTACTTGTTACAGAGGATATTTTTCAGTGTTGCTTCTTCCAATATTAAAATATCATTAAGGCCAGAGTAGATAACTTGAGAGGTCTCCTGATCCTGTGAAATCCATACAGGATTAGTAATGACCAAATTCTATTATATTTAAGAATAAAAACACTTGCTAATTTATAGGTAAAACATAACTTTCATTAAATGTGCCAACAGCATATATATCCACAATACCACTCCATTTCCTCTTCCACTTTTGGAAGTCTCAGAAACACTAAAAGCTGGACTCTGACCAAATAAATACTTAGCAAACATATTTTGTGTACAGAATTAATCTCAAAGGACATTATACTCTAGAATGAATTTGGCAGACTGAGCATCTTCAGTGGGATTTTTGAAAGGTACATTTTATAACTGAGTGGACCAAAGAAAGCCAACTGAATTGCAATATTCTTTAATGACAAATTAAACATTATAAATGAACATAAAAAACCAACCATATCTCCTAAACCTTTTATTACAGAGCCCAACCCTAAGATAAGAAAATCATAGCTTTACACAATATAATGTCAATTTTCTATTTCTGGTAGCCAAGTGTTTTTGGCCAGGTTCAGAAGTAATGTCAAAGCAAGCTTTGTGATTGCAAAAATGAACTTGTGTGATGAGCCTTGGGCTTGCACACTGCTCCTTCTCCTTCACACACGACAAGAACTAACCACAGTTACCGTTACTTACATATTTAGAAAACTGATATCCTCCTTCGTAGCTCCAAAAGGCTGTCAAAGTAGTTCACAAAAGAGTTGAATGATAAAATTATATTCATATTCCAGTGTAGAATCAGGAAAAGAAATAACATGGTGTCCACATGGTGCCAAGATTACTCAGTGGCGTTTCCTGCCATCTTCTGTGGCCTTCTGTGTTGGCCCAATGGCCATTGAATACCAGAGCTACAGGTTCCTCTAGGTCCTTTGAGGCAGCTGAAGCTTGTTCAGCCAATGACAGAGAGAAACCTTTATTTTCTGGCCATTCCCAGCAGGTCTTCTAAGACAGTGGAGGGGAACTAATTTATGTAGGCCTGTGATGCTTTGGCTTGATATTCTGGTTTGTTAAGTAACCCTAAGTGTGGTCCTTATTCATTTTAAACATGAGTTGAGATGCAACTTTGGCTGCATTCACATGGCAGCTTATTCCATTTTCACAAAGTTCCCCTGTTAATTCCACATTATAATTGAGTTTTCTCACAATGTAAAAGCTATAGTGGCATGCAGTGCAAGTTTAGCACTCATTCCCATATTATTTGCAAAATGATTTTTTATTTTTATTTTGAAGCAAATACCACAGTAATGAGCACTAAACTGGCACTACATTCCACTATAGTTCTGGAAGTGGCTTCTGTGTTGTGGCTAAGCTCAAAACTTAACAGACAAGGAAAAGTTCTTAAAATGTTGGTCAGCATCAGAAGAGCTGATTAAGTAAAGGGATGCAAAAATAAAATCTAGTAAGAAAAAATGTAAATAATATTTTTATCATTTGTTTTTTTAGGTATTTGTAAAACTACAGCTGCACAGCTATCATTGATTATGTTCCATACAAATACCCTGTCAATCATTCACAGACCACTGCTAGATCATGCACCTGCAACAGTCCACAAATATTCCAGAACACTTGTAATAAATGGCAGCCTTGTTTCCTTGCAATGCACAAAATTACTAGAAGAAATATTAATTTTGAACAGTGTATCCAGAATTTTTTTCCTACTACAGTGGTACCTCTGGTTTCGTACTTAATTCATTCCGGAGGTCCGTTCTTAACCTGAAACTGTTCTTAACCTGAAGCACCACTTTAGCTAATGGCGCCTCCTGCTGCTGCTGCTGTGCTGCCGCCGTGCAATTTCTGTTCTCTCTTTTTTCCCCCACATGCTTTTTATTAGTTTTCATAATAAAAAATACAAGAACATAATACACAAAATTATATTCTCATTTTCACAGATTTTAAATGTGGCTTCCTTCAACCTTTCCCCAAATCATCCGTGCTAATCTTTTTGTAAAGTTTCGCATTTGTTAGTATGTAATGTCATTGATCGATCTGATTCTACCGTTGCTCTTTAGACAGTACCCTTTACTCGTTACAGAACTCCCTTGAAGCCCACCAATGTTATTTGTCCCTCACTTAGGTTTTCCAGGTAATTCGTAAAGCTTTCCCAGTCCTTGATAAACCTCTGATCTTTTAAGTATCTGATTTTCCCTGTCATTTTGTCCATCTCCACATATTCTAGCAGTTTTGCTCTCCATTCCTCAATTGTCGGCAAACCCTCTTAACCTGAAACTGTTCTTAACCTGAGGTACCACTTTAGCTAACGGGGTCCTCCTGCTGCCACTGCGTCCCCGCGCATGATTTCTGTTCTCATCCTGAAGCAAAGTTCTTAACCTGAGGTACTATTTCTGGGTTAGCGGAGTCTGTAACCTGAAGTGTATGTAACCTGAAGCGTATGTAACCCGAGGTACAACTGTATGCTCTTAAAATTTTAACCAAAAAATCACAAAAGCTTAAAATAAAATGAAACATTCCAGAGTTAAAGAGATTTTTCTCAAACTGACTAGCTTATGAAAAGCTTGATGCAAAAACTGAGTAGGGCTTTTTCTATACAGTCGTACCTTGGAAGCTGAACTGAATCCGTTCCGGAAGTCCGTTTGATTTCTGAAACATTCAGGAACCAAAGCACAGCTTCTGATTGGCTGCAGGAAGCTCCTGCAGCCAATCAGAAGCCGCAGAACCCCATTGGATATTTGGCTTCCAAAAGAACGTTAGAAAACCAGAACACTCACTTCTGGTTTTCGATTGTTCAGGAGCTGGAATGTTCAACTCCCAAGGCATTCAGGAGCCGAGGTACGACAGTATGAGCTAATGCACCTTTGCAGGTGTCTTTTACCTTTATAGTGTGTGGGGGTGTATGTGTGTTCGTGGTGGGAAAGGATGGCAGAGGGCTGAAAGGATTTTGTGTGTATTAGCCCTGAAAGACAGAATGGCAAGAGTCAAGTTTCTCTGCTGTGTAACATATTCTGCTGTAGTTACCTACACCTTTCCCCATCCTTGGCAACGGTGTGGGCCTGACCCATTTTTACTCAGACCTTCAACACGCTTGTCCTGTCCTAACCATGATTACAATGATAAATAATGCATCAATATCCTAATGGGCTGACGTAACGGGAGTGTGAATAAATGGAAGCACGGTAAGAGCTTTTCAGCTACAATCAGAGGAAACGGTCAAATCCCATGCATCTCCATACCCTTCCAGCACATCTGTTCAAACAGTATTTGAAGAATTAAAATTAAACTGAAATGTAAAGTGAGCTTTCAGTAGTTTAAGTAGGGGAAAATACTGTTCAAATTGCAGTACCCTTGGTTTCAGCTCATGCTAAATGTGGAGTAATTATATTGATGTCTGAATGCTAAGCACTAGGCCTACACCTCTGCCTTACCTCATTCCTCATATTTGAGTCATTTGGCCTTTGTACAATGTGAGAGTCCTTGAAGACTAATCCTGCTAATGTCTTCAGAATTAATTTGGGTAATTAAGAGAGGGCATCTTTGCTCCCTACTGTGGTAGTCACCCATAAGCCTTAGGATCTTTTCCTCATGAAATTGCATGACAACAATCATGTGCTATTTTAATATTATTCCTATGCATCCAAAGGAGTAAAATGTAAGGATCATTTAAAATCTACATGGAATCAGCCAAGGCATTTCCATGGCTCAGATAGATTAGGATGGCTGGAATTGAAATTCAAATGCTAAAAACTGAGTTTCAGGACTGGTATTTGAAATTTGACATTAAATCCATTATTCAATTAACATGTGCTGTGTTTTGAGACACTGTAAGGCTGCCATTGACTTTGAGGAAACCAAACCGTATGCAGCTATTACAAAAACAACCAACACTCAGCGAGTTTTCTAATTAAAAAGGGTACCCCAGGGAATGCGAAACAACGACAAAACATGCAAACCAAACATACCTGTCCACTTGCCAATCAGGGCAAAACTTTTTTTTTAAAGAAAATCCCTCACAGCCCTCAGGAAAAGTGACCTACCAAAGACCAGTAGGTCCAAGTGAAGGGTGCATGTGTTGAACCGCCTGCCTGCCCCCAGCTAACCATTATTCGGGCAGAAACCAGACTTCTCTTTTCTACTTTGTCTGAAATCTTGCAAGATTTTGACACCAAATCCTCTCTCGCACAATACTCCATTTAAAGCCTTGCTGTGCAAGAGCAAAAGCATTCATCTTTTTTTTCATCTGGCAATCCTCTGGCAACACAAACACACATCCACCAACTGAGGAGGCATGCAAAAATGAAAATTGTATCAAAGATGCAACCAAAAGGATAATCCCAAATTGTGATGTAAGAGTGGGGAGACAAAGGGAAAAGGATAAAAGGAAAATCACGACTGTTGTAGGTATTTTCTTCTGCCTCACAGCTGTTTGGCAGCCAGCTGTCAATCACAATAGAAATGCTTGCACAGGCAAATTCATTACTTGTGGCTCTGTCAGAAATTGCGAATCAGCTGTCAAAATCTTATCCTGAATTTTGGACATTTGACTTTAAATATCGTCCACAATCTGAGACTGCATTTTCAACATTTTGACCAGAATGTGGCCATTGGTCTTTCACTGAGCACATCTATATTGTGTTTTCTTAAGCCTCTCCTTTTTGAGGGACATCTGGAGCAACTGAGCTATGGCTCTTCCCATATCTAGTTGGCAATTGAACATCTGCATCAAGGAGAAACATTCCTACTTGTGTATGCCCCCTACACAATTTAGAACCCTGATGTTCCAGGGGTTAAAATCACACAAAGAACCTACGTGCAAGAGCCTACAGGTTGCCAAAGTTCAACCAACGTGGGATGCGGATGCAGAAGCAACAATGGTGGTGTACGGCACTGGATGGACCACCTGGATGGAGCTTATATTAAAGAGAACAAAATACTGGTGCTCTCCCATAATTCAGTCTACTTCTGTATCAGTCTTGCTGATATTTCTGTGTGGTTTCCTACACTACCTGTACAGGAAATCCAAAGAGACATTATAAGCATGCATATATTTTCAAGGTCCTTTTAGTTCTTCCCACTAAAAATGCTTTGGTAAGGATAAGATAAAAATGAACTCTTTCTCGCTGAATGTTTGTGTGTGTGTGTGATTTAGGTGATTAATGGCTCCTATAAGGCATTTTTAGTTGAGATTGAATGCAGTAAGAGGGGGAGAGAAAAAGACAACCAAGGTCAGTAAAAAACAAAACAAAACAGAGCAACAGCTGCTAGCATCTGCTGAGGTAGCCCCACTGTAGCTGTAATGAAAAACCCAATATAGTCTTATTTGTTTCTTTAACAAGACAGACTTCTTGGGGGCTGGGAGGGGGATCAGAGTGGCTACAAAGAGTAGTCGTGTTATATGGTGAATCCTATACCCTTCTGAATTAACTAAAACCCTAAGCATAATCCACAGAAAGTTAGGAGTGCTTAAATTCCATAGATTTTCATGGGAGACTCATAAGATTTTTATTGATTGCTTGCATGCTCTGTCTATGTGTGTCAGGGATCCCTGAGTCTTAGCATCATTCAAAATAGCAGTAATGCAGGGCTGCATTAGAAATGGAACTTTTCAAATCCTAACAACAGACAAATCATATCTCTGTCAGCCTGAAAATGCATATCTAAATTTATTTATTTAAAATATTTATTTATCACCTCTCATTAAAATACCGCCAAGGCAGTGTACAATAAGTCAATTCAATAGAAAACAATACAGTACACAATAAATGTACTCCATCAAAAGCAACATATTACAATTATAGTATCTGGGAATACTTCAGATGGTACAGGGGGGAATTGCATATGTTTAATTAGATGCCACAAATCTGCACACTCTTCAGACCATCTTACAAAGCCCCCTAACACTAAAATGTTCAGAATTCAGTATATTGTATAGCAACCTATACTGTATTTCATTTTGTTGTTATAGATAATCTACTGAGAAATGAAGCGAAAAAGGACAAGATGACCCAGTGCACTTACTAAAACAAAGGCAAACCATAGTTAGGGCTGAATGGACGAGAGTGCAGATAGTTAGAAGAAAACTCATGATATATATATAAAACACACGTTGAAGTGTGTGTGTGTGCTTTTGTATAGAAAAATTGCAGGCAGCTGGATACGTCAGTTCCGAAATATTTTGAATATTTATTCCAGACTTGTATGCCCACAAATACGTAGTGGGGAGACGTATTCCAGTCCTGGACAGAAAACTCAACTGTATTTTTAAACAAACCTACAAAGTTGTGAAATAAGAATTATGAGTTGTGCCTTGGCCAGCAACATTCTAAAACTAAAATTATGGAGTTATAGAAGATATAAATAATATGTAACAGTATGTAATTCCTAAAAGTCCATTATTTATAGCAGCCACCAAATAAAGCATTTCCCATCACCTCCAAAAATGATAAACTAGACAACCACAAATGAATTGAAGGGGTGTGTGTGTGTGTGTGTGTGTGTGTGAGAGAGAGAGAGAGAGAGAGAGAGAGAGAGAGAGAGAGAGAGAGAGACTCCTCTTCTCAATTATACATGATCTATGAATAACAGCATCAAAAGGCTGCTTCCAGATGAGTCCAGAGTTGCAACAGGACTCAAGAGAATAAGACACTTCTATGGTGTCAACTAAAGAGCCCCATATGGATGAAGGAGCTCACATGCAAACCTGCAAGTCCCATCTTAAGTAATGATTTTTCCATTGATTTCAACATGTAAGACAACTCTACTCATGCAGTTCCATTAGCTTGCACTGATTTGGCACTGACATGAAGCTTTGGATTAGAGTCAGCATATCTACTTCAACATGTTAACACACCTGAGTTAGCACATTTTGACTAACTTGAGTAATCATGTGCTACCTACATAATTAAGCCCTAAAGGCAAATGCCAACCTGAGGGAAATACAAGCTGAATTGAAACCTAGGCACATTTCCCAGTGACTCTGAATTTAACAACTACTTGTGTTGGTAGTCGTTTAAACAGATTGCGTTCCCAGTAACTCAAGTTTTACTTCTCTGGCTTTGTCCTGGACCCAATCCCAACCCCACTACAAAAAAGCAAACAGGTCCCTAAAATGCAGTCAAGTGGTATTAAATCTCAATAGGCAGGAAGATCAATCCTATACAGTATTCACATTAAGCCAGGGAGTCAAGGAGATATGGACCACAGCTACATGGGAAGAACAATGGATGTATTTTGAAGCCCAGGCGGGAAGACACATACAACGAAAGAGTACAAAAATGGTGAGGAAAAGTTACTACAAAGGCTCAGAGTTGAGCATTGGCAAGGTAAAAAAGGAACCTTCTTCAGTATATGGTCTGTTTTTACTTATTATACAAACAAGAAAGAGCATAAAAGGTCTCAGCCATCAGCTTTTGCAGGAATAGGGACAATTCCTGACTTCTTCCATTCCCTAACATTTTGGTTTTAATATCTGGTTGTTATAACTTTAAAGTATACTAAAATTAATATAGAAGATGTCATGATCCCTTCATAAAACCAAAATTGGCCGTGGTGCAATATATAGTTTTTGCCTCTCTTTCCTTCTACTTTCTTTCTTTCTCTCTGGGACTCATTTAAATGCATTGAATTGTTTGTATTGTGTTTATTAAAATTACTAGCAAAATGTTGTGGTTGTTGTTTTAAAAAAATGGTGGCAAAATGGCATACATGCGCCATCATCCATACAATAAAGAGGAACCTGTTGGGTCAGGCTAATGTTCTCACCGTTGCCACCCAGACACATGTGGGAAACCCACAAGTGGAACCTCAGCAAAACCTTAAGAGCATAAGAGGGGAAAAAATATCCCTGGCATAATATACCCAAGTGTTACCTGCACACAGAAGGAGTCAATGAACTCACAGTGAACTATAGCTCAGGCTGGAGAGGAGGGCAAATAAAATTCAACAATTCTGACTAAAACAACACTTAAAGACCACTTTACGACCACTAAAGATTGTTCCAAACTAAGATTTTTCTAGAAATGTCAGGTGTACAGATTCAACTTATTGCATCTCTAATTACAAAATGAGTTTTCCTTTCGCTGTGAAAAGGTCAACAGCTAGAAACACTTGCTTGTTCGTTAACGAGGAAACCACAACAGCAGGTTTCACACCACAAAGCCTTATGATAAAATTAAATATGAGCAAAAAAGGGGGGGGGGAAAGACTTTGGTGGAACTGTTTGGTTAAGATGAAACAGAAATGGCAAAGGCAATGAAGGAGCAAGAAAGAGTATGAGGTGCACGTAATTAAGAGTTTACTAGCAACCTCATACTTGGAGTTGCTCAGGAATTCTAGGAAACCCAAAAAAATCAGTGCAGTTTTGAAAAGTACAGCACACCATCTCCATTCAAAAAGATATCCAACTGTCTCCAAATTTAGAATAAAGATGTGCTTGCTGATCTCAGGAACCATCATGCAAAATTTCACCAAGATATCTTAAGGGAACGGACAAACAGCTTTCCAAAATATATAGGAGATTCAGACCAATGCATTTAATTACAATCTTTATTTGCGGTACTGTAAAATAAAACAACACACTAGCCTGTAGCACATGTAGCTCACGAGTAAGGCAACAATACAATGAGTAGGAAATGAGGCCGTACTTTTAGCTCTGCCCCTGACATTGTGTTTGCTTCATGTAAAACACAGATGCTGTTCGCGATTCTGTGTAGGAACCTCAGCGTGCAAGTTCCTGCTCAAATGAAGAGACATGTGGTAATACAGGTGTCCCAATCTTGCAAAAACTCTTGCAGGAGCTCGCTTGTCGATTTTCACACAACTGTGTGCAGCATGCGGTGGCTGCAAGAAGCAGGTGCTATGCTGAAGGTGAGGGCACAAAGCGTGCCTCAGCTCACAACTTAGGTGGAATCTACACACATATAAAAAATGGTCTGAAAATGCTTTTTTAAAAGCGTTTTTAAAAATGCATTGAATTTTCCATAAGGCTCACCGTGCCATCTAGTGTCACATTGTATACTGCACTTAAAGCACACTTAAAACGTTTTATTTGCAGCTATATAGCTGAGTCCTTGAAGGGATGCAGGTAGCGCTGTGGGTTAAACCACAGAGCCTAGGACTTGCCAATCAGAAGGTTGGTGGTTCGAATCCCCGTGACGGGGTGAGCTCCCGTTGCTTGGTCCCTGCTCCTGCCCACCTAGCAGTTTGAAAGCATATCAAAGTGCAAGTAGATAAATAGGTACTGCTCTGACGGGAAGGTAAATGGCGTTTCTGTGTGCTGCTCTGGTTCGCCAGAAGCGGCTTAGTCATGCTGGCTACATGACTCGTAAGCTGTACGCCAGCTCCCTCGGCCAATAAAGCGAGATGAGCGCCCCAACCCCAGAGTCGTCCGCGACTGGACCTAATGGTAAGGGGTCCCTTTACCTTTACCTAGCTGAGTCCTTACTTAAAAGGCTGCTGGTCTACACACAAGTAATATGGGCATAGGGCTTCTGAGTTTTCTGCATGCTGTAGAGTGATTTCTTTATCACCTGGCAACATGCAAAACATGAGTGAGCCCCTAACAAAGACTATAATCAAAACACATTGGGCTAAACTGAATAAATTATCAATCCGTGTGCCTCAGAGGTTCTCTCCACTCTATAACAGCAGCATTTTATCCTCTGTTTTGCCCTTAAAACACTTTGGCAACACACAGTGTGGCTGTCTAACCAATGAACCCACTATATCTCACTGAATTCCAGCTAATTCATTTGTGAAGTGAAGCCCTACATTTAAAAGAAAGAGGGAAGGGGGGGATCTATTTTGCTCATTGGTGCTTGCTTTTTCATAAGAACTGGTTCTTAAAATGATCTATGATTGTGACAGAAAGGCTTATATAAGGTAATGCCTTTCGTAGTTACATTCATTTAGTTTGGTAGAACAGGTTAGTTTAACAACTAATTTTAGCATAAATACATCATACCCTTAATTGCTGATGCTAGTAAATATGAGCTTATGCAAACAGCATGAGGCACATCAGGCAACACTAATGTTGCTACAGTTCAGAAAGCTTCTACTGCTGTTTTTAGTGTTTAAATCATTCTATAACCTGTAGATTCTATCCAACATCAGCCAACATGGAAGAGCAGACCTACTTCAATTAATTTAAAAGAATATAAGATTTCACAGATACCATTTAAGGCACACACATGTGACAAACACATGTCTGCAAATGGTGCATGATACATGGGCACTCCTCAAGGGTTCTGATTGATTTCTGTTCTTTATTAACCTTAGTTTTAAAAGCAAAGCATGGTTTATTGTACACAAGCAGCATGCTGGTGCGTACCATTGAAAAGTTCTTACTCTGCTCCTCTCTTTTTCCTGCTACCACCACCCTGCTGGATGACAAACCAGGGTCTGGCTTGTTGTGCCACATGAACACAGCTCGTGCTTTGTTCTCTCCAACAAATCACAAGCACAAACCTTGGTTATCACTTGTGGCTTGCTTTGGAGAAAAACAAAACAGTAGGACAAGTTTTTGAACACTGTGACAAGCCAGACTCTGGCGAGGAGTAGAACTTTTTGGCAGCATGCACCAGCATGCTGTTCATTCACATTAAAGCACAGTTCGTTTATAATTAAGGTTTAATTTGGCATGTGAACCAGGCCAATGTGTGAATTGCTCTTCAATATAGCGACAGTCAGTGTTATATAAATTTCGTTTTGAACTGTGCTGATTACTACTACAACGAAGCTCCTAACAGCAGGCTAAAACTCTCAAAACTCTAATCAGCCAACTCTCAGGGGACGAAAATGTCAGTAGGAAAGCACTGTTTAACCAAAAACAAAAATATAAACAACTTGTAGGAAAGAAATTCTCTTCTCTTAGAATCTAAGAGAGCCTTATAAACAAAGAGAAATAAACAATGCAAAATAATAAAACAACATTGTACAAAAGCAGTCACAGTAGTGTTTCTTCAAATATTTACATTGCTTCTATTTGGAGAATAACTTGTTCCATTTAACCAGAATCAGACTCTGAGGACTGCAGTAATCCAGAGAGATTAATTACATCCTTTCAAGTTTTTCAAACAACTTTTGAAGGCACAGTAGAGAGAGAGAGAGAGAGAGAGAGAGAGAGAGAGAGAGAGAGAGAGAGAGAGAGAGAGAGAAGAATGCACACTTCACTCACAGATAACTGTTAGGCAATCTGAGTGCTTTAGGTTACATCAGCAAAACAGGACTGCCACCAATTATTGAATCAAGAAGAGTATTGCATAAATGGGAACAAGATATCCTGTATGTGGTGATACACATTAACTGATAACAAAGACCATGATATCATTCAGAGGCACTGGTATCCTAAATATGCTTCCTAAATCTTTCGACATAAATGAAACTGGATTCAAACCAACACTTCTAAGAAGCTAATGATACACTGCGACAGCACAACCCATTTGGTATAATGATAGCAGTGTTGAATGCCTATTAAAGGGGTGCTCTAAAATGGAATCATGGACACATATTCCCACCTCCCTTTTCTATATTTTAACTACTCTTTATTTTTTAAAGGAAACAACCCAGGGTTGCTGCCATCATGTCTATTTAGTTCATTAAAAAAATAAAAACCAGGCAAATTCAACAAAGGCATGTTACAATTTCCTGTGTAAGATTTACATATGACTGATTCTCCGGGCAAGAATTAATGCCATGGTTTCTTAGCACAGTCAAAGTAGCTACTACATAGTGGCTTCAAATCATGGATTTGCAAGCAAGATGCAGAAGCTAAACTGCAAATGAGAAGAGAGAAGGGTCAGCATGCCCCCATTCCAGCTACTTGTCGTTCCCTATGGTTGGAAACCATCCCATGTTACGTTGAGGATTCAAGAATAATTATTCCAAATCAGGAACCTTGGTATGTTTAATCATATACAAGGTCCTTTTCAGAGACACACACAGCAGTGCTGGTGCAGTTCAATGCACCAGGCAGGATAAGTAGCTGTGTGGGTGGGGCCAGTTAGACAGGTCTTTCTCACCCAATTCACATCTCACCGAGAGGGACTGTGCTCATCTGGTGGGAAAGATCTACTGAAATGACCTTCTCTGTTTTTTAATTTATGGATGACTTGTGCATGTTCCCCAGCAGCCTGGAATCACACTGAATGCAAGTGGTTCCCACACTGCTCTCTGTGGGTATGTTTGTTGAATTTGAAGGCAGCCATTTAAAGGCATTGGAAGTTGGAGTCAGACTACGTTAGGCACACCTAAATCAAATGTAGCTTACATTAATCATGACTAACATTCCACAATGTTCCCACATTTCATCGGGACCTAGGTTCAACTAATTTAATCTGGATAGAGCTTCCATCAGCCCCAGCCAGCATGGCCAAAGGGAAGGGATGATATGATATGGGTGGCTGTCTTTCATGGATGCTTTAGCTGAGATTCCTGAGATTAGTTAGACTAAATGACCCTTGGTGTACCTTCTGACTACAATTCTATGATTCCATGAGTTGCAGTCCAGCAACAACTCTGAGGGATACTCAGTGTTTCCTACTTTACCTGTCAAAGGTACTTGAACAGCTCTTCTAGCATCGCAAGAAAGGAAGCAAAATAACAAAATAGGGAAAGGAAGTTGTTTAAAAAGTTGCAGACACTTACGTGGGGGTGGCTCTTGCATTCCTTCCTCTGAACTATCCTCGGGCCCCTCCTCACCCACTCCAGAGGTGACTGAATCATCTGGGCCAGAAGCAGAACTTGGTGTGCTCGGTCCACTGGCAGACCCAGAGTCGCCATCCTCACTATTTGATCTGTACTGATCTTGCTGAGCAGCCGCCACCCCTTCACTGCAGCTTCTGCGGTCTTTCCTGTGCACACGGGAATGAAGTACCATTTGGTGATAGGTGCGGAAGATCTTGCCACACTCAAAGCACTCTGTGGACTTGTTCTGAGACACCCTTCTGCTCTGGCGCGAGGACGGCCTATACTCCAGGTCTTCTTGGCTAAGCATGCAGCTGTCTCCCGACTGCACATGGCTGCTTTTTTCCGAACGCCCACTAGCACAATTCTTCTTTTTCGGATTGCTGGACGAGCTGGAGGAGTCCTGCTCTTGTTTGCGCTTCTCTTGGCTGACGAGAATGTATTCCCTTTTGTCCCTGTCGTAAGTGACGTCAGCATCCGCCAGGACTTCGTCCCATCCTAAATACTTCACGTACTCAGAAGGCTCTGCAACTTTTCCTTTGGTAGCCAGATGCCAAGCCTGGTAACTGTTGACTGGATCCAGCTCAGCTACTCTTTTTCCTGAATGGCCCCTTGGAGTGCCATCAGTCCCTACAGATGGCCTTAGTTTCAGATACTGGAAGAAAAACTGCTTTGCAACAGGGGGGTCCCCGTCAACTAGCCTATCAACTCTATGTTCACTGTGGGCTCCTTGAGACTTGCAATGTACAGAATTGTGTGCTTTTAGGCTTTCCATATTTGTAAACAGGTTTCCACACTTTGTACAAATTTCATACAGGGACAAACCAGTCACAATCATCTCTTCTTGAACGACATCATTAATAGTGGCTATAGGCTCCAAATCATTTTTTGGCTTGTTTTTGCTCCCAGATTTTGGGCCATGGGATTTCATGTGGTTTTTGAGAAACCAGGGCTCTTTAAATTTCCTGCCACAGATGTGGCATCCGTGGTCAAACGACCCTCTATGCTTTTTCATGTGAGCTTTGAGGAACCAGGTTTGACTAAAAGCCTGCCCACAGACTTCGCAAGGAAACTCTCCTGCACTCGACTCAGCCTTGCAGTTCTCGGCATTGTACGTTTCCCCGTTTGGAATCTGAGTGGTGATGTGGTCTCTTTCTATGTGGTTTAGCAGAGTCTCCTCTCTTAATGTCATGTAGTTGCACAGCCTGCATTTGAAAGGTTTGTGGACCTGGTGTATGTGCTGCTCCAACTCTTTCTTACCTTCAAACTTGTTTTTGCAGAAGGTACATGGAAAAGTACATAACTTAACATCTTCTCCAACTGGTGCTTCTTCTGAGAACTCCTTCCTGCTGCTCCGGAGCAAGATCTTGCCTTCTTCTTTGGGAGTTTCTCCGTTCAATATCTTGTTGCAGGCAGAGGTGCTTTTGGTAGGGCTAGTGCAGCCATCAAGGCCTTCGGATACTCTCATCTCACTGAGCTGTGCTTCTCCTCCCATCTCCACTTCATTCCCCTGACTAATAGTGCCTGTCCTGTGACTCCGGATGTGAATCTTCAAGTTGCCCTTTTGGGAAGCTCTGTGGTCACAATAAGGACACTTGTATGGCTTCTCCCCTGTGTGCTTCCTCATGTGCTGCGAGAGTGAGCTCTGGAAAGGAAAACTTTTGCCACAGATGCAGCAGCTGTGCAGCACAGACTTGTTTGCATTCATATCACTCTTGTTCACCTTGTGAGGACTGGAGGCTCTTCGTAATTCCATGTTTGCGCTTATGCTACAATCCATCTGCACCGCAGAAGCATCAGTCAAAAGGGCAGAACCCTGTTCCGGGCTGGGAAATTGGGTTGCTTTCTCAATCATGCATTCCTGCTGATGGAACCTTTATCTCTTCATTCTCCTATTTGGGTTTTCTTCCAGCTGCTTGAAAGCATTTGGGATACAAAAATTCATTGGCGTTTCTTGAGTCAAATAGCAAGCAGGACCTGGAACCAAAACAGAAAACAGGACACAGCATTACTAAATGCAAAGCATTTCATTTCCTTTTGCTCCCTTTGTAATAGCCCCCGTTAATATTTTCTTGCCATCTTGACCAAAATGTTACATTTTCACCAGTCTGCAGAAAGTCTGACTTTGCATTGAATATTGTCATTCACAAACTGAATGTTCAGTAGAGGATTTACACAAGCATACTTCCATAGTAGTTGCAGACACGGGCAAATAGAATATCTGTATGTTTACTAAAAATAAGAATATAAGTATAAAAAAACCATACTTTTTCTTTCCAGCCTAAACAAAAGTGTGTGTGTACATAATTTTGAGTGAATAAGCCCTTTCTCGAAGGAACTGTAATATTTTAAGTCTGTGGCTTTATGGACATGTATAATTTAATGAAAAACAGCCAAACGTTTGTTTGCCTAGAGATAAAGGGTTTTTGTAGAGTGCAGCACTCTATCCCGGTTGACGGTAACTTAAGCATAACTGCTAAATGGAGACAGCAAAGAGTACATCGAATTTTTGTTAAAGCAACAATGCAATTCAATAAGATTTTTATACAGGCCAATTAAAATTAACAGTAACAGTAATACCTTATTTAGGCAAATGTTAATGTAGACTTGGAAATCTTTACTAATACCAAGAAGGATCCATGCAGCATTCAACAAAACAGGGTTAAACTGTTTTGGGCTGAAATCCTTCTACATTAAAGATAGTTATTTTAAACTGAATTCAACAGGAGCAAAATTTTGTGTTTTCTGTAAAAGTTATTGAAGGGTAGAGATGCCTTGACTTCTGCAGTGCTCATACAGACTGGAGGCCTGCACACACTTCGGCTGCTTAAATCGCATTGCACGGGATGACAAGGATACTTGTACTACCTTCTGACCATAAGTATAATCATGTAAAGCAAGGTTTTGTAAGGATATCTTGACATTCTGTTGTGCTTTTTAAGAAAAAAGGAGCCCTTCTCTTTGCTGGTGAAGAGACATCCTGTTCTATTATATTACAGTCACCAAGTTATTAACATGAATGTGTGAACAGTGCAATGCATCCAAAAGATTTTAAGATTGGTCAAGTATTCAGGAAGAGAGAGTTGCAAATTTATGATCAGCCAGGGCTGGCACCAGCACCTTGTGTCCTTCGACAGGTGACAGAGTCTTCAAATCCAATCAGAACCCAATGCTAATGTCCATCCTGGACCCCATTTAAAAACACCATAAATGTTTTCTGCATGGTGTTTGGGCTTCCTCAAACCTGCACCTAATTCGGGAATCGGACATAAAGAATACCACTTGCAAATTTTGACCATATTCCACTGCTAGTAAAGACTCCATTATTAAGATGGTCTCATGAATATCTCTTCCTACATTGCCCAGTTCTACGCAATGCTGAATAGCAGTGGACAAAAACTACTGCTCCATTCAGTAGTGATAACTAATCTACTGCAGCACGTTATCCAAAGCAGAATGTTTTCCCAGTTGTTGAACTAGATCGAGTTCTGGTTGTTCTGGTTTATACGTACAGCATATCTTATTGGTGGCAACCTCCTTTTCTTCAGAATATGGAATAAATTTAGTTTTGCCTTTAAAAAGTTGACCTAGCAACCACAGCTCACCACACCCACTCCTTTACCCCATCAACACTTAAGCATGCATTTTGTTAAAAGAAACGGTGAATACACCCAATCTGTTTCACTTACTTAAATATATTCTCATATATAAACATATGAAGAACCTAGGCTTTCATTATTTCAACAGCAGCTTAGCCATGCACCCTTGGCCTTGAAAGAACATCTGCTCAGACAGGGGACTGTAGGGTTACTCAAGCAATGAAGCAAGTTTAAAAATAAAGTTTCAGTTCTGATAGATATGAGAATTTAACATTTTGCACGGCAATCCTCTCACCCACCGCACAAGAGGAACACCCAGAATGCTCTGAACAGTTCAAAAAACTGAAATGCACTTTTGAAGCTGCGATCATTCACATGCCTATTTAGAAATACATTGCACTGAACCCAATAGGACCTATATTACACGACTGATACGGCTGTCCTCAGCCTCTCCAGTGCGCCTATGGCTGCCCTAGAATTGAATCCCAGACCTTGATATTCCACTTCAAACCATCTGTTGCAGTGCCCCTTTCTCATCACCAAAGGCAGTTCACATTATCGGGGAAAAAGAAAACGATGTACTGTAAAACTCTAACACTTAACACATTTGGAATACCTAATCCTTACCTCCTTGCTCTGACAAAAATCCTGCAGAAAGGCTCTTCTTTCCTTCTGTTGTGGACAACTTAATTCACTGTTATACTGCTTACTTCCAAAGGGAACACAACTGTTCAGTAACACTGGAGCAGCTAAATGCACAGGGGCGGGGAAGGGGTGCCTATCTTTAAATAGTAAGCATATCCTTGAATTCACAGGAAACCCTAGCAACCTGCGTCCTTCCAAGTAAATGCAGGCAATAGGGAAAAAGTCAGCATGACATTGCCTTGATTTTCTTTTCCCCAAACCATTGGAACAAAAATTGTGGCAATTTAAAATATACATATATAGAAAACGGACAACAAAATATGTTTTGTTACTTATAGCCACAACTGAAGCATAAGTTGTCAAAACAGAGAGGTAGAAGTGAAAAATGAAAAGGAGAGAATGCTACAAATAAATAAGAGGGGTTGTGCTCTTTAAACTGAAGTTACTTCTGTTTCCAGTGTTACTGAAGTAGCTGTTTTCTTTTTAATTAATGTATCCTGTTTTACACTTTGGGATACATCCTTTTCAGATTTGCAGCTATTAACCCTGTATCCTTACTCTGAGAATCCTTTCCTGTGGCATTTTCTGACTCACTCGCTCTCCCTTCTCTGTTCTAATGATATTTTGAATAGGCTCTAAACCTCCGGAGAACATAATTTAAGCTGTTCTGAAACAGCACCAAAGACAATAACCCCAAAGAAGAGACAAAGCACACCAACAAGCACCTATATGAAGCATATGCAGCCTCCTGGCCATGGAATATCTACAATAAGTGAAAGCAAGAAAAGAACAACAGTGATACGTCCAATAAAGCAGCTTATTTAGCATTTTCTAAAGGAGATCCATCTGAAGAGGGTGTTCTTGTGCACTTCTACAGGGTATTCTGAGAAACACAGACCCGTCCCCCACTCAGGACATATTTTGCGCTTCAGTATACTGGTCCTGTTTGTCCTCCCAGGGACAAAGAAATGTATTTTATTGGCTACACTGTAGCACTATAAGGAATGAATTAAAATACATCATTAACATCCTGGTCCAGCTTATCTTACTACCAGGACAAAGAGGCTATTCTTTGAACAAATGGGAAGAGGAGGGGGACTCATAACAACAATGAAGCACTCCTTGCCCTAAAAACCGCTGTTACAAGATCAACAATTATAAGCTTATATTCTGCAGATTTGGGTTCCAAAGAGCTGTATGAAGTGATGCATTCTCTAAATGGGAGAGTAAGTACCATTGATGACAAGGCCTTGGGGCTTCTGCTGTTCTCAGACCAATCAATAATCCATTATGTCCAAACTACATTTCCACTCTAATATGAAGAATAAAAGGACAGCCAATATTAGCAGTTATTTCATGTACAGGAGGGGAAAATCAATGAAACAGAAAACACAAAAATGCTACCATCACAAGGTTGAAATGAATGGTCACACATGGCATTGACAAAACCGTTTACAGTACCCCTTTACCAACCCCCTTTATTTCTGTGTGAACATATTTTGCACACATGTGCTCTCACACTCAACACACAGACACCCCACCTAATGAAATAGGACTTTCCAAATTAGTGTCTTACCATAACTGCAGGACAAAGGACAAGCACATCACATTTTCAAGTGGAGAAAACACAATTCTCCTTTTCATTTAATGTCTTTGTTTCTCTGAGCAAGTCACAAATCTCAAACATCATATCCCAATTGCAGTTAGCAGTATGAACAAATCTTCAAAACACAATCTGATCTCATCAAACATAGTATGCATCCATCGTTTTCTGGCATACATTGACACAAATAAGCTATTCTTTCTTTTGTCAACATAGCTTTTTAAGTTATCAAATGGGAGCAAGACAAGTAGTAGAAAATCATCTACATAAAGAATATTTAATCATTAGATGAAAATATTATTTCTTAAGAGCATATAGTGTATTTCTGGTAATATAAAGATTAGTAGCTGAAGCTGACCTCAAATGCAAAGAGGTCGGGGACAGGATGTTATTGTTGGTAAGATTAAGAAAACTAATCAGCGAACATGAGGTTTTGCCAGAGATATTTTGATTTTAGAATGCTAATATGTAAGTTGCTATTGGCAACTTTAGACTAAGGAGAAGCTGAGTGGCAACAGGTAAGAGTAGCTTAAGGAGAATTTGAGGAAAATGTGTATTACACATTTTAACTCGCCCAATCAAAAAATGTTCTAAATAGGATGCACATAATTTAAAACATTTTAAATTGTCCTGAAATCAAATATCAATCAATTACAATACAAATGAACAAAATCACTGCATTAAAAATAGTATCGAAGTCTCTTCTGTTCTGAAGCTACCTAATCCACAAAAGAAACCATAACAACAAATAACAATGTTTAGGTTGTCTCTTAAAGGCTTTACAACGGGGCTCTCCTGCCTTTGGGGGCCTGGGCTTACATTTGGAAATCCAAGCAACTGCTGTGGGCACATAATAGCCACTTCACAAAAGAAAAACTAGCTAGTCTCAAAACCACCACCCAAACACCCAAAGCAAAACATGCAGTGAGGGTAATGTCTGAGAGCATCATGGTGCCACACTGAGGATCCCAACTCTGAAACAATGCTGATACCTATAGATAACAAACCTCATAGGACATCGCTATAATGATCTGCTCTATCTCCCTGCTGCTCTTGCAGAGGAAATTTTATGCACCATCCTCCCAGCCTGAGAAACATTCTTCAATATCTGCAGGGCTCAGACAATTTAAGACTCCAAAGTTCAAAAAGCATTGCACCTAAGAGCCAGCACATCTCCCAATAAACTGGATGCAAATCTTCCTTCCTCTTTATGACCATTGGAAGACACTAGCATTCTGAATCAGCTGAAACTTCCAAATGAGACCCATCTTTAGTTCAGCCGACCATGAGCCAAAGCACCACATGTCATGTTCTTGCAATCGTAGGCCTTTATGTTTTCTCCATTCTCACAATTCCCAGCAGAGGTCAAACCTGGATGCCAGAGAAGCATCCAGGTTTAAACATATATAGTTCATGATTTAATCCTGAATGAGGGTGCTAAATTGGTCCAAATTGGCAGACCAGCTGGGAAAGTATGTCTTATTGGGTTCCTGGTGCAGCACCAGCACAGCCTAGACTGCAATTTATTTATGCCCTTACTCCAATGAGCTCAGGGCAGCATATATGATTCTTCCCAATCACCCCATTTTATCATCACAAGAACCCAATGAGAACCTAGGCTGAAATAGTCACTTGCCTAAGGAAACCCAGTGAGCTTTGTTGATAGTCCCTGCGGTACTACTCCAGTCTGAGGATGGACAACTTGTGGCCCTCCAGATATTACTGGACCACAAGTCCCAACATCCGTCACCATTGGCCATGCTGGAGGAGCTGATGAGAGCTGGAGACCAGCAATATCCAGACAGCCAAATCTTTTAAAGCAGCAGTTCTCAACCTGTGGGTCCCCAGATGTTGTTGGACTACAACTCCCATCATCCCTGAGCTCTGGCCTTGCTAGCTAGGGGTGAAGGGAGTTGTAGTTCAACAACATCTGGGGACCCACAGGTTGAGAAAGGCTATTTTAAAGGAAGAGGACTCTCAGTCAGATGAGCACTGGATGTCCAAAATCTTGTATTTTTATCTTGCATTTCACTTCTTGTTTTGTTTCTAGTAACAGTGATTGGGATTAGCAGCTGACTGGATAATAATCTGCAGCTGCACTCTGATAAAGGTAATATATGTTCTTGGGAGCCAGTTAGTAATCTGCCTGTTTGTGGGGGAGGGTTGTTCATTAACTGCAGTTTCTGAGCAGTCTTCATAGAGAGCCCCACATACAATGCATTGCAGCAGTCTAATTTGGAAGTAACAGACCATGGATTACTGTGATCAGGCTCTGTCTGTCCAGAAAGATGGGACACAGCAAGTTGTACCAGCTGGGGTTAGCGGAGGTACTCCATGCTATGAAACCCCTTTGGACTTTCAGTGACAAAGGTGACAAGCCAGCAGCCCAAGCTGAGCACCCCTGTCTGCAAACCCATCCACAACAGAAAGAACTGTCTTACCAACATTGTATTTCAAAACAACCCCTATGTCTGCTTTGCCTACTATGCTGTTTATACTGGGATGAATTTGATTGTTGATTGTGTTGTTTTTAATTGTTCTTCTTCTGTTTTGTTTTATTTCACTGGAAATAGTAATGCTGAAGGGCAACACAGGGCAAGACAAAGCAGATGCCCAGGTGTGGATGTAACAAAAACCCAAACCAGGGCTTAGCACCAACTACCATGAAGGCAACAGAACCAGAGAAGGAGAAGGAGAAGGAGAGGAGGAGGAGGAGGAGGAGGAGGAGGAGGAGGAGGAGGAGTTTGGATTTGATATCCCGCTTTATCACTACCCGAAGGAGTCTCAAAGCGGCTAACATTCCCCTTTCCCTTCCTCCCCTTCCTCTGTGAGGTGAGTGGGGCTGAGAGACTTCAGAGAAGCGTGACTGGCCCAAGGTCACCCAGTAGCTGCATGTGGAGGAGCAGAGACACGAACCTGGTTCCCCAGATTACGAGTCTATCGCTCTTAACCACTACACCACACTGGCTCCTGCAATTTTCACTCTGCATTCAAATGGTTGGTTGTTTGCACGTAGTATTATGTACATGCCAGGCCTTTCTCATGGACCCATTACAGCAGAAATTAAGGTACTTCCACAGTGTAGAGTACTTCATGATGAAACAGGATCTTAAATCATCCTATTACTGTTTGGAAACCCACATATTTCATAAGCATCTATATATACATGCAACGTTCACGAAACCTAGCTGCCCTAAGTAACAGATGGGACTTCTTTTTTAACCGATAAAGAGGGACAATTTGGAAAGCAATAGTTCCGTATAGCAAATAAAATGTGAAACCCAAGCTGACTATTTTGAATTTCAAAAGCTGCCAGGCATAGTAATCCCTGCAGAGAAGAAATCGAACCTGAAATCAAACCTTTCAGCTGTCATCCCAGTCCGGCTTATTTTGGTGGAAAGTCCTGAACTATTTATATGGAACTCCAGCGTAACACGGCACAATGGCAAAAAGAAAAGTCTTCTTTGCTTCTTGCCAATAACATTCCCAAACCATATTTCACCACCTCCATAAACTTTGGTTTATATGGGGAAGTAGCCGCAAACATATTTCAAGCCTCTCATTCTGTCCAGTGGTACAGAGATCTCCTACTGCTATCCTCACCTGCTATGAATAGAAGTGTTTTAATTTTTCTGGGAGGCTGTTCCTGAAAGACAGTATGCAGAATGAGTGGTACAGACAAGGTTATTTATTCAATGACTATGAAACCAAGGATAGAATCCCTCATATGTCTCTTCTGTAGAGTCAGCATAAACCTGACTATTTTCCTAGGGAGCATCAAGAGCAAACAGAGGTTTGCAAGCATTTTCTGTCTTCCATTTTCCATGTTGGCTTTACAAACAAGAACAGAGAAAATACTGGAAGCACTCCGCATCCCACATTAGTCTGAGCTCTACATTTTATAGTATGTTTTGCCTTTCCGGTTTGTTAAAACTTTAACAAATTGCTAGTCACACCAGAGCAATGGAGTCAAGGCAGAGTGTAGAGCTATGTTAGAATTCCAGGCTCTCGCTGAAGCTGCTGTCCTCATGTGGTTTTAAATTATCCAGTATAAAACATCTGACATTTCCACTGAAAATGGAAAGCCAAAATTCCTAGCCAGGAATGTAATGTCCCACTGCCTTTTATTTTTCACGTAAAACATAACAGTACACCATCCATGATAAATGGCAATCAATTTTTAACCGACCGAAGGCTTTGACAAAACGTACCGAAGCAGCTGCACATGGAGGCAATAGTGCATTCCAGAACCAGAATAATTTTAAAGCAAATGCTAAGAAAAATAAATGAAATCTAAGAGCAACGCAAGCAGTCAAAATAACATTAAATGAATAATATTAAAAACACAGATCTGAGAAACTGGAGTTCAGTAGCTTAACTAGAGTTCCCGTAGCAATGCCGATCTCCAGCAGGCATTTGACTAATTTTAGCAGCAGTCAGAGAAAACACAGAGTCCATAACAACTGTGTTGCTACCTGCAAGACAAAAACAAGTTTTCTGAGCTAAACACATGGAGTTTACTTGCCCTTAGAGAGAAACAGAACCCATACAGATGGACATTTGGCCACATATTTTAGCCACATATCAGCACTTGGGAGTGTGGCTAACTTCTGTTTGCCTTTTTTTTGGACAGGATGATATAGACAACCAACCTATCACAGGATGAAGAGTTCTCCCCTAGGGCAGCTTGTTTACATATACAGTGTGGGCTCAGATTAACAATACAATCTGATGAACAGCATGAACAGCAGATTTTCCACAAATGCATTGCTTATACTATGAAGCATCACTGGGATACTTCTCCATTGCCACCATATGTATCGGGGGGAGGCAAAGTCAAAGCTCTCTATCATGTAAATTGTTTAGGTTGTCCTGGGTTTCAGAATTTGTACCATAGCACTGCTTGCTCCATCAACTGAAACTGTGTTTTTTGTGTGTGTGAATTTTAAGTACTATTTTATTTATATGCCAGAAACCACTTTGTGGGCACAATGTGACAAAAAAGTGGTCTATTAGCAAGCACAATAGATGAATTATAGAATATACACATATCAATCACTAATAGCATTCTGAAATTTGTGTTCTATTTTTATACACTACAGGTAGAATAGGAGTGCTGAATATCACTTCGGATATCACTTGATGCCCAGGCTCTGAATTCTTGCTTTTGATTTAGAAATATTACAGAAATCACCTCCAAATATAGTAAACGTATTTATTTATTTAATTGCACCCCACCTTTCCCCCAAGGAGCTTGAGGTAGTTCTCAATCTCCCCACTTTATCCTCCAAACAACCCTGTGAGGTAGGCTAGCATACAATTGGGAAACCAAGATGGTTTTATTTTCAGCCACCTAAGTGAACCTCACTGAATAATCATGAGGCTGTCCTCAACTCAGTGCTATGTTTAGAGATGCAGGTGAAGACGAATGCCAGAATGGCCCTTTGTCAACTTTGGTTGATTTACCAGCTGAAGTACACACTGGAGAAGGCAGATCTCACCACAGGTATTCATGCCCTCATAACATGATATAGTTGACCTTAATCACGTGCTTTATGTGCATCTACAGCCACAAAGGCCCTGCTCACAGGCTTGCCATGAGACCTCCAAAGGTCTTTTCAGTGGTGGCCCCATCCCTGTGGATGTGTCTCTGACTCATCTCACCTTGATGATTTGGCTGTTCCAATATGCTTTTAACTGAATTAGGTGGCTGGGTCTAAAATTTCATTTCATTATTCCAATGAGAATGATTAAAGTAGCATTTGGTTACCATGACTAATACAGTTAATCCTGTTATTTACAGGAACAAACCTTGACCCAGGTCATAGCATGAAGGCATATGTTGTAGCTTTCTTGTAGAAGCAAACAGAGGCAGACCTGTTCCCCCACACTGCACACTGAGCCAAGGGGGGTGGTGCAGGGCGTTGCAACTATGACATATTGCACATGTAGAACAGAAGGTAACAGGTGGGGGGGACACCAAATTTTGGCCTTGCACACTGAGGCTGAAATTTGAAAGACCAAACTCCATCCCAAAGCTAAGGGGGTTTTGGTCTAGTCAGTATTTGAATGGGCGGTTGCCTAGGAACTCTGTGTATGATATCTTGAGTCACATGATGAGGGAAAAATGATACAAACAACTAAATTAAATAAATGAACGAGCAGGATGTGTTCCTTGCACAGGGTTGCCAGGAAGGGCTAATTCGATCTTATCCTGCACTGTTTTCAAAACTTTAGTAATGTGGTACCTCGGGTTACAGATGCTTCAGGTTACAGACTCCACTAACCCAGAAATAGTACCTCGGGTTAAGAACTTTGCTTCAGGATGAGAACAGAAATCATGCGCGGGGACGCAGTGGCAGCAGGATGACCCCGTTAGCTAAAGTGGTACCTCAGGTTAAGAACAGTTTCAGGTTAAGAAAAGACCTCCAGAACAAATTAAGTTCTTAACCCGAGGTACCACTGTATCTCCAACATTCTGTATGTTGTAAGCACAACAAAGGGATACTTCAAGTTATTTCCTTTTGCAAAATGAAGGCACTACATTTTTAGGGCTCTATCCCAGAGATCTAAAGCATTTCTTTAAGTACCCTGGTATGTAAAACGTCTTAATTTGATTAAGCTTTTGGCTGCTGCGCTGATGAAGAGGCAACGGTGCTGAAATACAATCCTTTCGCTTTCTTACCATTCACACAGCTTTCATACAAAAGTTTTAAAAATGGCCCTGTCCAAGTTGATAGCAAATTTGAGTATAAAGATAAGACCCAAACTTCTGCCTGCATGACCAGTTGATACTGGCAACTGATACTGGCTGGGCTGACCAGAGGAGGGTGGGTGGTGTGAGTGGTAACAAAACCAATGAAGAACCCTATAATATGGCTTGCCTCTCTGCAATCTACTTAGATAACTGACCATTAAGAACTATTCTGAGACTGATGGGAATTTTAAAAATATATAAAACCCTATAATCCATGGGTAGCTCTCAAGATGGAGTGGGCTACAACTCCCATCAGTTCCTGGCAGCATGGCCAAGGGACAGAGATGATGGGAGTTGTTATCCCAAATATTTGGAGGGCACCACGTTGGCTATATCTGCTGTAATCCATGCATTTCTAGTGCCAATGTGACATTTCCAGACTATTTAGAGTGTTCCATCATCTAGTTTGTATTCATGCTTGTACCAGGGAGTGTTAAAGTCACTCTGGTGTGCAATTTAGAATGCTAGAAACTAATATTTTAGCTGAGGAAAGAAAACAAAGCGAATAGCTTTCTATTCCAATCACAGAACTTGAACTACAACACTAACCACATAATGCTATGCATGTCTACTCGGGAGTAAACCCCAATGCTAGCCCAGGTTGTTTGTTGATGCACATATTACATCTGTGCTGATGGAACTGCACTGGACACAGATTAACTACAGGGCCGTGTTCAAGGTCTTGTAACAAACATATAAAGCAGTGAAAAACTCAGGACCATATTACCTGAAAGACCTGTACAGACCTATAACAATGAGGAAATTTTACTTGTGGTATTGCGCCCTATAGCCAATGACACAAAAACAGGCATTTTCTAACATTGCCCCTGCCCTCTGGAATGCCTTTCTGCCCACCATACATGTTAGTTGCTTCATACATTTTCTGAAGAAATAGATCTTTTTGCACATGCTCTGTCTGACTCATAAGCTTGGACCCTGTTATTACTGAATTCTTGTTTTCCTGATACTGTTTTATTGTTTTTAAGTAGTATTTTTGTATACTGGTTAGAGATTAGTATTAATATTAAGCAAGTTAGAAATGCTTTTAAAGAACCAATTGCTTAAATAGGGTTAGGTAAAGGTAAAGGTAAAGGTACCCCTGCCCGTACGGGCCAGTCTTGACAGACTCTGGGGTTGTGCGCCCATCTCACTTAAGAGGCCAGGGGCCAGCGCTGTCCGGAGACACTTCCGGGTCACATGGCCAGTGTGACATCGCTGCTCTGGCGAGCCAGAGCTGCACACGGAAACGCCGTTTACCTTCCCGCTGGTAAGCGGTCCCTATTTATCTACTTGCACCCGGAGGTGCTTTCGAACTGCTAGGTTGGCAGGCGCTGGGACCGAGCAGCGGGAGCGCACCCCGCGTTACTCCCAAGTAAATCTGTCGTAATCTGATACCCACTCACCTGGGAGTAACACAATGGGACTTACCCTCTGAACAGACATGTATGGAAATGAGCTGTTAATTTTTAAACCTGTTGCACAATGAACAAGCAAGGATTATTCCATGGCTTACAGTGCAATCCTACTCAGGTCTACCGAGAGGCAATTCCTACCAAATTCCTCAAAGCTCATTCCCAGGTAAATGGGGTTAGGATTGCATCCCATATGGGATGTTTCGCAATTCTGTTCCTAAAATGCAAATGCCTGGCATTATTTTGATACAGATACTGGCCATCACTATATTCATTTCTGAAAATAGGCACCCACAACCCTCCAGAGAAGATGGGGGGGGGAGCGACATGTGGCAGCATTTCTATTGAAGAAAAAGCATTAACTGATTGGGCAAAAGAAAAACAGCATAGAAGAGAATGGAGTTAAGGGGCAGAGCATGTGGCTGCAGGCGAGAGAAGACTAAGTTAATTGTACAAGTGGAAGTATGTTCTATTCGCTTCTAACAAACTGCTAAGTTTCACTCAGACCACACCCATTAATATTAACAGACCTAAGTTATTCATGGCTATTAATCCCAATTGCTCTACTTGCGAGTAAAAATCAACTGAACGCAACCCAAGGATTCACCATGGATGTCTTCAGAGCTATCAGAGCACAATAAATATTGCAGCAGTTTGAATATATATTAAAAAAAATAATAATTCACGTTAGGAGGAAAAACTACACTGACCAAATGCTTTGATTCCATGACTTGTGTATTATAATTATGGGCCATTCTGTTAATTTGTCTCCTTTCTTTAACTGTGTGTACTGAATAAAAATTAATCTTGTGTTTACTTATTTATGTAAAAAATATACCACCTAATATAATATAAATCTAAGCGGTTTCCATAAAAACAATTTTTAATGGCGCTAACATTTCCTGAAAACTAGGGAAATAAAAACAAAACTATTTATCTCAAATTAAACTGAGCAGTGCAGATGTAACAGCAATGTCAGGGTCCAGAAAGCTCAAGCCAGCTAATTAACTCACCCTTTCTGAGTTGAGAAGAAAATCAGAGAGGTTTGGGGCAACATCCCATGCTTTCTGAAAGTCACTGGAAAGGGTCAATCCTCATCAGACTGCTTTTTTGGGGGACAGGGGAGTTGAGTTCTTTTGGGCTTGTTTGTTTGTTTTGGAATTTGGGGTTCAGCCCTATTGCTTTTCTATGGTCCAGTTTGGGGCCCAGTCTTGTTGAGACTCAACTATCCAAGTTTGCTATTAGAGAAAGTTATTATTATAATTATCATGGCCCATAACTGAGTGCACCCATTTTTCCCTATTTCCCTCTTAGCAGCTGCCTTCACATAACCACACTTTTTAAGAAAAAAAATCTTCATGACTTCCCTACTAAAGACAATCTAGAGATTTGGTGCAAGCAAGTTCTAAAAGGAATTTCTTCAAACTGTTACATACATGATACCCCACCAGAAATTCTTCTAAAGAGAATTATTTAGTCACCAGCTTTTCACACTCAGAAAGGTTTTACAGGCAGTTTTCAGTTCTCTGGGGATCAGCTCCCAAGGGGAAAGGTCTCCATAAAAATATAAGTATGTAGAAAGATGCTATTATGAACACACCCTGCTAGTTTGCAGCACTTGCATCTCACGTTATACATATATATATTTCTTAAGCTCACTAAGTGAAGGTGTGTTTACAAAATAACCACATTTGAATTTGCTTTGTACTGAAATGTATGCTGTCAAAATTGTGCAATCTTCTGGAAAGACTTATATAACTTCCCACGCAGTAGCAGCTCCCTACTTTTGCAGTGGGACACAATGCATCATGCAATATTGACCTTCCAGTAAAGTTGAGCAAGTTCACATCAAAAGGAATTATCAACTATTGCAAAACAGGTGGGGCTTATTGCTGAAACTGGATTGGGCTTAGAGTTGTGGTGGTGGTGGTGGTGGTGGTGGTGGTGTGTGTGTGTGTGTGTGTGTTTAAAATTGGTTGCAGGTTTTCCAGGAAGCATTAATGATGCTATTGTTGTTATTGTTGTTGTTATATATAATATCACCTGACACAACTGAACCATGCTGTGTCATGAGCAGTGTAATGTGATTTGGCCTTCCTCAATATGCTCAAATATACCTCTTCCTATCCAAAAAGTCCACTTACCCCTTGGTCCCATGCCTCTAAAAAGTTGCAGAAAAAAAGACAAAGGAAACTTGCATAAGGCAAGGCGTTTCCCCAACTGCTGAAATGTTAGCACTCTTTTGGTGTGATCTAATTGTTGATCACATTATGGTACAACTTGTTCTGCTGCTTTTTGACAGCATACACTTAAAAAACAGTTACAGGTCCTACCATGCACCATTAATCAATATTATTTTTTAATGATAGTGACCATTCTCCAAGTTTTAAATTTCTTCAGCATCAAGACATCACCCCACCCCCTTCCACTGTAATGACCTTAGCTCAGGGAGGTACAAACTGCAGCCTTTTTTGGCAATCCTCGGCAACGTTCAAGAAAAAAACACATTGAAGCCTTTTAAAAAAATTGTTTGTTTCATTAAGTGCATACTTCTGTTTGTGTATTAAATTTGTTTAATAATTAAATATATTAATTGTATTGATTCTATATTTAATTATATATATTAATGTTAAGGTATATTACAGAATCCTAGAATCATAGCATTGCAGAGTCAGAAGGGACTCTCAGGCCCATCTAGTCTAACCCCCTGCAATGCATGAAACTCAACTGGATCATACATGAGAGATGGCCATCCAACCTCTGCTTAAAAACCTCCAAAGAAGGAAAGTCCAAACCTCCTGAGGGAGTCTGCTCCACTGTCCGACAGCACTTACTGTCAGAAAGATTTTCCTGATGTTTAGTCAGAATCTCCTTTCTTGTAACTTGAATCCATTGATCCTCAGACCTACTCTCTGGAGCAGCAGAAAACTTCCATCTCCCATGTGTCAGTCCTTTAGATATTTGAAGATGGCTATCACATCAGGAAAATCTTTACCAGAATAAACATACCCAATTCCCTCAGCCACTGCTCACAAGTCTTCGTTTTAAATCCTAAATGGCCACTTGTGGTCTCTGAGGGAGGGGCAGGGCATGGGCAGCAGACCAGAGTGCGCAAGTCTTCGCGCTGGTCCGCCGCTACAAGATTTAAGCCGACTGTGCCTCAAATCTCCAGCGCAATTGGCAGAAGAGCAATGCAGGGGTGCTTTGCGTGGTGGGTAAGGCATTGGGTAGAATCCTTAGTCCAATTCTGGGTATGTGACTTGGTGCATCACCCTGACCTAAGGCAGGTACGATATCACAGATTACCCCAATAAAGGGCTATGGGTGGAAGTTTCTGTCTTGAAGCACAACAGTGGGCAGAGGGGCCATAGAACTTCCAATTGCAGTTTGAGGACAGCCACCTTAGTTGACCTGCATCTTGAGGTGCTTCATAACCCAGGCATGCCTCTATTCAAACCTAAGCCTTCAGCCAGGAAGCTGATAGAGGATACATGCCCAGTGCCTAAGCCTAAGCCTACCTGCACCTGTAATCAATAAAGCTGTGGCCTATTTTAATCCCCCAAAGTTGTTGTTCCATCTCATCCTTCCGTTCACGCGGGGCACACTGCACATGGGTCCAGAATGGAGTTTGGACCTGACATACTGGCTGAACTTAGCTTATTAATCACTGATTAATAAGGAAACAGGATAGAAAATGCTAAATGCTTATAAATATATGAGAAACTGACAGAGACCATATCTATCCCTGGGTCTTTGTATAAAGGTTGAAATCCTCTGCACTACACTAACATAGCCTGGCTCAGTTTCTTACTTGCCCATTCACCTCTAATGAATATAAATTCCTTCTGAGCAACTCTGCCACACCCAATGCAGGAAGCCTGCAGAACTGTGAGTTGGTAAACTGTTTTGCAGGCTGGTGCACTATTCTTCTCCCCTTTTCTTATCTGCAACACTGCACACACTAATATTCCAGCATGAAGGATTTCAGTGCAAGTATTCATTCTCAAATTCTTCCAGTGCTTTGCTTCAGGCACTTTTGCACAGGAAAATGGGGCTAGAGAGCCTATTGATTAGGGTCCCTTCATTCTCCAGGAAAGTTTCTAGCCTAAACCCCATAAAATTAGACACACACATACTTTGTCTGCTTGTCCTGATTTTTCACATCTAACTCCAATTCTCACCAAGAGTTTGCATATGGATAGAAAACAAGTCTGGCTCCATAAACAAAACCTGTGCCTGTGTTAAAAACAGTGGACAAAACATTCACACCTATAGAGTCAACACTGGAAGAGGAGGAGGAGGAGGAGGAGGAGGAGGAGTTTGGATTTGATATCCCACTTTATCACTACCCTTAAGGAGTCTCAAAGCGGCTAACATTCTCCTTTCCCTTCCTCTCCCACAACAAACCCTCTGTGAGGTGAGTGAGGCCAAGAGACTTCGGAGAAGTGTGACTGGCCCAAGGTCACCCAGCAGCTGCATGTGGAGGAGTGGGGAAGCGAACCCAGTTCACCAGATTATGAGACTACCGCTCTTTACCACTACACCATGCTGGCTTTCACCACACTACCACTCTCACCACACTGAAAATGTCTTATGAACTCCAAAACTGCAGCAACTGATTTTCGTATTTGGAAACATGATGAACATGCCTGTCACCTGGTTGAGTATCTTATGTTTAAATAGTTAAAGCAACTAGAGGTGGGAGGGGATAATGCTGAACAGAGCCCCAAAATCATTCTAAAAGCTATTAATATGAGCTTAGGCTTCTTTACCAGACTTTCCACCCCCACTCCAAGCTTGCAAAACATGCTGCCACATTTTTTTAAACTCACCTCAACAACAAGGCCTTGAGAAAACAGTGCAAAGACAAATAGATTCTGCATTACTTCTCTTTTTTAAAAAAATCCTTAGGGGCTGATAAAGGTGTATTGGGACTACACGTTGCCACATAAATTATCATCTTGCATATATGCCAGTGTCATTATAACGCTTGTGTTCTAAACAGAAGCTTGATGAAACTGAGTGTTGAAACTCAACAGAAGCTTGATGAAACTGAGTGGCCACGAGAAACAATGTAGTACAGAAATGAGATATTTGACTGCAGTCCATACAGTAAAGGTGTGGTGATAAAGACAGAAGCACCTAACAGATTTTTACTTTCAAGCATTATATTAATTGTTTAAATATATGGAAACCTTATATATGGTAGCCACAATTCAGCACAAAATTCTGCTTCCAAACTAAGCTTAGCCAGGCCTAAGTCTTCATTGGATTGTACAACAAAAGAATAGCTTGTAATAATAATAATAATGTATTATTTATACCCCGCCCATCTGTGTGATCAGCTACAGAAACTTCTATTCTTTTAACTACTTCATGTTGCAGTTTTGGGTTAGGTAAACTGTGCTGGTAACTTACTCTCAACAATGTTGCTGAATGTCAGTTTTGCATGCTTTTTGGCTTTAGATTTCTTCTAAATTTATAGTTTAACTCTGTACTGTACTTTGTATCTTTTTTTCACACTGAATGGTTTTTTAAATCTTTTTAATTTTAAAAAAGTGTGCAGCACATTACAACACATTTGTATGAACATTAAAAACATAGTAATTCAGATGATTTCTTCCAAGGGTGCTGCATAATTCTACAAGGGCAGCATTAAGATGATACTTCATGCAACAATACTGTTACTTGTAAACAACGGCAAGGTGGGCTTTTCGGGTGTTAGTATTGAATAAAATGGTGGCTAGCAGTAGTGTCAGAACTACAATACAGTCTTTTCCATTCTAAGAATGGAATGTATGAAGTTACCCTTTCATCTCCCAAGATGAATAATTCATCTTCAAAACTGAGCATCTATACAAATCACCCAAACAGTGAATTAGAGTAGGGATGGTTGAGCAACGCATAACTGTGATTAGTTGAGCTCCTCCTCCTCTTCTGATGGGTTAAAGGGCAAAAAGTGATCCATAAATTTAGGGGGGGGGGATCATTGCTACTCTTCTTACTGTTACAGCACAAAGACATTCAAAAACAGGTACAAAACAAATGGCACATTATTTCACATTATTGACACTGAGCAATGAGTTTATTCCCATGTTTGCCAGACCCACAACTGCAGCGCAGATCAATGTTTGACACCACCAAGTGTTTTACAGCCAGACTCAGGGCTCAGCAGCTAATTAAGGCAATGAACAATGTTAATATTGAACAGTTGCTAGGCTGTAATGTTAAGCTATATTGCACTATAGCAACTCACACTGGAAGGACACCCATCTGTATTCACTCCCTTGCCAACTGCACTGGGTACAACACCTTTCTGTGAAAGGAAAATACTTCACACTCCCCTGAAATTAGCTACCCTCCTATATGCAAGCACTTGGCTTCGGCTGAAAGACAGCAATGTGTGTCACTTTGCAGTTCCATGTAGTTTGCTCAGTTTATTTATTTTCTGAAGCATATGTTGGAGGCAAAATGCAGGCAATTTAATTATCACCTAGACAATCTACAGCACACTCCAAAACACCATGCAAAACACTAAATGGCTGCTCTCCCAAAAATATTGTCTCTAGCATGGAGTCAGTAAAGCATGGGACTTGGAGGCAAAAGGTGAACACATCCATTCTACAGAATACCTGCAATATTCCCAAAGTCAAAGAGTTGTCACTAATATTGGATGCTATAGTAGAACAATTGACTGGAACCAGACACGGTTTTGTAAAATGCAACTGCAAGTCTAAGTGCTGAAACCCAGTGTTAAAATGGTGTTTTGTCATGCTATAATAAATTCATGTAAAAATATACAATTCTGCATGTTTTAAGAATATGGGCAATGTTGTTTGTGGTTCATACAGGCATCACAAATCATGCATTCGTGCTTGGTTCAGTTACGGTCACAAATACATTGTCCTGTTATTAATTATAAAAACAGTATTTATTCACACATTCTGCAGTGTGTTTGGTTATTTTTTTTTTCTGGCATTTTCTGACCAGAGAATTTGAGGAAACAACATTCAGTGCCTGTAGAAAGCCTGCACATCTTTTTCATGTAACCCCGCATTCTTAAGACATGGATGTGGAACAGTGGCTCTCCAGATATGGCAGGTCACTACTTACATATCCCTGCCCTAAGCTTTACTTGGAAAAATCTAGAATTCTTGGGACTCTGACTAGGTTAGATCAAGCTACATCCATTTTCATTTGGCCTCATCTGATAATTTACCAAACACCATTTACTAATAAATAGAATTCCTAGGTAATCTAGAATATCTGGGTTTTTTGTACTTTGCCGCTAACATTTACACACACACACACACACACACACACACACACACACACACACACACACAGTTTATCTGGCTCTATGTGCAAGTTTGGAAAATATCTGTTGTTTGGAAAATATCTGTTTCTCTATGGAAGGAACACCGCATTAGGAAATGCTCAAATTATTATGACTGTTATTGTTCTCCACTGGCAAAATGCCTAAAGATGGAAAAGGCACTGTAAATATCCTCAAATGCCTTGTAAAACAAGACTTTTCAATTTTAAAAAATACCACACACACCCCTGAACTGAATTCTCTACCTAGCACAGGCAAATCTTCTCACACATTGTCTAGTATGATGCAGCAAACATAGGCACGTAATATATGAGATCCTTTCCTGATTGAGAAACACTCAGTGTGGTGTAAGTAGTTAGGGGGCTGGGCTAGGGCCTGGGAAACCAGGGTTCAAATCCCCACCCACTGGGTGACCTTTGACCAGTCGCTGTCTCTTAACCTGACCTACCACACAGAGTTTGTGAAAATAAAATAGGCGGGGGGGGGGGGGAGCAGGTATACCACCGAGAGTTCCATAGAGAAATGGTGGAATAATGTAATAATAAATGAATAATATGAATTCCTGCATTTTTAATGAAGGGTTCCAATTAACTTCATAGGGTGCTTTGTTTTTCCTTTAAAAAATGCTAAGATGGAATAAATAGCAACTTAAATGCTTCACAGCCAAATACTTCACTGCCAAATACAAGTTTCTTATTGGTCTGCATATATATTGCCATCAAGTCTATTCTAACTTTCTTTTTTAGTTATGCCAAGAAAAACAAGCACAACTCAAGGTCAGGGAGAAACCGTTGTTCTTCAGCCTTATCTGAATTCCATTTCAGGACAACAAAACACAAACCATTTTAAACAGGAAATTCTTCCAAGAGTAATTAATTCGTCTTACAAGTGAATGTGAAATGTTGTGGTGTGTTGTTGTCTTTTTTAAAACACCTGGCCTAAAATAACACTGAAACCACACTGCTCACATAGCTATTTTATTTAATTTAGTGGCTAAGTAGTCAGCAGCATATGTGCTCATGTTGCACGCAGTTCTCAAGTGCAGATTCTGAAGTAGCCAAACAGGAGGGAGGTATCAGCAGGCTCAGACGAAAGCACCATATACAGAAGCACGAAAGATAAAATGAACAAACTTTATGGGGATCCTAACAGAGGGGAGAGAGGGAGAGAGAGAGAGAGAGAGAGAGAGAGAGAGAGAGAGAGAGAGAGAGGAGCCCCAATAGAGCTCCATGACGACTGAGCAAGTGCAGTGGATACAGAATGCAAGGACACCTTTAGAGAAAAATATGGGAAACTGCAGGGAGGGAGGGTATGGAATGGAGTATCCTGGAAGAGAACAAGGCATTTAGCTCAGTTGGTTAGAGCATGGTGCTAATAATGCCAAGGACCAGTTGCATATTCCTGCATTACTGGGAATTGGACTAGATGATTCTCAGGGTCCCTTCCTATCTACAATTCTCTGTTTCTAAGGCAAGCTATAATTCAGAAAACGAACACTCCACATGGTGACAGTTTGTTGCAGGTCCTGCTTGTGCATATGCTTGTGCACAATGAAATTCATGGGACGTATTATTCATCTTCCACACAGGAATGGTGATTAGAAAGCATCACAATTTAAGTCACATTTTGCAAAATAAGAAAGTGGGGTATATTGGCATGGTTGAAAGAGGTCACCGCAATCGGGAATTTACCTCACACAGTTTGCCCATAAAGTTGCCTGCATATTGTGTTTCAAGGAGCCACCCATACAGCTTCTTGCACCCATGAATCTGGTCAGAGAATGGCGTATATGTTGCCTGGTGAATGACTGAAGAAACTCTTCCAAAAACAAACAGAACCCCATTTGTTTGGTGCTCAGAGGTCCGTATAGTTTAAGCTATGGTTTTCCCAGTAGTGATGTATGGAAGTGAGAGCTGGACCATAAAGAAGGCTGACCGCCAAGGAATTGATGCTTTTGAATTATGGTGCTGGAGGAGACTCTTGAGAGTCCCATGGACTGCAAGAAGATCAAACCTATCCATTCTGAAGGAAATCAGCCTTGAGTGTTCACTGGAAGGACAGATCCTGAAGCTGAGGCTCCACTACTTTGGCCACCTCATGAAAAGAGAAGACTCCTTGGAAAAGACCCTGATGTTGGGAAAGATGGAGGGCACAAAGAGAAGGGGATGACAGAGGACGAGATGGTTGGACAGTGTTCTTGAAGCTACAAACATGAGTTTGACCAAACTGTGGGAGGCAGTGGAAGACAGGAGTGCCTGGCGTGCTCTGGACCATGGGGTCACCAAGAGTCCGACACGACTAAACGATTAAACAACAACAATAAGCAAAGAGAGAAGGTGGGCATGAAACAGCATGGATTAACCCTTACTTCTTCCAAAAACAAATCCCTGAAAGGATATTATTCTAATAGGAGAGTAACAAAACTTTCTAAAATGAAGTCTGACCGGGGGGGGGGGGTGTGTGAATGTTTTAAGCAATCACACTCAACACCAAAATTGTCTCAGCTCAAATTAAACACCAAAGCCCATGTTCAGATAAGCTTCCTGAATATCTAAAAGATGAATACTTGAGAGCAGAAATTCTGCTTTTTATGTCCCGTGGATCCGTAATTTATTTCATCCTGTTGCAAACACGAATCTACAATTCCACACTGGGCTTCTGCATTCACAGTGAGTACAGACAGACATATGCACAAGCAACCATTACTGAAGTGGGAAGATGACGTCACTATTGTGAGAAGGAGTAAAAAGGTGTGCCTCGAACTCAATTGTAAATTCCTGCGTTGGGCTGTTGTAAATTCCAGCGTGGGTTCGGCTGCAGGGGAGCCAGGTCAACAAGATAAGGAAGTAGAAAGAGTCTCTAAATAAGGTTAGGTTTAGAGAGTGTAGAATGGATGATGTATTAGTACCATGTCTTTGATGATTAGACAGATTGTAAGCCAAGCTTCGAATGAAGGGCGGCAGCAATAGGGATAAATACACTTGCCCGTCCATTGTTCGGGGCTCTTCGTACCACCCTGGGACGGGGAGCCCGCCTTTGCAAACGCGTTATAATAAAAGGGAAGTAATAGACCTTATCTCGGTGTCTCCTTGTCTCATTGTAAGTCCACGTAAGTAACTTCTCACAATTTTTGGCGCCCAACGACGTGGGGCTCTCGACGACCTGCTCGGCGGGGGCTGGGGAACGGATCAGCCGGCACTCCGACTTTCGGAGAGATCTGTTGCTCAGGGCCCGCGGTGACAGGTTCCGGGAGCTGGAAGGACGGAGAACCGACTTAAGATATTCTGAAAGACTGGTGGTCTGGGACCGCCGCAGTCGGGGACTGCCTCGCCCTGCAGGGACGCCTGCCAGTTTACCAGCCACCGAGAAGGAGGCACTAGACTGAAGGGGGTGAGTATCTTGGTAATATATCCCTGGGAAGGGGAATATTGGGTGTTGTTGGTGTGTGGTCTCTGTATGAAAGAGAGGTTCCAAACGGACGCGTGAGTGTGGACCGGGGGGCCTGGGACCCCGGCGGGAGGATTAGCTTGCGGTTCCGTTCTCCCGCGAGGGAAACGGCCAGGCGATTCCGCGTGATTGTGTGAGTGAACGAAAAAGAGACATAATAGAGTATGGGAAAGAGTCAGAGTACATGTAGAAGGGGCCCCAGTAATGGGACCAAAGACCCCATAGATCCAAATAGTCCTTTGGGACAGGTTTTGTTGGCTTGGGATGATAAGGCAATTAGACCCAGATAGAGTAAAAGGGATCATGGAACTACGACCACCTAAAGATAAAACTGATGTAAGAAGAATGTTAGGATTATTGGGATATTGCAGATTGTGGATAGATCAGTATTCAAAGTTGACTCAGTTTTTGAATAGGAAACTGACAGGAAAACAAGAGGAGGTGCAATGGGACGAGGAAGATAAGGCCAGGTGGGAAGGAATTAAGAAAACTTTAATAACTAGTCCGGCTCTGGCCCTGCCAAATCTACAGCAGCCGTTCCACTTGTAGGTGACAGTGGCTGCTCAGACGGCAGTAGGAGTCCTGGCTCAGAAAAGAGGGGGGCGATATCAGCCAGTAGCTTATCTAAGCGCAACCTTAGAACCAGTGGTTAGAGGATGGCCGGCGTGCATTCAAGCGGTAGCTGCAGCGGCCGAATTAGTATTGGAAAGCAGGAAATTGACCTTTGGGGGAGCACTGATAGTGCACAGCCCTCATCAGATAGGCGCAGTACTGACAGGTGCTGCACCCACCTGGATGACGGACAGGCGCCTAGTGCAATATGAAGGGATACTCAGAACTGGAAATGATATAACCATAGGGACAGATAGAAATTTGAATCCAGCGGAATTCCTAAGAGGGGAGCGGCAAGAATGGGAACTCGAGGAGCATGATTGCCTTAAAGATATAGAATTAATGGCCAAAGTTAGGGAAGATCTAAGCGAGGTACCTCTAACGGAAGGGGAAAGATGGTTCGTAGATGGATCTAGTTATGTGAGGGAAGGAAAAAGAAGGTCGGGATACGCAGTGGTCAAGGAAGACGGGGAGACGATAGAGAGTGGGGCCCTCCCTAGCACGTGGTCAGCCCAGAAATGTGAAGTAATGGCGCTAACCCGAGCCCTGGAATTGGCAACCGGGTTAGATGTGACAATCTGGACTGACTCAAGATATGCATGGGGAGTGGTGCATACTTTCGGTCGGACCTGGAGAGAAAGGGGCTTCATAAAGGCGGATGGGAAACAAATTGAACACGTTGCTTTACTCGAGCGGCTACTAGAATCCCTGATGGGACCTCGGAAGATAGGCATTGTGCACATCCTCGCCCACACCAAAGGATACAGTTCGGAGGAACAGGGAAATGCATGGGCTGATCTCCGAGTGCGAGAAGCGGCGGAGGGGGAACCAAGGAAGGAAATATTTAAACAATGTGTCCTGCAAGTACCTGTGATTGACCCGCAGGATGTAAAAGATTTAGTGTTCACTCAAAAGGAGAAAGAATAGATGGAAAAGGAGGGATGGGAAAGAAAAGGAGAAAGTTGGGAGACTCCGGAAAAGCAAATGGTCCTTCCAAAATCAACTATGTTAAATATATTGGAGAAAATACATGAAGGAAGTCATTTAGGCACGGAGGGAATGGTGAATTTGGTGAAGTCAGTGTATTGGAGTAGAGACATGTGGCCGATGGCGCACGCCATCGCATGGAAGTGTCTGATATGTCAAAAGGTTAACAAAGCCCGGGCAAGGAAAACTGAAAGGGGTGGGCGGCCTCTAGCGGTATGGCCCTTCCAGAGAGTACAAGTAGATTTTACCGAACTGCCAGAAAGGGGGGGGCAGAAGTATTTGTTGATATTTAAAGATCATTTGACAGGTTGGATTGAGGCCTTCCCTAGCCGTAGGGCCACAGCTCAGGTGGTTAGCAAAGCCATTCTGGAACACATTCTTCCTCGGTATGGAATAATAGAAGTCATAGACTCTGATAGGGGAACTCATTTCACCAAAAAAAGCAATGCAGGAGGTACTGTGGGGATTATGTGGAGTTTCCACACGTCCTGGCACCCTGAGAGCAGCGGAAAGGTGGAACGGGCGAATGGGGAAATAAAAAACATTTGACTAAGTTATATCTTGAAAATGGGCTGCCTTGGACGAAAAATCTCCCTTTGGCACTATTAAGGATGAGGGTGGCTCCCCGGAAAGACACCGGTCTGTCCCCTTTTGAGATGATGATGGGTCACCCATATCTGGCAGTGTTAGGAAACCCTCAAATCGAGTTCAGGGATCAGTTTATCAGGAAATATTTGCAGTCACTGTCCCAGTCTCTGTTATCTTTCCACAGACAAGGCATACTAGCACAGCGGCCCCCGCTCCTGGAGCAACAGCACACCTTTCAGCCCGGAGACCTGGTCCTGATAAAGGCTTGGCGGACGGAGAAACTCAGCCCGAGTTGGGAAGGCCCATACCAGGTCCTGCTCACAACCGAATCAGCAGTACGGACCAGAGAGCATGGATGGACCCATTACCACCGGGTGAAAAGAGCTCCACCTGAAAATTGGACAGCAGTGACTAGTCCAAATAATCCGCTGAAAGTTACGCTTACCAAATCAGGAACCGGGATCCAGAAGGGCGCACCTAGACTGTGATGTGTTTGTTTTGTACCTGTGTGTGTTTTTTCGAGTGCTGTTGCTGTCAACATTGCGAAGGGTGTGTGCAGTGTGTGCATTGTACTGAAAGGTGCAGCATCATCTTTATAGAGAACGTTATACTCCAATATTGTGAAGTGAAATTAGGAGGGGAGGTAACGTGCCAATTAGCAGAAACCCCAACGGTGAGGCAAGCTTTAATCTATTTGAACCCCACACATGAAAGGTAACTGGCAAGTATTAGGAATAGTATTAATAGGATGGGCCACTTCATGGGCAACCCAATCGGAACCCCAGTGCACCGAATGCATCCAGACAACCCGAACAGGCAATAAAATCACACAGACCCTAATGTATTATAATATAGCGCCAGAATGTGTTCAACAGTTAGATCCTTGTGTTCACAACCAAACTCAATATTATAGATGTAGGGTAAAAGGAAACAAGACGGAATGCTATGAACCCCTGGCGGTGGGACCCATAACTTCCAGTATATATGTTTACGGATATAAGGGCGGAACCGCTAATCAAGCTGGTGAGGGGAGAAGTATGTTTTCCTTGGCCCAAAACCGACAGGGTTATATAGCACATAATACAACAAGGGGAGAGGGCAGGATTATGGTCTGTTTCGATGCTTGTATCGCAATAGATAAAGGACAGGGCCCAAATGGAGGGGCAGGGGTCTGGTGTGGAAATCGTGGTTGGGAACAATCATATTTACAGGAAAGAAAGTACCTTTTCCAGAGAATAAAAGGAAGCAACGTGGGGGCTGGGGCCGGGGTATATAATTATTGGTACACAGAGGGAGTTAATAAACAGCCCACCTATAGAGGCCCTGAGGGAATAAATCTCACTAGGGGAGCTGCCTCCACCGACTGCTCCACAGGAAAATGCAACCCAGTATGTCTATGGGCGAGCGAGAGACCTTCTACTTCGCCTAAACTTGTGCACATAGGTATAGGCATTGATGGGACTGGAAAAGATCCTTATGGATATCTCATCATACAAATACACACAACTAAGGTAACAAGACAACCCATATCAGTATTCGAAGATTTTGAGGAAGAAGTACAGCATTTAAATACCCTTCCCCTACCCCCTAAAGCCCATAATATGTTCCTGAGTTTAGCTGAGACTATAGCCAAGGAATTAACGGTGAAAAATTGTTTTGTATGTGGAGGAACAAATGGGGGATCAGTGGCCATGGGTGGCTCATGAAGTAAACTATACGGAGGTATATAAAACACAAAACAATTACACTTATAAGCATTTGGGTAACGAGGTATGGCAAATCTCTAATCACCTAGTTGGGACAGAATGCTTCACCAGGAACACCAGCCGAATAAATGGAACGCATGTGGGGACACTCCCTTGTATAGGACAATGGGAGGACAAACAGTGGTGGAGTCAAGGGAATAATAATAAAACTTGGCCCTCTCCCCTCGGAAATATTACCAATATGAGCTTTCTCCTAGACCCGGAGAACAGAATGCTAGAATGGACAACCCCTGATGGGTTTTACTGGGCTTGTGAGAGCTATGCTTACAATAGGTTACCTTTAAATTGGGTCGGCTCATGTGTATTGGCAACCTTAAGGATATGTTTGGTTCATGGTTCCCTAAATTACCTGGTCTGCAGGCCATAGTGGCCCTAATTGGGTTAATTGTGGCAGGATGCGTACTACTTCCATGCGTTCTGCCAATCTTTGTTAGAACCATCAATAATTCTTTGTCCCTCCTAGCAGAACGGAAGGTATCCACATATTTTATGAAGATGCAATATGCCTCAGTACCCACATCCGATGAGGAAGCAGAAATAACAGCCCAAGAATTATTATGTGAGTTCGAGACAAGATACAAAAAGAGGGGGGATTGTGAGAAGGAGTAAAAAGGTGTGCCTCGAACTCAATTGTAAATTCCTGCGTTGGGCTGTTGTAAATTCCAGCGTGGGTTCGGCTGCAGGGGAGCCAGGTCAACAAGATAAGGAAGTAGAAAGAGTCTCTAAATAAGGTTAGGTTTAGAGAGTGTAGAATGGATGATGTATTAGTACCATGTCTTTGATGATTAGACAGATTGTAAGCCAAGCTTCGAATGAAGGGCGGCAGCAATAGGGATAAATACACTTGCCCGTCCATTGTTCGGGGCTCTTCGTACCACCCTGGGACGGGGAGCCCGCCTTTGCAAACGCGTTATAATAAAAGGGAAGTAATAGACCTTATCTCGGTGTCTCCTTGTCTCATTGTAAGTCCACGTAAGTAACTTCTCACACTATCATATAGCTGTTACTGATTTGGCAGCCCCTCTAAAAACTCTCATGGACATAGAGACAAAACAGCTATTTTCATGATCCTTTTCACAGCATCTCAGGAATGTGTTTTCTGAAGATATCTTACATGCTTCTGTGATCATTAACTTTAAGAAGAATGTTTGATGGGGGGGGGGAGGGATGCAATGTGACAGAATACTATTTATTCTGTTGGTTTGTTTAAGCCAAACATGCCCAATGGCATTATCTGATATCTATACCAACACCCACAAGGACAAAATACACAAAAATATTTGTCCAAATGACTATACAACTACATCACGTTTATTTTGCGAATGGTTTGTTCACAGAAGCCTCTCATAACATATGTACAGCCTATCTGTAACTTCATCCCAGCCCACAATTGCCTCTGGATACACCAAGGAATTATTAACATTTGCCTAAGTATTTTTCTGCATTTTCCTTGCAGAAAACGAATGAATGAATATTAATGTTCATTACTAAAGAGAAATTATCTGCTGGATGTGGAAAAGTCTAGCTACAGAGCCACCTGCGTTCCTCCAAATATTCCAGTTATAGCTAATTTCCTGGAGGTTTTTCATTTAAAAGTTGCTGTTGCTTTGGTCAATGACAAGTCATTTTATTCAGAAAATAGTTAAGCCACTAACAGAATCATAAACAATAAAGACACATTAGCATACCCCTCTGTTTTTTCAAATTGCTGCTTGTCTGTCTTTAACTTAATGTGTCACGTTATACTATTTACATCAAGGTGGTTAGAAATTGGTTGAAAAAGAAATGGTGATTGTAAATGACTGAGCACATCACCACGCCTATTTGTTATGAATTTGTATAGATGGTTCACAGTCAGATTCTTAAGACATATAGATTTTCAAAGAGGCATGTGATATGATACAAGTGCAACTTTATACATGCACAAGCAAAATGACAATAGCCATGACTAAATGGAATGACTAATAGTGTAACAGAGACTGGGCAGTTAAATCTCTAATCACCTTAAATATACGGTAGGTTAAAACAAAAAGTCAAATTTAAGCTAAACTCTGGAATCAAGATTTACTAAGCTTGCAAGTAGTCTCAGGACTGTGGCTTTCCTAAGTAAACATAATTAGTTACAATTATCCCAAGGCCAACTCGACCAGCATTTAAATTAGATGAAAGATGTCTTTGGTTCACATAATTTGGTTCTGAATCAGGATAATAAAATATACTGTACTTATTGAGTACATTGAGGAAAAGGGTAACCAAGTTCCTTGAGGATAAGATAGTTCTGAACCAGAGCAAATTTTAAATAAGTTACCAGGTTTGAAATTCAAATGTTTATGAACATTTCTTGACAGAAGCAGATTTAGGGGAGTGCGACTGGTTTGGTCACAATGGGCATGAAATCTCAGGGGTGCCACAACTATAATAGAAAATGGAACACAAGAGGTTGGGGGCGCTGAATTTTGGCTTCACATGCTGAAATTTGAGACCCTCAAGGTCTGCAACTGCTCTTGGCTTCCTGTCCTATCCTGGTTGTCCTCACAAGAGGAAGGGGAACACTCCTCCAATCCCCCTACCCTGATGCATAAACACACCAGTGTGTGTGTGTGTGTGTGTGTGTGTGTGTGTGTGTGTGTGTATACTGTAATTTGAGTAATTACAGTATATATATATACTGGTGTGTTTATATATACTGGTATATTTCAAACCTGCCATAATTTACAGAGTTCAAGAAATGCAATCCTGGTTCAAAAAATGGTAATCGGAACCCTCCATTATTATTATATCACTCCTAAATGAGAACTTGAAAAATCTGAGCATTCATACAGGCAACGTCAGCCGGTATCCTAATCTGTATACAAAATAAAATTTTATTCTCTGCTACCACTCATGGTTGTTTTAATGGCAAAGTTCTAACTAAAAATTTAAAGTGAAGTTAAGAGATTATGTTCTCTTAACTTTGAAACTGGCAGATAATGATGATGGAGTTGGTGATGATGATTATACCAGTAAATAAACATAATATATTTCAACACCCTGTTTCTATGCAGAGCTGGTTTCAATGAATTTAGGGCATGTAGGCAGTTGCTGTCTACCAAGTCAGGCAGTGGATACATCTGGCTGAGTACTGCACACTAACTAGTCATAACTCTTGTAAAGTTTTGGGCGAAAGTCTTGCCCAGCTCTAAACTGGAGATGTTGTGGACTGGCACCTTTCAGATGCAAATCACATGTTTCTGCCACTGAGTTAGTTATGGCTCTTCCTCTAATCCCTCCTTCAGCTCTCAAGAGTTACATTCCTTTCAGGCTTTTTGTCAACTAGCTCATAGCATGAAAGCCTTACATGCAAGTTGTACAGGGTTATCTCAGGCCACGCTGCCATGACTGCAGAAACCAAGAACTTGCAAAACAGAAGGAGGACATTTCTTCCCAAGGATATTTGAAAAATGCAACATCAGGCTCTTCAAGGGATGTTTTGGATATTATTTGGCACATTAAGATTTAGATGGATAAAACACGTTTTGAGTAGCATGAAGGTGCAGGGGCACATTTCTCATGCCAAGTGAGATTGATGGCCTTATGACACTTAGCAACTAACAAACTCCAGGGCCTTATTTCAGAGGAGACAATGAATACATCCCATACCCCACGCAGTGCTAGAGCATTGTATGTATGAAAAATATGTGAAGTTGTCCTCAGGATCATCTTTATATCTAAACAAGGCCATACAATTCATGAAGATTACCGTATATATTACTACAATAACACACCTAAAAATACAGACACACAATAAGCATGGCATCATATGTAAGAGACATAACATAATCAGCAGATTATTTCTTAATATATTGTTCCTATTTTAAATTTCCATACTTCAGCAAGCATATGGTCATGTGTTTCAGATATACAATATCAATGAAAAGTCAATGGTTCAGGAGTGCAATGCCTCGAGGACAGCCTTTCTCCATATGAACTGACCCAGACCCTGCGATCACCATCTGAGACCTTTCTTCATATGCCTCCTCCATGAGAGGTCTGGAAAGTGGCAACACTAGAAAGGGCTTCTGCAGTGGCTTCCTATTTGTGAAATACTCTTCCTAGGGAAGTTTGGCTGCTGCCATCGTTGTACACCTTCAGGCGCCAGGCAAAAATGTTCCTCTTTACCAGGCCTTTGGCTGATTAGCATCCTATATACTTTTAACTGTATTTTTGAGGTTGGGGGGGTATTGTTTTGTTCTGTTCTTGGTTTTTATTGTGTACTCTGTGCTTTTATCTTGTGAACTGCCCCGAGATCTACGGATGAAGTGTTGCGTACAAATTTAATAAATAAATAAATCAAATAAAACACCCAAACCCCAACTTTTACAATGACATTTTATTATTATTATTATTATTATTATTATTATTATTATTATTATTCCCAAGAGGAGCCCATCAATCCCATGGCAGTTATGTTGCATTTTTTTCTTATTGAGCCAATGCTTAACACAGGGATTTGCTTGCTGTTCGTAAATATATATTTTTTAAAATTTAATAATCAGCAGAAATTAATTTTAAGGAATTCAGGCACCATTGCTCCAGCTAGAGTCAATGTCTTGAAAACAATTCCAAATCAAAGATGTATCATTGGAACTGTGTGCATTCTTTCCATAATGTGAATTCCTCCAAACTCACCCCATTAAGAAAAGGTATGAAATTTTTCTATTAATACCATTGACCTGAACATCTCTGGCAATACCAGTTCAAATATTTTCCGACGACAGTTGCTATTACTAACTGCACTGTTTTCTTAACCTGGCATGAAAACATTTCTCTAACATCCCTGTTAATGATAATATAAATTATGCATTACACATCATGACATTAACTCGCAGCATTAAAATTCATCTAGGGGGAAAAAAGGGCCGAGCCTGAATCCAGCATCCCATCTATGTAGATTTTTTTCCTAGGTATCTGCAAATACACATGCCTCCTTTTCTCATAAATATATTAGCATAGTCATTAATTAACATGTCAGCAAGGGACCAATGTTAATCAACCACGGATAGAACTACTGCATCTACAGTTTTGCAGGTGCAAAAATGTATGATGCATACTGCTGAATTCAAAGAGATACCAGTAAAATGCTGCCGAGAGAGGTTTGTAGAATACAGAACTCAATGATTGCATCTAAACAGCATATGGAAATCTAATTCTCATCTCCTGTTCACCAATGCAAGAATAAGTATAAACTCACATCTTCAAGATGAAAACACTTGAATGCTGCACCACTGAAGGTATTCAGGGCAGGCACTAGAGACGTCTCATAAGAATGGCTGACTTCACACCTACTCTGCCAATGGCTATAACAAGTCTAGTGCTGAAGGTGAGTTGAGATACTGGCCAGTTCATATGGGGTTCCTGCTACATGAATGTGCTGCAGCCAGTTACAGCTCACATACTTACACCTGTCCTTTCCCATCCTTTGTGTGAAAGAAAAACAAATTGGCTATTGTAAACTCAACCCCAGTTTCCCATGGTGTTTACGCAAGGAACTGTGGTTTGTTTCACTATGGTTAGGGACAACAAAGCAGGTTTTCCTATCTTGGCTCATTCCTCTAGTCTGAACTATCAAGTCTGAAACTATCATTATTTTAGTGTGATATTGGATAAAACAATTATTAATATTTTAGAATGATATCAATACATCCAGTTTCCTCCTCTGGCACACTAAAAAAAGAAGAGAGGGGAATCCATAGATCTTAGGCTCGCTGCAGTTTCTTCACATACTAAGACCATTGTAAGTGAACTGAGTCATAGCTACCTATCTATGAAAAGTCAATTCCATTGTTTACTACTTATGATTTAGAAAATACCTAAAACAGATTCCCATAGGTTTCTGCCATAGGCCACTTCATGCAGAGCTATGGCCTGGATCGTTCTAAGATATTCTGCTCACTGAATCCTACTTCGTCCTAAGACCAAAGCGCTTTTTGTTCCTAACTGCAAGATCTTTATCGTGAAATATAATCAGGACTTTAGATCCTTTAGGGAGCAAACATATGAAAGCAAGCCTTTCCAGTGGACATACCCAGATTTTAGAATTCCCCCCCTTGAGAAATTCATCACATCTCTCCCTAATGGCATTCAGCTAGCATTTGGCCTATCAGTCATCTGGTTTTTAATTTCTGCTGCTTGTAGATATGGATAGTGCTGCCTTTGTTGTTTAGTGGTGTTTGTTTCCTTGGAAAACTTGTATTCTTCCTGGGCTGAGTGAGTTTCAGCTACTCGGCCACATTCCCTTGCCTCAGGGGTCCTCAGTAGACTCTACCATCTCATAGGCAGAGGATGAAGGAAGACCAAGGATTAAATAAGGAAATGCCACCTAAATAATACTGTCACCATAGGGTCTGATACCAGGCCTTACTGTGCGACTATTTTATTTGAGAGACTCTTTAGGCTATAAGGTGGGATATAAGTACAGTGGTACCTCGGGTTACATACGCTTCACGTTACAGACTCCGCTAACCCAGAAATAGTGCTTCAGGTTAAGAACATTGCTTCAGGATGAGAACAGAAATCGTGCTCCGGCGGTGTGACAGCAGCAGGAGGGCCCATTAGCTAAAGTGGTGCTTCGGGTTAAGAACAGTTTCAAGTTAAGTACGGACCTCCGGAACGAAGTAACTACTTAACCCGAGGTACCACTGTAGTCTAAATAAATACATGAATGTTGATGGTGTCTTCTTAAATTAAGTTTTGTTGTATTTTAATGAATTTTCTTCTTATTGCTAACTACTTTGAGCAATGTTATGTTGAAAGGTAAGGACCTATATATTCTTAATAAACAAGTCAATACCTTTGGAAATCTTACCCTCCGGCCTTCTAACTAGACCATGTTTCAACCAATAAATGAGCACACATTTAGTGCTAGGGTTCTCATATGGGGCAATGCTCTGCCAATGATTTATAGGAATGAAGTTGCCATATATATGCAAATATTCAGAGCTTGCATATATCTATATCTACTCTGGTAACAGTCTAAAAGGGTGTTTACTCATTCAAGCCAGGATCATGACAAATCGTCAAACTCACAGATCAATTGCTCAACATTACATGCACCATCACACTCTGTATCATACTTCAGAAAAAGGAACATTTGGAAACCACAAACTGTGACTTCAGATTTATTTATACAATATGGGTATGTACCATTTTACCAAATGTAGGACGATGAAGCAGGGGAACCCCTTAAAACTATTGTAGAGTAGAGGAGCTACATGTGAAAAGAACCAAATGTAGGTGTTGTTTTTCAAACGTCATTTTGTCTTGATATATTTGAACATGCCTTGCATACAAATAAACTCTAAAATCTTAAAATGGTTGGAAGTCACAACAGGTAAATGCTTCCTGAAATCAAATGTCACAGGCCTGGTCTCTATAACCCATATTTTTAAATGGGCCAAGGAAATAATAATGATAGGCTATAACTCAACTCTCTCTCTCTCTGTGTGTGTGTGTGTGTGTGTGTGTATACGCGCATATATATATATATATAGAGAGAGAGAGAGAGTGTTAATACTTGTAAGTAGCCGAGATGAATGCTGCATTTGTAAAAAAAAAAAAATGCTCTCCCCAGAGTCTCTTATACCATATTGACTTAACTAATTAAAACAATGAAAACCTGTAACTCATAACTGGAAATATCCCACATCTTCTGCTGCAGCCAACAAATTTTTGCCAGTTTATAAAAAAATTATATTGTCTTGCCTGCCTTCTTGGAATCTAAAAAAGTACAATGGAACCTCAGGTTAAGAACTTAATTCATTCTGGAGGTCTGTTCTTAACCTGAAACTGTTCTTAACCTGAAGCACCACTTTAGCTAATGGGACCTCCTGCTGCCGTCGCACGATTTCTGTTCTCATCCTGAAGCAAAGTTCTTAACCCAAGGTACTACTTCTGGGTTAGCGGAGTCTGTAACCTGAAGCATCTGTAACCCGAGGTACCACTGTATGTACTTCAGTCATAGTTGCAAACTCCCACACTCTGTAATGTTCAGTGTTTTTAACAGTCTTTGCAGAAAAAGCATTCTAGCTGCAGCTAGCAAATAGGAAACTAATTCTTTATGCTCAGATCTAACTACTCCATTCACATAATTTAATAAGAAGACTGCTGGTGTAATGGAATAGCAGGAAGAGTGACAATTCAACTGCATCATCTATATTATATTATCCCTACTGCGTGGAGGCCTCTGAAATCAAGTCCCTGAGCATTATCACAAAATGTTCTCAGTCATAGGGAAACAGCATCAATAGAATACTCACAGTACAGAATCTATACGGAAAAAGAATGTTGTAAGTTTAGTTAGGATTAATACCATCATAGTTTAGGGATAGGAAATTTTATGTGTGCTAAGACTGGAAAACTGAGTGAAAAAACACTCCAGTGTTAGGGAAGTGAAAGTTCAAGGAGCACAGCGGCAGAACAGCTAGAAGAAGGGTTGAAGAGGCAGCAAGAAAGAAAGAAAGAATAGAGGAAAGGTCAAGTGGAAATAACAGAGGTTTAGGGAAAACAAGGTTAATGGGGAGATGCAGAATGAAGGCACAATGAGATTTCTATGAAAGAAGATTCATGGCTAAGACATTAGCTGGAAGATGAATTTTATATACAGTATTCATTTGAAATAAGTCAGTTTCATAGCTGAAGGCTTGTAGTCTTTATCCATTTAACAATTTGAACATAAACTCCTTACAAATGGCCCTAAACACATTAAAACTATACCTTGCTTTTCTCAATAAATATTCAGAACTAAACAACCGTTTGAGGTGAAAGTTATCCCTATTGCATTAAGCAAATTAACAATGCAAATGAAAGTATTGTCCTAGGTATCTTTAATTACAACAATGAGACAAAATATGTATCAAGGTCCAGGCATGTCACACACATACGTTACACTGAGTTCAACTTGGCTCACTCCCAAATTAATGGCCATAGGATTGCAGCCTAAAATATATGTTAAGTAGATACAGTGACCACATAATTTTAATGGTTCTAAAATTTCCTGTTTCCGGACACCTTCAGTGGTTTTCAATATTTATGCCTGTTACAAAATGTGCTAAATAAGCATAACTACTACTGGGTGCATACTGCAATTACATAAAGATCCATTGTAACCATTTTGACATAAGATGCCCATGCATCCTAAAGAGAAGTCTTGCTCCCACACACTAGTTTTTAATTCTGAACAGTTCCTGTGAAGCTGACAGAATTACTTCTAACTTTCACTATTTCACAGTGCTAGAATTGCTCAATCTAAGCATACCATGAACATCTTGGGAAGGAGAGAGGAGCTGAGCAAAAGGCCCAGTACAGTGGTACCTTGGGTTAAGAACTTAATTCGTTCTGGAGGTCCGTTCTTAACCTGAGGTACCACTTTAGCTAATGGGGCCTCCCGCTGCTGTTCTCACCCTGAAGCAAAGTTCTTAACCCGAAGTATTATTTCTGGGTTAGTGGAGTCTGTGACCTGAAGAGTCTGTAACCTGAAGCGTCTGTAACCCAAGGTACCACTGTACTCTTCTTGTTGATGCTAGTTAAAATTTTATATGGAAAGTGGTGATTTTTAACACTAGGTTAGCAAAACTCTGTGGGTTGTTTTTTTTTAAAAAAAAATGATTTCCAGTAAATGTGAATCACTTTAAAACACCAATAAAAATATTTCTTTTCCTCATTCACTTTGTGACTTACGAACAATACTGAATTTATAAAGCACTCCTAACTTGTGACCATATCATCTGACAAATTAAAAGATCTGTTTATGTGACCTTCCGATTGGCAAGCCCTAGGCTCAGTGGTTTAGACCACAGCGCCACCCGCGTCCCCATCAGGGCTTACTTCCAAGTAAACATGCATAGGATCAGGCTGTGAGGCAGGTCTTATAGGCCTCGCAGGATTCCTATAGGCACTGCATAACTTTATAGTAGACACATGCAAAAATAAGCAAGTAATACCTTTATTCTTTCCTCCTTCCCCTTTTAAAAATAGTAATGTGCCTATCACTGGCTACTAGCCGTAATGGCTATGCTCTTCCTCCACAGTTGGCCAAAATAATGCTTCCAAGTAACACTTGCTGGAGACCAAAGGAGAGGAAAGTGCTCTCGTGCTCAAATTCTGCTTCCTAGACTCCCACAGGTTAGCCACTGTGAGAACCAGATGCTGGATTAGCTGGGCCATTGGCCTGATGCAGTAGGCTATTATTATGTTCTTAGGAAACTTACAGTTTTTCAGCCAAATCTTTATTTATTCATAAGTAAAATTGCAATCCTAAAACTATTTAATTGGGAGTAAACCACACTGAATGCAGTAAGAATTGCTTCTGAGCAGACATAGAGTTGCACTGTCATGCTTGCTTAAAGACCGATTAACCATCCTCCTGACTCCCCGTAACACTTATTCAGAAGGTCCATTCATTTAAATGGGATTTACTCCAAATTATGTGGACTTAGGATAACAGCAAGCAATTGATGCATATTTTAGGTTCTTAGGGTACTAAAACTTTTCCAGATTTATTTTCTGTACATTTGATCTCAGGTAAGCCGACACAAGGAGAGGGCAGATTAGACAAGAGGTTGTGAAAGAGGGAAATAGATGCATTCATAAAAGAGGACAGAAAAGAGGGTGGAACTGCAGAAAGGGGGAAAGAGACCCAGGTCCTCAGCTAGGACCTTAGTAAAATTAATAAGCAGATTTTAGGCATGTCTACTCAGAAGTATGGCTCAGTTATTTTAACGATACTTACTCTCAAGTGAGTAAGCACAGAACTGCGACTTTTAATCGTTCATCATTGATTTGGAATGAAAATTAATTTTAGTTGCTTTTTAAAGAGACAACAAAATGGAAAGACTTTGCAAACTAAATGAAAAAGGTGTTTTGGAGTGAGAACTATATGTTACTTCAGTGGAGGAGAATATGATGAGTTCCTTCACACTTTGTCATCCAACAAAAGGGCAACAACATACGGTTGCCACCTATAATAAATTCTGAGGGTGAAATGCTGTTCATTTTGATCTCAGGCAAGTTGACCTTCAGAAGGGGCAAGAGTCACGGAGAGGTGAGTTAAAGGTGGCAGAGAAGGTGACACAAGATGGAAGAAAGTGAGCACAGTAAAAAGGAAAGTGAAAGAGAGAGACAGAAAGGCAATGATAGCAGATGAACGGAAACAAAAAGAAGGTGAGAGAAAGGGTAGAAATATTTGAGTAGGTAATGGAAATGTGGAAGAAGGCATGAGCAGAGAGAGAGGCAGCAGGCAGATAGCTGGTGACAGAAAGGATCGTGAAAGAAGATGAGATGATAGCGAGTGACAACAGACAAAGGAAGCGCAAGGGGGAGGCAAAGATGGAGGACAGAAAGTGCACATAGGTAGGCAGAGAGAAAAAGTCACCAGAAGTGACAGGAAAAGGAGGGAAACTTATGGAAAGGAACAAAGTGAGAGAAATGATTTTTTGGTAAAATAATGCAATAGCAATGCTCAATATTAGCCACAGGCTTAGACAAGACTGTCAGAAATCTGCAGCTATTTTAAAAGGTTGAAAGGTTTGACCCATAATACTGCTCATGAAATACTGGCTCATGTGTACTGAAAAAAATATGCATGTCAGCACCTCAGTGTGTGATATGCGGTGAGATGCTAGCACTACTAAGTATAAATCAAAAGTTAAAATGTAGAAGTGGGCCATATTCCTGTCTGGGAGTCAGAGGTCGGTCTCAGGTCTCGGCTGGTTGAAGAGCACTGGTCTAATCCATGTTGTATTGAAGTTCTAGAAGAGAAGCTTCTGACACTGACTGGATAAGCTAGGGTAAAAATAAAGCTAGCTTGCAAAACATAATACTGTATTAAAGCCATTACCTCATAGTTAAGAAGCAATGAATTCACAAATCATACAGAAGAAAACATGTGTACTATTGAGTAATAAGTTATTTGGCAGCTACTTAATAAATTCTCACCCCCCACACCCCTTGTTCGAAGCACATCTCAGAACATAAGCACGTGCCTTGAGAGTGCTGGCATAAACAACGCTTGCTGTAATCAAACTTCAAGAATACACAGATAAATCAGCAATAGAAAATGTGTTCTCGGGAATCATATAGCCATGCAGATCTCCAGCGAAAGGCATGAAATTACAATAAAAAGCAACATGGATATAATTAAAACTAGGCTACCATCTGCTTGTAGAATAACTATTATACTGGGCACTACCTCTGAAAAGGCAAATGCGCCTCAAACAGGAAGCTCAGTTCACTGAACTATGAGACAGGGCACTTGCTGGATGTCAAATGCCCAATGAAGTCAACACTTGCACCGAAACCACGCTAATGTAAGTTATGACAGTGTGAACAGTTAAAAAATTATTCACTCTGATCATTTAACGTTTACACTGTAAAGCTCTAATTGCACGATTTCCAATTAAAAATAATTAAGCATGCAAAAAGAGGAGGTTAAAGTAAACATAAACAAAGACCAACCACCCAGACTTATGTGGGCTACTCTGAAGTAGATTCTGACAACATCCAATGCAGTTCATTCCTACATTAAGTCTGCACAGGACTGTAAACATATTATCTTTGCACCACTGCAAAACTGCCATGCCAACAGAATAACGAAGATTACGCCGACTGAGTGGAGATCAGAGTTTTGCCATAAGTGAGTCATAACAGTTTAACCTAGCACTGAAAATGTATAAACATTTACAATATGTAAGGTGTCGGCTTTGAAAAAGGAATGTTGCTGCAAGGTACAAACATTTACAGCATACTGAAGAAGTTGACTAAAATAAATGAGACTTTCTTCTGAATTTTGCTATCTGGCCATTAATTTTCCAGATTCAATACTGAACATTTCTTTTTTGCAATGTAGAACCAAAATATTACAAATCTCCAGCTATCGCTGCTCAAAAGTGTTTCAATATTGACCTGAGCACATACAAAGACACTCAACTCTCTCTTTCTCAAAAAAGTTACCGTACTTCACACCAGTGGTGAGATGGGCAGTGTCAACCCACACAGGATCTCATTTCTCCCTTACAGGAGAATAAGTCAGTTTTGAGATCATTCCCTGCAGAAAGGAAGCATATGTTCCAAAAGCACCCATACAATTTGGCACTTCCAGAGAAAAACAGTTATTTTCCCTCTGCTTTTTATGCCACTCTCACAATCTGAGAAAGACATATGTATACCGTATGTATGTATGTATGTATGTATACATATGTATATAAGGCATACATATACCTTCAGGAAGGCCAAAATCAGTTCCAGAGCCTTCCCCACCATGATACAAGTAAAGACTTGCTCTCTTAACAGCAGTTCTGGAGCCTGTCACTCTGTTCCAGACTTCCCAAACTGTTTCCCTTCAGATATTTTGAACTACAACTTCCTTCAGCTCCATCATGAATAGCCAGTGGTCAGGGATGACAGCAGTTACAGTCCAAAACATATGGAAGGCACCCAGCGAGAGAAAGTTCTTCTATTTTAACTATTACATTAATGGTAATAATCAGTGCTATTTTTCTAGGAAAAGTAGTGCTGGAACTCGGCCATGGACACTTCCTTCACGACAATGGCACCCCCCGAGAGGTGCCAGAACTGAGTTCCTTTGAGTTCCCCCTGAAAAGAAAGCCCTGGTAATAATTCCAGCCATAAAATGGGGTTAAGAATGCACTCGCATATTTCTGAACATCAGAAGTAGTCCTTAGTTGGTCATCATTGTCAGAAGCAACGCATTACAATAACAGGTGTCAATAGCTCTTGCAATGGATGCAAGCAGTTATTGCCTTCCATGTAAGTGAAAATACACACATCCAATGACACCAAATCGCATGGCTCTGTCATAAATGTGAACAAACTTTTTGACAAAAAACACAAAAAACAATACTAATTACTGCTCCCGAGAAGAAATACATCACAGTTTGAAGCATGTAAACATATTTTTGAAAAAATTACCAATGAAATGCAAAGGTTTAGACAAGGTCTTTCTAAACAGCCAGATGCTATTACAGGTTCTTGTGTTGGAGTTAAGATTAAGGCAGATCAGTGCTACAAATTTACTTTCCTACCAAACAGGTAGTATTACAAAGTACCCAATCCTGAAACAACCTGTATGTATGGATAGAAAGCCTTAAGCAAGTGCTTAATTCAAAACAGTGAATAAGGTGAAACCCTGGTTCCATTGAACCACAACAGGTCCTTTCACAACACAGTGCAAGACAGTAATCTTGAATATGATATTAACAGAGTGTGTGCAGCCATTAGCGCAGCCTCATGTATGACTTCATATGGATGGATTAGATGTAAACAGCCCTAAAATCTATTGCATTACACTGTTTGGACAGAACAACAAAGGACTGACACTCTGCAACTGAACAGATCATGACAACATATAGAAGAACTAAAAGAGCAGTTTCTGTGTCCTTGAACAGGGTCATGAATACATCTCTCAAGTTGGCCCTATCTGACAAATGAAAAATAAGGTTGCTATTGATTTCTCCTTATTTGGTTCTGATATTGTTGTTATTCTGGTAACTCTCAGAAGTAGAAGATATGGGAGAGACATATAGAGGTGCATTCAACTAACTTTTGCTTAGATCTGACCCATTGAAATTAAGTTCATCAGGGTTATTAATTTCAATAGGTCTGCTCTGAGTAAAAGTTAACTGAACACAACCCAGATACAGTGCATGTGTATATATATTATATGTTGTAACTTGCTTCTGGATGCCTCATAGGAGAAGATTAAAAAATGAAATAAATAAATACAATATTAGCACCTGAAAGTGTACAGATTGCTCATTTATGTGAAGTGAATTGTGCCTTCCACGCCTCAGAATAAAATAAGCCCTGAAATGTTGGAATAAAATTTGAAGCAAAGATTTAGAACGCCGTGGTTCTTTTGATCTGTTCTTTGCACTGATATTGGGTCTTCTTAAATGTTAAGAGACATACTTCTGGATTTCTTTCTTATTCTTTTTAATGAGACGATATTCACTGACACATACATAGGTACTGTGGCAGATTTAAATGTTACTGCAATCACCACAGGACCTGAATAAAAACCTGCCATCTAGAACCAGTAAACCACAACAGGTTGTTGCAGTCACATACCTAGTACTAGGGCAAGTTTACATCCCCTTCTGCCTTCTTCAGAAGTCTGTCTAGCACAGTACTGTACATACTGACTGGAAGCAGTTCCCTGAAGTTTCAGGCAAGGGGACATTGCCAGCCCTACCTGGATTAAATCAGGGAGCTTCTGGTATCAAAGCAGATGTTCTACCACTGAGCTACAACTCTTACCAAACTCCAGCAGCCGACCAAGATACCTTCTGGAGCATTAGTAAGATCACTATATGTAACAGGTAAAGAAGTCAACAAAGAAAACAATGGTTATTCCTGGACTGACCTAGTCAAGTAACAGATAAGAATGGCTGAGAACCTTTAAGGGCACTTGCTGCTAACAACCACACATTATCTCACTGCTCATAGAGGTGCTCCTGAGAGGCTTTCCTAAGGAGACTATTGAAGTGAAGGGTAGAGGGAGACCTCACTGTTGCTTTCTTGCCCCATCAACAGTATTCACTGGTTGAGGCTACACTTCCTAGGAAATCAGCTGAACTTGTTCAGACCTCTGAATAAACATACAAGCTTATGTGTCATTATGACCATGTTGTGTATGTAGATTGCAGACCAACCTGTGTATACAGTCCAGCCTCGGTTGTCGGATGTAATCCATTATGGAAGACCGTTTGACTTCCAAAACATTCAACAACCAAAAACTGAAAGTGGAAGCCTCAATACAATAGTGAAACTCAAAAGGGAAGACATGTAGCACGTTAGGCTTCTGAAAACCATTCAAAAACCGGAGCAGTTACTTCTGGGTTTTCAGCATTTGGGAGCTGAAACATATGATAATGGAGGCATTTGGGAACCGAGGTTTGACTGAATCCACTTGGAAGTAAGGCCCTGTTGTGCTCAGTGAGGCTTACTCCTAAGTAAGTGTGGTTACAACTCTGGAATTACTGCAAGTGCAAAGCCAATGAAAAACTTGCAAAGCAGCCTGCTTACCAAGAAGATTCACTTTCCACCACTGAAAACATGTGAATTATGCATTTTTCCATTTTGAATGATTTTAATAACTATCCATACATTGCATAGCCACAGAGACCCATTGCACATCCCTGTAAAAAGCTGCATCTGATGCCCCAACCAATTTATGCTACTGGGTTATCATCTGGTTAGTGATTACAAACTGTTCCCATGACTGATAAAAGGAAAATTAAGGAAATTTTGAGTTATCATTGCTTATTTTTGAATTATCACAGCTTTATTTTTCTTGACACATATAAAACACACCCCGAATGCCAATTCACAAAGCATCATTAATTTAGGGAATTCACTGCCAAAAGATGTGGTGATGACCACTGGCTTGGATAACCTCAGAAGATTAGGCAAATTCATGGAGGATACGTCTATCAATTGTTATTAGATATGATGGTTTTATAGAACCTCCATGTTCAAATGCAGCATACCACCAAATTAAAAATGCCAGTTCCTGAACACCTACTGCCTTCATATGGGTTTCTTAGAAGCATTTGTTAGGCTACTGTGGGAAACAGAGTCTGATCCACCAGGGCTCTTTCTTTTGTTCCTAATGTTGTGCATGCCAGATTTGAAGAACATACTCATTTATAGTTGCCATCAACTTTGAATTTGAGCTTTATCTAAACAAATCTTCACCTGTATGCATTAGATATAATCTAATAAAGTGTTCAAATGATTCAGTATTTAAGAAAACAAAAACAAAACCCTACTGGTGGTGTATATAGCTTTCGGGGATTAAGGCCCTGCAAATGAATGAGAGGCCTCTTAACTTCATCTTTCACATTGTCTCAGGTCTAAATAAAGGCATGCCTAATATTAAATGACTCAGAGTAAGACAAACAGAACTGAAGATCACTTTATTACTCAGAGTTTGCTCAAGATGGCTATGGCAGTAACTCTTGTGAAACCGAAGACGCCTCCTTGAATAACTGAGCTCTAGTACTAATTATGCCACAAATGTTCCTATGCGAGCTCAGCCTCCAGTTTTATTAGAAAACCCATACATTACTCCATTCCCTCTCTCCTACCAATCTGACAGAGAGCATTCAATTACAGTATATATATATATGCAAGTATCAACATGACATCTTTCAGATTTTGATAGGATACAATTAAACATCATACTGACAGAAAAGGAAGCAACCTCGCAAAACAAGCTTCTCTTCTCCCTTACACAAACACAAGGAGATAATATGTATATAGCCGCTGGAATATTTATGTTTCAGAGCAATAGTCATCCTGTGGACTGAGCTGAAGGGCTGTTTCTGTTTTTATTATTTTGCTGAGACACATCATGGGTTCGGAAAACATTTCGTGGGATTTGTTTCATCTCTAAATGCAGCCGCTGATTACACAGCAGAGGAAGGCTGCCATTCCATACTTACAACAATGTAAGGCCTGATGTCAACTTTTCAACTCCTTTGTAAGTTGTTAAGGCCTTAGAACTCCGGAGAACACTCTGTGCAGACCTCCCTCCCCAGTGATTAAGATGCAACATGACATAACAACAACAACAACAACAACAGCGACTAGTCTCTCCCATTTCAATGAACGAATGCATATTTGAGTCAATACGCACGGGCTTTGGAATACCAGCCACCCACTTCTCTGAAAAAGCCCAGAACAAGAATGAGAGTTCATCTAAGATCTGCAATCCGCGATCCATCCTTCTCCCTTTGTTATGCAGACCTGCGCTTGCCTTCATCTCACGCCCAAGAAATACATCTGGCTTGCTAAAGTTTCATCTCTTTCCAGACTCGAGCGAGGATCTCCAGTTTGGGAAACCACCACCACCACCACCACCCAGTTTCCCCAGTACCCTCTTTCCCCAAGGAAAGCTTCCCAGCGATTGGAGGCGGTGGGGTGGGGTGGGGGGTGCAGGCGACTAATCCCCCGCTGTGCGGCATCTTAACTATTTAGCTACATCTGTGCATGCTGCATATTTCCCTCCCACCCACCCAGCCAAACCATTGCACCTCATGCTTTCCCTCCTGCCTCCTCCCTTTTAAACACTTGTGCAACAATTGCTGCGCTCGCCACGCCTTGCGACGCTCCCTCGCTGCTCTCCCTTTTCCACAATAACAAAACTCAAGTTGAAAATAGAAAGCAATTACCTCCCGAGTCAGTGTCCTCCGCCAACCGGAGCCCCACATAATCCAAGAGGGCAGCGCTCTAACCTCCAGAGCTGCTTGCTTCTCCTCCTCCAGAAATTGAGCCTCGCCTGGTTTCTCAGGGGCTGCAGCGGTCTCTCCCCCCCCCCCGCCCACCTCCACTTTTCTTTTCTTTTGGGTAGCGCCTTGACAAATCCTTTCTCTCTTTTTTCTTTTTTTGCCTTTGTTAAGGGTTAGAAGTTGAGCTGTGCCTGTTCTCTCTCTCCCTCCCTCTCTCTCTCTCTGCCTCTTTCACTTCTTGTATTACAGTTACATGGCTGTGTGACGTTTCTGGCTACAGAAAAAGGGGGAGAAAACAACTGAGGGTGAGAGCCGCCTGCCAGGGCGAAGCTCCTCCCTTCTTCGCCTCTCTGCTGCTTTCCCCTCCCTCCTTCCTCCAGACTAACACACAGCAACAAGCTGCTTTTGGGGTGGGGGGTGGAGAGGAAACAGAGCTCTGGCTCTGTCCTTCACAGGTATAATCTCTACCGTCCCCCATTCCTTGCAGCTCCAAGCCCCACTCAAAAATCTCAAACATCAGTTATTATCCTGATTATTACCAGTGTTGGGTTGTCGGAGGGTTTTGTTTTTTTGTTTTTTGTTTTTGCTTCTCCTGGGATAGTTAATTGTAGTCCCAGAATATAATAAAAGCTGACACGGCCACAGTGGATAGGACAGAGCAAAGCCACTCCTGCTATCCTGATGCTACAGCTGCACCTTGAAACCACACTACCTTTCTCCCAAACTGGTGCCAATGCCGCTGAGAGGGTCTGTCAGGCATGTCTGCAGTAGTTCTCAGAAATAATCCTAAAAGTGCACTTCCCCCTACGCATGGTTGCTCAGGAGGAAGTCCCGTTGTGTTTGATGGGTTAGCATACAGAGGACAGAAGCCTCGGCCTCCGACCCTAGGCTGTGCATTCTGCTTCGGAAGATGTTCCACTGGAGGGGAAAATAGGGTTTACGTACTTCTGGCTTATGCATGCATAGGATTGTGCTTGTAAGTGCACTTTTGAACCACTATTTCTGTGCATACAGAGCAGAAAGCAGAACATACATCTCAGCCAAGTGGGTTTTCCCTTTTTGCATGGCAGTTGTGGGAAATGCAAATATGCTTAAACAGGTTGATCCTATGGAGGTTTTTAAACACCCACCCACCATGGAAGCCCCAGGGATTTCAGTAGGACTTTCTCTCAAGAAGTGCATAAGTCTACACCAGTGTGGTGTAGTGGCTAAAATGTCATAGCCAAATAATTGTTTGGCTATGAGACTCACCAAATGACTGTGGCTAGTCGGACTCTGGGTCTGACCTACCGAACAGGGTTGTTGTGAGAGGCAACTGTTATGCCACCTTGAGCTTCGTGGTGGAAAGGTGTGATATAAATGCTCAGTTCTGGGCAACTCTCAGGTGGGCACCATTGTAATTATAAGAGGACAAGGGAGGCCCTCATGGTGAGTCCCAGCACCTCTTTTTCTGGAAAAATAGTACTAGGTATACATAGGATTTGGCTATTGGTGTCAAGCAGGAAAACAGACAACACCACAGCTAACACCACACGGCCTGAAAGCTGCCATGGCTTGTTCTGTAACATGAACAATGTTCTTGCTAACACCACAGTGTTCAACAATGGGTGCACGCCTGACCTAATAAAACAGAGGGGACTGGTCACATTGGAGTTCAAGGGGTGAGGACTATATTCAGTTACTGCTCGCCTCTGGCAACTAGCTGCTGAAATATTGATAGATCTCCCCCACCCACTCTGGTCCCAGGTTGAGATGGAGAGAACAAATAGGAGGAAACAATTTAAAAAATAAATAAATCTGGTTCTTAAAACTATGCCACTGAATAGCAAAATGTTCCTCGTGTGAGGTTTTGTCCTCTTTAAGTTACACTCTTTTTTTTCTTTTTCAAAAAGTTAAATATATGGCTGCCAAGTGAGTTAATGAAAAACCCTTTGGTAGTTAACTCATTTAGCATAGCAGCTATGAAATAAAGTATGTGGCACAAAGCCAAAGCATAAAGGACTCTTCTTTGAACCTACTCAGGTTTCTCTCTAACAAGAAATAGTTCTGACCATCTTCCGAAAGACGTGGGCAGCTGGCTTCTAGACAAAAGGGCAAATTTAGGCCTTCAATTGTCCATCCTGCCCCTTTACCTAAATACAGGTCATGGAAAAACCCAAGAAATCAACCATTTATCCTGGAAAGCACAGAAACCTCATTTGCCCCGAACAATCAATACACTAACAGGCAGTATGTTCCTCATACAAAACCAGAATCAATTATAATATTGATATAACAGGAAACAAATGAAATCGCAAAGCAAAGAATTTGCTAAGCACAAAGCAGGGAAGGATACATTGCAGCTATTCATTTTTAGGGTGCAATCGTATACTTGAGATTTGCCGTAGGAACTGGCAAAGCCATGCTACGCAGGCAGAATGCCAGATGGGCCGTCGCCCTGACAGATATGTAGAGCACTCTACTGGCAGAGCCGTTCCAGGATTAAAAAGGCCAACATCAGGCAGAGTCATGGGCCACACAGGGAAGAACTACAGACATCATATCCTACAATCCTTCAGTCCGCAGGCACATCCCCATCAATAGCACAATATTACACCAGTGCTCAGCCTATCACAAAGAATCCACACAAACAGCTGAGATATCAGTGGAAGGGGGGGATTTAAGCCACCCCTGCATGGACAATCACTCCAGTCACATCCTCATGGCAAAGCATAGGACCCATTCATAGCACACCACCATCAGTAAATAAACCCCACACAGAGACATCCTAAGTCAGCTGATAGGGTGCATAGAGTTATGTACCACTCTGATCCAATGTTAGAAACTCGGGAATATAAGCCAGGTGCCAAATGGCTCCTTAAACCAGGGTTACAGTTGCCAAAATGGAATGAAATGCGTTCCAGTTGTACAGATAAAACCCCACAAATAAAATTCTAGAGGATGCACTGTGTGTGAAAACAGGCAAGATCCAAGGATTCCCAGGCCTGGATCCCCAAATGGTGGAGACATCAGGCACCATCCTGGCGCCCACACATCTTCACTTGGTTGCAAGTGACCGATAGCCAGGTTCAAACACGCCTGGCGAATTTTGAATGCTGCTCTGATCTCATGTTGTGCCCGCCTACAGAGCTCACAAGGGAGAACTCTGCTGATGAAAAAGATCCCCCCCCCATGACAAAAGGAGCACACAACAGACAGACCTCACAACGCACATGAGATCTTTCAGCCCACTGCCTAGAACCCTAGCAGGTAACTCATCATAGGGGTCCAAATTCCTATCACCAAATTCCACTCCATCCCACCAACGACTAAGTAAATAAAGGGGGGAACACATCCTGCAATGTATGCCTGCTTCAAGTGTCTCCCTCCACCACATCCCCTTTGCTATGTGCGACTACATCCGTCTTGTCTAAACTGTACAGCTTTATTTATAGCAGCCACACTGCCTGCTGCCTTTTACATGATGTTCTCTTGCCTCCCAACAAGGCTACCTGTTGGCAAAGGCCAGGCACTCCACCGCAACTATGGCCACTGCTGGTGAGACACTCAGGTACACTTTTGCCTTACAGGATCACAACCTGGATGCATGGAGTAGGACAGGAAATGAGCACCACACATATGGGAGCCCACAAGAGGGAGGGTAGGAAGGCTGGGGAAGGAGCATGGGATGAGCACTCAGGCAGCACCAGTCACTGCTCTCTCTCACCTGCTCACAGGCACCCACTGTGCATCCCTCTACAGAGATTATGCTGAAGACCTGTTGGCTACTGCTTGATATTCTCTCTTCTCTTATTTTTTAAAAAAATCATTTTATTAGTTTTTAGGTAAACATACACAGAACAAATAAGTAACAGTAAAAAACTGAATACAATATTTGTCTTTCCCTTGATCACCACAGCTACAGGATCCACCCCACTCCCCATTTTGCACTCATCATGATCAAAATCCACTCCATAACCTGCAACAGTGACCAGCATGCTCTCAGGGGTTCCTCGTTCTTGACTTGCATAAAAGCTCTATTTCAGACAGAGGCAACAGGTGAAGATGTCCTTAATATGGAGCTAGTACCCTCATGTCTATGTCAAGCCACTGTACAATCCCTGCTGGAGTGGCTAGTTAGACACACACACACAGACACACACACACACTGTACTTTCCTTCCAGAATTACCTCCATCCTGGATGCTGTTCAATAAGACTTTGACATTATCATACATGTTATTCCTTTGGACTGTATCCAATACTAGTCTAACTCAGAGTAGACCCATTCAAATGAATACACAGACTTACATTGTTCCATTGATTTCAGTGGGTCTACTCTGGGTAGGACCTAGCTGAATACAACCCTTTCCCTCTAGGTCTAGGAAATTGTAAACTGGGATCTTTCCATGGGCGTAGCCAGGATTTTTGTTGGGGGGGTCAGGACTTTGGGGGGGGCAGAACTGATGTGATTGGTCAGTTAGTTAAGTATTTCTACTGCTTTGCTTGATCTAGGGGGTTCGCTATGCCCATGGATTTTTCCCTAACCCCCTAGAAAAATCTGACTCAGGATGGTTCTCTAAAGGAGACAAAGAGCTTATGGGCTCTGGCAGCGGCCTCCCCGCCCCCCACTGCCTGGAACCCAAGGGCCAAACCTCTCAAGGTATGCAAGTGGGATGGGCATTGCTGCCATGGTGGGCGTAGGGGGAGTATCTTGCAGATCCACAGCCTAACATAATTGAAGCATAGTATAGGATTGCTCCTTCCATGAATGTGCTCATTGTGTGGTGTGGCATTCACAAAGTATGCTGCCTAACAGTCACGCTGTTGTGCCATGATGGTTAAATCTGACATTTGCTAAAGCGGACTTTTACATTTAAATTATTTCTGAGCATTAAAAAAAACACACCACTTGGTGCAGAAAGAATCGAGAGGGCACTGCCTGATTCATTATTATTATTTGGCTACACAGCTGTCTGCTTTGAAAACCATGAAGAAATCAAACAAACACACACCCATTATGTTACAGAGGTGGTGTGAATCTGCAGTACCTTAAAGGCCAAAGAACAACAAAACCGTCTTTAACAGCAATGGGCTTTTAAAGTGATATAAATAATCATTCTCGGATTGGAAATGGGTGGAATTTCTGGATGCTCTCCACCTTTTTCTCCCTTCAGATAAGCGAGTCTGCCACATTGTTCAAATACACCCATAGATCATTTTATACTTCCTTGCCTTCAGCAGGTCTCAACTTGATACTTAAAACCAGCTCCTTAACGATAACTCTCTATTCACTATTCGAGTTTCTGGTCCCAAGGACTGGATTTTAGTTCACAGCAGATGGGCGGGGGTGGTGGGGGAGGGAAAGTATTAATTTACCTATCTCAATACTGACGTATATCCCAACAAAGACAGATGCACGTACAGAGGGAGAGAGAGGGAGAGAGAGAGAGAAACGCAAGGGCACAGCACCGCTTTCCCGAGCCTGTAATGTGGAGTTGCAATGCAAAGGCAGTAAGGAGGGCTGGAGCTGCTGATTGGACGGTGGGTCTGCCAATCTTTGCAGGAGGGCAGAGTCAAGCGAAGCAGAGCTACTTTGCATCGGTGTTTCCCATTCTTCTTTGCCACTTTGTGTCACATTGTGTGAACCCCTCCCCCCACCTCTCCCAAAAATAACACCCCACTGTTTAGGAAGCAACAATATCCATGGAGCAGTTGGTCTCCTTCACCATAAGCACTGGAGATGGAAAATATTAATGCATCACCTCAGTGGAGAAAGGGAAAAACCAGAGTTGGAGTCTGTAACACACTATTAGCTGTAAAGCAGAGAGAAAAGGGAGGAGGAGGAGGAGGAGGAGGAGGAGGAGGAGGAGGAAGGGACCCAGAGGTGAGGTGAGAGGAGTTGTGTCACTCCATTGAAAGAGGCTTTGACCTTACATTGATCTCCTAAAGTCTCTGAATCTATTACTATTATTACCATTACCATTATGAATTTTATTCTTGCAGGTCAGTCAGTTGGATTATAACAGCACCCCCAACTCTTGTCTAATTTGCGAACTCATTAGTCTAATTTCATTATTTAATCATGCGCCAACCAATCGAGCTTCCTTAAGAAAGGACTGACCTATTTTTGGCTGGAGATAAACGATCATGTTAACAGATGTTAATCTTGTAATCTGTTTTCCTGTAAGCACTTCGCATGCCCGCTTTTGAGACATTAACAACAAGAACAACAACACACACACACACACACATTAGAAAAGGGACGAATTGACGTCACTGTTCAATACTCCGGTGGTTTCTTTTTTTAATAGAATTGGGGAGGGGGGGAGAGAAAGAGAGAATTCGCCCCCTATGCTTTCAAAGACATGAAATCTTTTCCCACTTTATAAATGCTGATTTGTTCTGCCTCAACTCCCACGGGCTTTTATTTGCATTTCAAATTCCACAGGTTACACAGATCGCTTTTTACACACACACACAATGTAAACCAACAATAAGGCACTGAATGGGGATTGAGAGAGTGGGGGCAGGGGGCTACATCTGGATTAAATAAAGACCATGCATTAACAGATCTCCAGAAACGGTCTAGAAACAACAACAACAACAAATATCCTTCTCCATCTAGATTCCAAAAGCTGGGGGGGGGGGGAGGAGCTGCCTGAATTTGCAAGATATTAGATCCACCCAATACACATTTTCCAGAGCGTCCTGGTCTACTCCTGGGAGTTTTTCAGCGCTTCTGGAGCAAGATCTTTGCCGCGGGGAAGTGGGCAGCATTTTCTAGAGCGCTGCAGCTGCTGAGGGCAAGCGACCCGAAAGCCAGAGCACAAAATTGGGACCATCTCCCTGTCACCTTAACCTGGAGGAAAAACGCCTCCTGCGCCCTGAGACTTCTCGCAGCTCAACTCCGACCCCTCTAAAGTTTCCTCAACTTGTCGAAACAGCTTGATTCAAATGACGGTTGCAAGTATTATGCTAATTCTGGGTGGAGATGGGAGGGGCAGAGGAGGAGGAGGAGGAGGAGGAAGAGGAGGGTTTCATAGGACAAAATGTCTGCATTATTTCTCTTCTCTGCACCCCCCCACCAGTACTCTCATCTCTCTCCCCCCCCTCCCAGTATATCCAATGGGCAGGACTCATCTTCGGGATTGTCCTCCAAAGACTCCCTTCCTCTCCACCTAATTTACAGCCCTCAACTTTCCAGGATAAACTATTCCTTTTAATTCAGCTGGTGGGAGAGGATCGGGAGGGGTTGGGGGTGGAAGAGAGAGAAGTGGCAAGGGGAAGAGGACACACACACACACACACACACACACACTAAGCAATAAATCAATCCAATCTGCAAATACCCTTAATAATGTAAGTGGTTCGCTCCCAAGCTGGAGAAGCATCGCCTCCCTCACGCAGCCCGCAAACATTTCATTTTTTAAAAAAAGACAGGCAGATTTCTTTCTTGCATGCGAGATCTCCTCCCCACCCCCCTCTGTACAAAGTCCAAATGTTCACAGTTTAAAAAAATAACATATAGCGACAATCCATTCAGCCCCAGCAAAAAAATAATAATCATCTTTCTCCTCCTCCTCCTCCCTCTCCCTACCCCCCCACCCGCCACCCCTTTCAAAGAGCCCAAAGTTATCGTTTCTGTAAAAAGTCCCTTCAATTACCGAGCGAGATTAACTATTAATTGGAAACGCGAAGTTTTTCCCACGGGCGTATTAAGAATATTCTCATCTCTCTCCTGCTCTTCCCCCCTCTTTCTGATCCCCTCCCATCTTCTTCCTCAGCACTTAAGAAAGAAAAAGAAAGAAAAAAGGAAGGAGGGAGGAAGTGGAGAGAAAAGAATGGCTTAACAATCTCTTCCCGATCCCCTTACCTTCTTGCAGTTGAGGTGAAGCGATTTGGAGAAGGACACAGACAAACAAGAAACCTGAAGGTGAAACCATGCGCTGAAGGCAATAAGGAAAGAACTGCACATGATTCACTGCGCCAGCTCCACTCCGGCGAGCAGCGAGGGGGGCGTCTCTACACCCCTCGGTGCCAAGCCCTGGGCAAGGGGTCCTCCGGCTTCAAACTTTCCACCGCCCTTTAGCCCATCTGGAAATCCCTTGAGGGCTCTGGGATGGAGGGCGACGGGAGGAATCCCCCTCTCCTTTTCCTGGTCTTTTTCCTCGCAGCGCATAGGTTGACGTCTTCCCCCAGCCGGGCGAATGGTCTGTTCTATATTAAATGCACACACTGTCTACTATTGTCTCATCAGCACAAAGTTCTTGTATTATGCGGGGAAAGTCTAGATAGCCAAAAGCGAGTCACATAAAAAACAATTATTCCACTAACAGGACTGATTCATTAGCAGATCTGTTATTCATCTCTGCTTCAGCCAAATGACTACATAGATGGGGATTACAGGAAACTATATATTCACATACTAAGTATGCAATTTTGTATAATTTCGACTCTCTCGCGATAGGTATCATGGTGCTGGTATCTCAACTTTGAAATAAAAACATTATTGCATATTGCATATTCTTCTTGTTAAATTGTTGTTGCTGTTGTTATTGTTTAATTCAGAGACGTCTGCTACAGACAACTTCTACATGATATCGTGGTTTGACATTTCCTACGTGTGACTTTTCTGGGTGCATTAATTTCATCACAGGTACATGCTGTACTAGAATAACCACACACAAATTATATATGTACAGTAATCTCATGTGGCAATGTACTGGAAGCTGAAAGAGAAAGCTATGCACACATGCTCACTCCTTCTTAAAGGTATACATTGTTTAGTGTCAGAATGAGACATTTATCAACTATGAACTCAGTTTGCATCACAGCTTTTTAAATAAACACGATTGTAAAATTGGGTGTTGTCCAAAACATATCAGTCACAGTGTGCATATACAGGACAAATACGTGTGTGCTTGTATCATGTGATGGTAGTCAACAAGGTAGAGTAGACCAACTGAAAGCAATGGACATGATTCATTTAAAATCATGACTCACTTAAGTCCATTGATCTCAATGGGTCTACTCTGAGTATGCCTTGGTTGGATACTATCCAATATGTTTGGCAATGGAATTCCCTAAGCAAACATGTTACCCATTGAGAGGAGTCATAATATCTGAAGTGGCTTACTCCTGCTCCCCCCCTTCTTTTAAACAAGAGGCTGTAAGAAGAAGACAATACTGCTAACTAACAGTGGAAAGAGTTGGAACTTCTCAAAACAAATCCATTTGCCATATACCTTTAAAAATATATAAATAGATAAGCTCTAAAGTTTGTCTCATATTTTCCAGGATGTTTTCTAAAGCTCACCGCAATTGCCCAAACATGCAGCTGATATATGTTGAGTCTGAGGTGGGGAGCCTCAAATTAATTGGCTGAATTGTGGTCCTAGGTGCTGGATGTGTTGAGGGTAAGAATGGAGCTTTGTTTTAGTCTTTGCCTAGTACTGTAGTGTGTGATAACCGGCAAAGGCAAAATTTTTGAGGAGTGTTGATTCGATCTTTCCATTTTCCTTCCATTGCATATTCACCCTCCTCCCCCCTCCTCCCTGCCCAACCATGATTACTAAGCACTTAAAAGGAACATGCTGTCCAAATCTCTTCAGTGTGGTTCTTTGCAAGCCAGACAATCAAGGATGCCTCTGCTTCAGTTTAAACGGTTACCTAGTGCTGTGGTATTTGGTGCACATAACGCTGGGAGCCTCTGCGTAAGCCCTCTCCAGCTTCTTCCCATTTTCGACAGAATCTACTCCGGCAGCAAGCAGAATCGCTGGGGGAGGGGCGTGCATGCACACTGTCTGTGGCAAATTGAACTCATAAATATAAATACTTAGAGTCAGGGAACACTTGGAGATCAAAAAAGGGGGAGAGGAAAATGGAGGGAAAGTTTGTAATGAAGAACACACAAAAACATAACTATGTATGCTGTGTACAACTGATGATCTGCGCTAATTTGAATAGCAAACGTGTTAAAGGTCATTGACAATTGTTGCTGGTTTCAGCATGAATGCCTGAGTGAGATACGTTTTGGGGCATTCTCGATTCATTCCATACCACAGACTCATACTTCAGTGTATACATAGCCCCTTCCAGTGATTTTTGACAGCAGCTTGAGACTGGTATATTATATTTTCCTTTAAAAAGAAAAAAGAGTTAATCTATACTCAAAAGGTTGCATTTTGCATTTTCATCATTCTTGCATGTCCTTTTCAAAACACAGACTACAGCAGTTTATTCTCTTCGTCATACGTACACTTCAGTAATTTCTGCTTTGTACCAGGTGAAAATCAGGAATAAGATTTCACTCTATAAAAACCTATACAAGCGACAATGTGCTGTGCAAATTTTCTAACCATTATAGTGCACACAATAGAAGAGCATTTATTGGGGCAGACTTTTATAGCATCCATTGTAAGCCAGCTTTGCTAGGCAGCATTTAAAGCTATAATATGAGGCTAATAATTTTCCAAGTGGGGAAAAGTGACAAGTTACTGGAGTGAAAGTTGGACAGGATGCCTAAACTTCTCCATGTTGCAAGAATGTCATGACCCATCTCTTTCATTTGTGAGCCGTGTTGTGTCAAGCACTAATTACTTTAGACGCTGTGTTCACAAAAAGCGGGAACAGCTCGACAGCATAAGCCATGATGGCTCAACAACATGGCTGGCATTGATGCAAATGTCAGGTGAATGTTTGGAGTTAAGCTCACTATGCCATTATGTGGTCCTTCAAAAATGCTTTTCACAGAGCTCATCCTTATGCAGTAAAAGGAATAAACATCTTAGAAAGAGCTGCCTGGTTGGGCCTTAAATTTTGTAGAGAGGTGAACAGGGTTTGTGATCAAATAAAACTGAGAAAGAGAAACACATTTTAATTAAATTGCCATGAAGGTGGCTACCCTCTTATATACTCTTCTTTGAGAGTAAATTCCATTGAAATCATCAGGATTTACTTCTGCATAGTGTTAGAATCTCACTGTAAGCTGTTTTGTGCAGAGTAGCAGAGAGTTAGTCGATCCAAATAATTTCAATCTATAGATGTTCTTCATCGTCATCTTCCAATGGATTGTACTGTTTCTTGGTTCAGAGAATAATATTATAATAGGAATAATATTGTGTTACATGATAACAAAGAAATAAATGATAAACATCCCAGTTTCCTATTTGATCAATCTCTTTTAAAGGTGCTTTGTTTTCTATTCTGTGTCTCAATGAAATCTTACAGAAGTACTCCAATTTGAAATTATTTTGTTAAATTACAATACAGTACTGTATGAGAATGTCAGGGATATTAATAGTTCAATACATATTTTGCTATTTATAGTTTGCTATGTGTAATAATTCTGTCTAATGGAGTACAAGGAACAGGAAAACATTTATTTACTTTTGCCAGAGTCAAATAAATTATTTGCTCAGCATTTGGAAGTAGGCTTTCTCAAGCTCAGGAAAATGGCATTTTGATGAGACTCTGTGCTGTATCATTCATTCCTAAGGCTGATTGGTGGAAGTTTAGATAAGAAAAGGTCCTGAGAAGCACTGGGGGTAGGAAGGAAAGGCCACATGAAACATTTCCAAAGGCTGGGAAACAAACTGCAATTTCACCCATGGCACATGTGTGTTCCATGAAGCATATCTAGAACATGCATTTGTTTTAGTTTCCATGCTAGGTAACAGGATGTTAGTTAATACTGAAAAATTTGATCCCTTCCCTCGCCCCGAGTAAGAATTTGAATACAGACATAAGTACAGCTAAACAAGATTAAGCCTTTGAAGCACAATACTTACTCCCAAGTAAGTATGCATAAGATTGCAGCTGCAACTTTGTAGAGAGCAAATATCTTCAGAAATGTCCAATTTTTGTATAAATGTAATCTTTGTATATTTTCTTTCCCATTGGTATATACTTATTATTACTACTTTATTTCACTGTTCCCCATTCTGGGACTGAAATGCTCCATTCAGAATACTTAGAAATGGATAAAAATAGCATCTGCAGTTTACAGCTATAAAACACAGACAACACCACTGTCACATGCAAAGTTTAATTGCCACAAGAATTGTGGTTTTGATACAACCTACACATGTGAATTCCAGTCCGTTTGTGCATAAAGCTGCCTAAAAGTCTGCTCAAGAAGTAATGCTCACAGCTGTCAGCAAGATGAATTTTACTCTGCTACAAAGAAGCCTCTTACTCAACACTGTCTGTGCCACAAAAATCTGAACATTCTTTTGTAGCTATGAGGTGCCAGAACTATTCTAAAGTGAGCATAAGGGCAATCCCTTCATTTTTGTCCAGCATCGTTTTACATACTGATGTTCCATGCGACTACAAGCTCTAGGGTCAAGCTGTTGTGCCTTGTCAAGCATAAATCCAGCCAATGCGAAACAATGCCTTTTCTTTCCATTGGGGGAAAATATGAAGTACGTTTTTAACCTTGTTAGATTTCCAGCCTGTTATGCAACTCTTGCTTCTGGCAACAATATAGTATTTCAGGAGTTTATAAAGAGCCTTATATCCTGATAGTGTTTCCATTAGATAGGATGTCTTACTGCCTTAAAGAGAATTTGCAGAAGAGGAGGACTCTGGCATGCTGTTATTATCGAGATGGGGCTAAATTTTGCCTGATAGCAGAAATAATCAAGTGAATGTAGACATAATGAATACTTCATTTCCCTTTCAAATGCTTCACTGCTTAAATTGCCTCTCACACACCTTTCCTTTCTGGCCAAGTTGATGGTTATTTTAACAAAGTTCCTGAAGGATGCTTTAACATAACTTTAATATAAGGAGTTTTTCTGTAACTTCTTTCTCCTTTCCTCTTTCAGTTTTTAAAAACTGTTCAGTTGTGATTTCCTTTATTTATATATTATACATTTTATTTATTTGGAAATATTTCTCTCCTACAAACAACAAAATCGAGGGGGTGAACATCATTAAACCAACAATAACACCACACTAATAAGAACAAATAGTGACAACAAATGAACAAATTATCCCCCAGGAAAGCCTGAGTAGGCAAATGTAGGCAGCTAAATGCCAATTCAGTAGGTGCCTGCCTGTTATTAGAAGTGCTTCCCAGAGGGCAGGTGCCACAGCACTAAAAGTCCTGTTTTGTTTTGTTTTTATAGATAAAAAGTGAACCATGACTCTGCAGCACAGCTGAGAAGTGTCTCTCCTGAGGAACACAGCAACCAGGCCAGGGTATATAAGGTAATGCAGTCCTGAAGATAACTACAGGCAATGACCGATTTGTGCAGGGGTTACATTCCCGAATCCTGTGTGTGTTGGCGGAGTGCACATAAGTCAGCTGTGCCCCGTTCCTTTTAATGCAACTTTCTGAGGGGCATGTGCCAGTGGTGGGCAGGGCCAAGGGTCAACAGAAATCTAGAGGGCTGCATTCAGCTCTCAAGTCTGAGGTCCCCTACTACTGTGCTAGGAGATGGTTTAAATTTAAGTGCATCATAAAATGTGGGGGACACAGACAGAGAGAAACACAAGGGCAAAGACTATTTCATGAAGGGAATTCCACTGGTGGCCTTGCATTCATGAAAGTGGTTTTGATCCACTGAATGCCTCTGCTAACAGAAGGGGAGGGGAGATGCTTCACCAATTCCACCTTTCCATGCTGTTCTGAAGGATTCTGCAACACTCTGGAGCTGATTTTCTGGAGGAGATAATATACAAATACAGTGGTACCTCAAGTTAAGTACTTAATTCATTCCGGAGGCCCATTCTTAACCTGAAACTGTTCTTAACCTGAAGCACCACTTTAGCTAATGGGGCCTCCCACTGCTGCCGCGCCGCCGGAGGACAATTTCTGTTCTCATCCTGAAGCAAAGTTCTTAACCTGAAGCACTATTTCTGGGTTAGCGGAGTCTGTAACCTGAAGTGTATGTAACCTGAAGCATATATAACCCGAGGGACCACTGTACATCAATGTCTGCCCTGTCCTTCATGTTAGCAGAGATGTCCACTGGATCAAAAGCCCTTCCGTGATGAATCTACCCAATAATCCAAGAGTCCTATTATAAAATAGAAAAAAATGAATGGTTATAGAATAAATATTGCTTTATAAAAATCATCACATATGGAAGTTTAAAAAAAGGTTACTGTAGAAGTCAAACATTCTTAGCCATATGCGCTTTTATATACTATATCATGGATTCACAGCGGGTAGCAAACCTATGAAACCTGTTCTTAATTTCAGCCTCAGCTGAAAGAATCTCAGCAGCAGCTGGTTTCAAAACAATTCCTATAGAATGCCACATATGTGGTCGATCACACCCTTAGCAAGAAGAATGAAGCCGCCAAATAGAATGATTTTTAAAGAGAGACAAATTCAATAAAGAGTTCTACCCTGAAACATATCCTAACTTTCTCATGGCACATTTTGGCCAACTGTTTATTTTCCTTTCACATTGACGGTTAACTGTTGAACTCTAATATACTAATTGCTTGGCAGCCTGAGATTGGACCATGGATGCACTTTACGCAAGGTTCACTGTACAAAAAAAGACAAATAAATGTTCAATGCGATGTTTTTGCAATGTCAAGAGTGAGCTTAAAAACAGGGCCCTCCTCCAGCACAATTTATTTGTTGCGCAAGGTTGGAATAATTCTGCACACCGTCCTTTGAAGTCACCTTATACTGAGTCTGATGCTGGCCCAATATTGTCTACTCAAGTGCTTCTGCACTCTGCATTGAAAGTAGTACAGTGGTACCTCAGGTTATGGACTTAATTCATTCCAGAGGTCCGTTCTTAACCTGAAACTGTTCATAACCTGAGGTACCACTTTAGCTAATGGGGCCTCCTGCCGCCGCCGCCCGATTTCTGTTCTCATCCTGAAGCAAAGTTCTTATCCCGAGGTACTATTTCTGGGTTAGCAGAGTCTGTAACCTGAAGCGTCTATAACCTGAAGCGTCTGTAACCTGAGGTACCACTGTACCACGCCACTGTGTGGCCATGCCTTCCCCGCATAGAGCTACAGTTCCCAGAGTTCCCCAGGAAGAGGGAAAGATTGTTAAACCACTTTGGGAACTGTAGCTCTGTGAGGAGTATAGGGGCCTCCCAACAGCGCTCAGCTCTCTTAAACTACAGTTTCCAGAATTCTTTGCGGAAAGTAGTTCCTGTTTAAAATGGTATGAGACTGCTTTAAATACATAGTGGAGACGGGGCCCAATTGGCAGTGGGTTCACTGGGATTTCTATTGCATTTGTTGTTGTTTAGTCGTTTAGTTGTGTCCGACTCTTCGTGACCCCATGGACCAGAGCACACCAGGCACTCCTGTCTTCCACTGCCTCCCGCAGTTTGGTCAAACTCATGCTGGTAGCTTCGAGAACACTATCCAACCATCTCGTCCTCTGTCGTCCCCTTCTCCTTGTGCCTTCCATCTTTCCCAACATCAGGGTCTTTTTCAGGGAGTCTTCTCTTCTCATGAGGTGGCCAAAGTATTGGAGCCTCAGCTTCAGGATCTGTCCTTCCAGTGAGCACTCAGGGCTGATTTCCTTCAGAATGGATAGGTTTGATCTTCTTGCAGTCCATGGGACTCTCAAGAGTCTCCTCCAGCACCATCTGTTGCATACTACCAGACTATTTAGCTGGAGATGCCAGGGATTTAACATGGGGCAGTTTACATTCAAAGCATTTGCTGAAAAACAGCTGAGCTACAGCACTTCCCTGACCATTCTGAGCATGTTTAACAATTGCAAAGCCTCCAAGGGAAATGCCAATTTCTTCCGACCTGGGCACATCTTTCTGCCCTGAACCCCTGGCCTACCTTGCAGCAAGTCAGTATGCAAAGACCAAAGTTCAAAGTCTGGGGGTCAGTCCACACAAGCAAAGTCCAAGGTCAATCCAAGTAGTCAAGTCCACCAGTCAGGATACAGTCCAGAGTCAAACCTGAAGCACAGTCACATAGAGATCCAGGAGCAGCGAAGCCAAGGTCCCTCAACGTGAGCAGCTGAGTAGACCCAGCACCTCAGCTCTGCTTCCTTTTTGCTCTTTGCAAGCTGATTTCAGCACCTGGGCTTGACAAGGTGTGACCCTCACCTGTACCAAGCCTACTTCAGCTGAGGAATCACATCCCAGAGCTAGCAAGCCTAACCTGTGGGTCCTTACCTGCCTCAGCCCCTAGGGCACCCCTCCTGCTGCTCTCTACGCCTCAGAGCATACTGTATTCATGGAGACAGGGGGTCCTCTGATTCTGGTGATGGATCCTGCTGCTCTGGTTCCTGTGCTCTGACCCCCATGCCCTCGCCATCCTCTGTCACCCTGTGAGTACTTCCTTTCCCACCCCCTGCTTGCTCCGGTGTGTCCCACTCCTGGCTACACCCCTCGCTGGGATACCCTTCCTCCTTGCTGTCCTCCCCATCATCCTGCCAGTTCATGACACCCTCTCACATTTAATCCCTGAAAGTCCTTCACCAGAAGAAGGAATCTGCTATCTTCAGTAAGTTTCATCCTCCCCTTGCTCAAATTCTATCCACTGCAAGTTTTGTTCATTGACGTTCCTGGTTTGATACGTTCTAGTCTCAGCTCTAAATAACTGTTAGGCTGTTGGTTGGCTTCCTGTCATTTAATATATAACCCATTTGCATCCGGTAGGTTGTTTGCATTCATGGCCAGGGGTTACTACAGCTCTGTGTGTGATTTAGCCAGGGTTCCGGCCCTTTATGCAGATTCCACAACTATTTGGATAAGGATAGAGCACAACTGTATCTTCCCCATTGGGCACAATGTTGGCACGTCATTCCCAGAGCATAGGCCATGAAGGTGGATTTCTTTGCTCTGTGTGTGTGTGTTATTTATCTTTCTGAGATTACTTGGATTAAGATTTAGAGGAAGTATGCTGAATACATTTGTATTATAAATTAGTTGTCATCCCTAGCAATCTCAGTCCATGAATATGTGCATATTTATAGTCGGAAACTGAAACATTTCAAAATCATCTACTTACTCCTTTTGCTTTAAAGTTTAATGCTAAATAGACTGCCGGTTTTCTCTATCAATATTCCTTACACCATCTATGTTTTATAGACATTCCCAGGAAGCTGGAAGCTATTGAGAAGGAGCTGAAACAAATAATTTGTATGACAGTCTGCCAAATATTTGGCAGGAGACACTGTTATTGTAAATACAGCTCATGATCCCACCCAACAGTAGTGTTCATTTACGTTTAAAAGCCAGTGTGGGTTATTATGGGCTGCAAAATTTGAGAACAGTTTGCTGCTTTCCCCCTGTTAAAACTCCAAAACTAATAAACCTTGAGCATTCTGTAACAAGCAAAGTACTCATATCAACAAAGGCCTTACTTAGAGGCTGCAGAACCTTAAGAAACTTGTGGTGAGAACTTGAAGATATTTTAGTCATACGCCACATATACAGAAGCTGAACATGCTCTTTGGTTTTTCTCTCTCTCCTAAATTTACAATTTAATCCCCTTTTTTTTCTATACAGTATGCCTTTCAAACCTGTACAGAAAAGGTGTATTATACTGTGAGTAACTCCACGGGGCAGCTGGCTATTAAAGCACAAAAGTTTTCCCAAAGGGCGGGGGCAGCCCCTGAGAACTTCCTAAGTAACCTCATAAGTCTATAGAAAGTCAGTGATTAACCTGCCTTTCGCTCATGATATCCTTAAGTGTGCTTAAGGATAGTGTGGTGGTTGATATGACTATTGGGAGCAACAGAGGAAGGAGCAACATTCTGGATAGCAAATGGAAGTGGAATAATGAGATATAAGTGGGAGGGGGATGCACTGGATGCTTTTGCTGTTATGGATTGTTATTCTTCATTGTGGGTTTTTTTGTTTTTTGGGGGGGAACCATACACATATAGGCAGTCGCCAAATAAAATATTTTTGCAACCTGTGATGTGATTTCTGTGCACAATGTCGCACACACAGAAGGCAATGGAATAATGGCTTCTTCATTTCAGTGAAGACTTGCTAAAGAAAAAGAGGTTGTGCATAATGAAGTGACCTTTGGTTCAGCTGCTGTCCAAAGCAATCTTCTCCTAGATTAAGATGGACAACTATCACTTGGCAAAGCCAGAGTATACAAAGTATTTTCTCCTTTAGCCCCCTGAATTGAAAGGCATAACCATATGTTAATTCAGGAGGCTCCAGGAAAAATTAACCAGGATATCTTAATACATAAAAACTCAGGTCCAATATATACATTACTGCCATCTCCTTGCAGTCAAGGTTCCAAGGTACAGCCTTAAAGTGGCAATTATGCAGTTCTCCTGGAATGCTTGATTATTTCCAGGCCAACATTTGAAATTTTTTTTGTGTGTGTGTGCGTGTGTGTGTGTGCTATTGCCATGAAAGCACAAGTGACCTGCATGATTACTGCTATGAAGTGATGCGCCAACCATACAGAACCGTGTTGCTCTGTTCATATCAGGAGTTGGGAACTTGTGGTCCTTCAAATGTTGCTGGACTAGTCACTAGATAGAACACCTTTAAACCTTGACCATTGGCCAGGCTATCTGAACTTGATAGGAGATGGAGTCCAATAACATCTGGAGGGTTTTCCGAAGGAGTCTGAACTATTTAGCATGAATTTCAAAGGGTTGCATTCAGATAGACTTAGACACACAGTTCCAGCTTATGTTAGTCATGACTCAATCTTTATATGGGTTTGAGTGTGAGGGCTCTCACCCAAGGTTGTATTCAATGCCAGTCCTAATCAGAGTAGACCTATTGAAATGAATGAACATATGTTAGTTAGGTTCATTAACAACAATGGGTCTATTCACACACAAACAGCTTTATTGTGGTCCATAAACCCCAAATATACAGTGCAGCGATGGTCAATGGGTCTACTCTGAATAGGACTAACATGGAATAAATCCCTAGCCTGGATCCAACTGGATTGGTTGTTGTTGTTGCTGCTGCTATTAATAATTGTTGTTTAGTGTTATGAGGAGTTGTGTTTCTGTTTTAAGCAATCCAACTCCCCCTCCCCAATTTTAGGTACAGTAGTACCTTGAGTTACAAACACCACAGGTTACAAACTCCACTAACCTGGAAGAGTTACCTCGAGTTGAGAACTTTGCCCCAGGATAAGAACGGAAATCATGTGCCGGCAGTGCAGAGGCAGCAAGAGGCCCCATTAGCGAAAGCACGCCTCTAGTTAAGAACAGTTTCAAGTTAAGAACAGACCTTGGAACGAATTAAGTTCATAACTAGAGGTACCACTGTATTTGATTTTGTCATAAACTGCCCTGTGGCTTAGGCAAATGGTGCTATACAAATAAACAAAATAGATAATAAACCCAGTGCAATATATTTTCACATCTGGGTAGTTCAGTCCTATGGACCAGCTTGCACTACACAGCATTGCTTCCTTTCAAATTATTATACAGTGGTACCTCGGGTTACATACGCTTCAGGTTACAGACTCTGCTAACCCAGAAATAGTACATTGCGTTAATAACTTTGCTTCAGGATGAGAACAGAATTCATGCTTCAGCGGTGCGGCGACAGCAGGAGGCCCCATTAGCTAAAGTGGTGCTTCAGGTTAAGAACAGTTTCAAGTTAAGAACGGACCTCCGGAACGAATTAAGTACTTAACCCGAGGTACCACTGTATGTGATCCTACACCTGAGGAACAGCATAGGGTAATATGCTTGTGTTCTGCTTCCCAAGAAATGCCTGTTCCTTCCCTTCTTAAAAGAAATGGTGGAGACCAAACATGCAGACAGGGTGCAATTCAAAGGGTCAGCAGAGGCCCTGTTCCTACCTTCTCAGTCCTGAGAGGAATGTTCTGAACGAAAGCAAGTAATGCAATATTGCTTCTCATTTTAAGCAAATATGTAGCCATTTTAGGATCTAACCTCCATTTGAGATGTAGAAAGAGCTGTCTCCGTGGCTGCTAGAGTAATTGGAGCTTGTAACTTGTCAGATAACTGATCTTTTGCTTTTCCTGTTGCATTCCTTGCTTTCTGCTACCAGGGAAATACTTTTCCAGACATGGATGAGCAGTCTGCTTAATGGGCCGTCGGGTTCTTTTAAATATAAGACCACGACAAGAGCCCTGATGGATCACACTTGAAGGCCTATGTAGTCCATCATCTTTGGTCCCACACTGGACAATTAAATGCCTGCAGGAAGCCCGCCCGCAGGGCGGGAGCACAATAGCACTATCCCAGGCAAACATTTTGGGTGTGTGAAGCAGGGCTGGTGCCGAGTGTGGCCTTGGGAGAGTTCTGACAGAAAGTGTCATGAAACTAGAGTAAGGTTCTCCTTCTTCAGGAAACGAGGTTGAGAACTGTGAACTAAAAGGGGTCCTGTCCCAGGAGCACTTCCACCAAACAATCCTGTAGGCCCAAGGATGTCCACAAAGGCAGAAGACTCCACTGCAAAAGACTCAGAGAAACCAGAGCCCCCATCTCCCAACTCTGTCACAGTAGGATGCAACTGAAGCAGAATGGGCCCTTTTAATGGAAGAAACATCTTCCAGTGTAGGCAGGGATTGTATTTGGGAGTCAGTTGTTGTTGTATTTGTTAATACTTTATATGCCAACCATCTGATTGGGTTGCCCCAACAAATTATAAAACCACAATAAAACGCCAAACATTAAAAACTTCCCTATACAGGGCTGCCTATATAGGACTCAATGCCAGAGCTCTGCATCGCTAGAGCCTGAGTCTGGCCACAGAGCAGGACAGTGAGGCCTGGGGAGCAAAATTTGGCCCCTGGAGCTGAAGTTCCCTGCCCCACCGACACCCTTGCTCATTGACCAATATGAACTATGAGCATTAAGGCTCCAATTCTAAGATGGAGGGAAAGGGCAACCAAAATATGTTCATCTGCCTGATCCAGTCCTTTGCCAGAATCCTGCTGGCGGGGCATTGTGCTCTTCCATCCTTTCCCAGATGTTGGTTCATTATCATCTGGTTTTACTCTGATTGAAAATGATATAGTTTGTGCTGGGGGACTGATGTGTATGTCTATGTGCTGGGGGACTGATGTGGCCTAGGACATTTCCTTCCCCCACTGCAGACTGCCCTATCCTGACCAGGGCCGGATTTAGGTTTGATGAGGCCCTAAGCTACTGAAGGTAATGGGACTCTTTATATGTCCAGCTGTCCTTTGTCAACAATAAATGGTTGCTGTATTTTGTGTTGAATATATGCTACATGGTAATTTATGGACCTAATAAGTGTCTAAAGCCATGTGCACATAACAAAATATGTATTTTATCAAAGTAATTTTCTTTTTATCTTATATTTTGGAAATGTACATCCAGTGGTTTTTTTTCCTTTAGTTTTTTTTTGGGGGGGGGGGCTCAAGAGAGTGGGGCCCTAAACTATAGCTTGTTTAGCTTATACATAAATCTGACACTGATCCTGACACAGGAGCTCTGATGTTAGAAGTGAAGTAGCCCAAGAAGTTTCCATGGCAGCGGGGAATGCAATATAAAATCTGCCTCTTTGAAATCAGAGCTCTTTCTCCATGCCATCAGAAAGGAAGAGCCAATGCTTCCTGTGGCCCTGGGTTATCCTTCAAGGAACCACAGGACTGCATGTCCAAAGAGCTGAAATTTTGAGGAAAAACTGTTCAGAAAATTTCATCAACACCCCACACCCCCCCCCATTTTGTTGCGCATGAACAGTCATGGAGGATTTTTGGAGGCCATTTTTACCCAGCTCTAAATTGTTTACCACAAACTAACCTACTTACCTGAGAGTAAGCCCTATTAGACTTACTTCTGAGTAGACATGGTTAGGATTGCAGTTTGAATGCTTTAACACAACTCCAAGCCATAATCATAGCTGTCAACATTTTCCTTTTTTTTAAGGGAAATTCCCTTATTCCAAATAGGATTCCTCGCAAGAAAAGGGAAAAGTTGACAGCTATGGCTATATTCTGCGCATGAAGGTGCCAGCTTTCAACCCTATGAGCGTCCATATATTTTACTTCCCCTCCATAGATTAAATACTTCCATAAACCCATATCAGTGTTGCAGCAGCTTGTAAGGGCAAAATATTTATTTTTAGATGAAAAGCTTTCCAAATAGGAATTTAAAAATTGTTCAGATTAAAAAGATCCCTTAATGGTGACTGAGCCTGGCAATTGCTTCATTTTTTATTTTGTTTTCCTTTATTTTCAGCCTCTCCAGTTGAGGCGACTGTAGTCTGGTACAATAAAAAGTGTGACTGTGAAGCCACATCTCAGTACCATGTTTCATCCTGATGCAATTTGTTACTGCTGAGATATTAAAACCCCAAAGATTACATTAGCAATGAAAATGGTGATAAGACTTCCCTGTGTAGCATGACTAGTGCTTGCCACTATGTAAAAGTTTTGTTTTTTTTTAAGCAGCATAGTAAAACAGTTAATAAACAGTAAATCTGATGTTAATCACTTGGGCTTGTTTAATTAAGGAGTGACCTTGTGGTTACTAATTATTTCTGAAAGTGACTTTCCTCATAAAAGTGAGCATTTAATCAGAGACTATATATTTGTGATCAACAGCAGTAAGCTGGATCTTTTGCCTCATTCCTCTGTTGTCCTTGTAATTTAAATATCCTGTTGTGTAAGTATAAAGACAGGAAGTGAGTTATACAAAACCTTACAATAACAGTATTAAGTTTCCAGTAAGCAGATGTGCTCCACTTGGTTTCTGGTTTTTTTCCCCACTTCCAGAGGTAGTATACATTTTCCAAATGCTACCCGGGTTTTCTTTTCTTTGTTAGGATTTTTTTTTGTCTTAAAAAAAGAAAAATCTTCCACTATCTGAAACACACAAATAGTTTCCAGATAATGACAAATTACATTGTCCCTTAATGCCAGGCTTTAATTATTTAGCTTCATGCTTTATTTGTTCCATGAAACCAAAAACTCCCTTTCAAGCAGACAAGAGGCTGGGTGGCAGAAAAATTCTTTTACCTATACAGCCTTTCATTGGCCAACACTGTTTTTATGCAAATCCACACCACTGGCAGAACAGAGTTGGCAAAGATATTCTAAAAATTTCATGCATATCACAATTGGTTTTCCTGATGCAACTGCAGCTGAATAATTTTCATCAACTCCGACTGCAACCTGCTCTTCTGCACAGGGTAAAAAAAAGAAAAAGGAAAGTTATGCTTCTTTCAGAGCCAGAGAAACAAACGCTGATGTGGAGCAGCTTTACGCTGTTTATAATCTTCAAACATTTTGGCCTTTGAAGCATTTCTTCTTTTCCTCTTCTTTTGTTGCGGTGGCTGCAGTAGTGACATTCAGATATATATTTTAATGCATCAAAACACTTTCACAATTATAATGGGCACTTATGATTGCAAAGTACTGTATACACAATCCATTCCCTGCCATTGAGGCCAGTAACAAAAGTAGAACACTATTTGTGAACCTATTTTCCTCTAATAAGATTATGGGTACGATTATCCTGTTCCCACTGTTCAGCCAAACCCAGCCAGTTTTGTCTGTGAATGCACAGAGGGGGTGTGGGTAATTGCACATACAATGCCTAAATCCTTGCTTCACTGATATAAATGAAGTTTTGTCACTGATTTCAGCACAGCCAGAGTTTTGCTATCTTTCCATTCAGCTGCCTGCATACCATAATGATAGTGAAACAAGAACAGGAAACAAATATCAGGCAGGAGGCATTCAAAACCAGCATAAGGTTGTTTTTCCACTGGCACCACAACCGTGTAAAAGGTCAGCCACATAGTGCTTTTCAAGGGATGGAATTGAACCTGATGCAAGTTATAATGCAATAGCTTGCATTATTTGTGCTGTGACTTCACCCAGTGCTAATCCAGCATTACTTAGAGTAACAGCTAAGCACGAGAGAGAGAGAGAGGACAATTACATCACTATCCTGCTGCCGTCAGTCACCCTTGCTGCCTGGCTGAAAATAAGCACCACCCCATATGATGTAAATATTCTGTGTAACTTGGCTCTGGGTACAAATAGCAAGAGGAGAGAAAACATATAAGTGCGCAGCAATGTAATTTATTAGTCCCAGTGCATTTCAGCAAACACCTTTGTCGGGACACAAAATACTCTTTATTAAGTCCAAAGTGATATGCTCAAATTATACATAGCTATATAAACCACACAACTAATGATGCATTTAGTGCATGATTAACAATGAATAAGATGCACTACCAAATGGGTGGCCATTCTTTCTCTTGGATGCAAATCCTTTTGACTTTAACCAAACTAATGCATCTAGAACCAAAGTCTTGGATGTATTTCAGACCTCAGCTAACATTCAGCATAAATCCAGGACCTTATTTTGATTTATATGTCTTTTCATGTGACTAGATGCCAGCTTTAAAGCCTAATGAGCTTAGATAAAAGTCAGTAGGATGTCCTGTTGCAAAAAATCAGAAAATAAAAAACCCACCAGTTTATTGCAGGGTTTTTTGTTTGTTTTTAAATAGCTGTGGTTGTGTTGCATTTATTTTGCTTGCTGACTTCCCTCAAAGGGAAGTTATAAAACAGTCACCTCTCCCATTGATTTGCCCTGGAGGATCTTGAAAACATAATTCTGATCACAATATTTCAGCATTTTCTCAGCTCAATACATGTACAGCCAAAACACATCAAGGAGGGAAGGGGGGAATCAATGGAAGTGTTAAGGTTTAAAACACATTTTCTTCCATCTTTACATCAGCTTAATTGCATCCTCCCCACCCCCACCCCACTCCCTGCAAGTCTTCTATGAGTTACATTTCCTGTTTTGCTGGAATCCGTCCCACATTTCACATCCCTCACCTTTAATTTAGCTGCAAATTGATTCAGTATCACATTTAACAGCCTTTGGGGTTTGCTGTACAAACTGTCCTGCTGCCTATTCATAGAACCTTATAATGGGACTAAGCTCCAGTTTATCCATGGAACTGTCAGGCTCTCGGGGAAATAATAGCTGTTGACAATTGTAGAGTTAAAATACAGGATTAATTATCAGCTTTTAATGTGCAAATAAGGCATTCAGCATTCTTCTTACCCACTTATTTAACACAAATGCAATGCTCAAACAGGTAGTCTGAGTTGATTCTTCAGTCAAAAACAGCTTGAGTGAGCCAGAACAGTCTTGAGATTTAAACAATCCCAGCTCTTGAATTTTACACACACACACACACACACACACACACACACACACACACACACACACTTTGTATGCAGCTTGCAGCATGCTGCATCTCACCCAATCGCTTGTCTTCTTTTAGCAAATAGTGGGAGATTTCCTGAATCCAGGCTGCATAACGCCAACCTGGTTATGTAGGCAAGGTCCAGATTATGGGCACTTCTACTTGGCAATTTATTTTGGATTTGGTAGCCCATATGCATGAAAAAAAAATTGTCAGCATCCACACGAGGTTGTCCTCATCAAATGCCATCCTTCTCCCCAGTATAATCTAGATTTATATTTTCCCTGGTGTTTCTTTGTTTTTTTGCCAGAGAGGAGGGGAGGGACTTACTGGATTCTTTGTGTGGAAGAGAGCCAGTGTCGTGTAGTGGTTAGATTGTGAGGACTAAGATCTCCATTCTCAGCTATGAACTCACTGGGTGGGTGACCTTGGGTTTGTTGCTCAGCCTATCCCACCTCACAGGATTGTTGTGAGGAGAAAATTAGGGAGAGAGAGGGAGAATGGTGTATGCTACCTTGAGGTCCTGGGAGAAAAGAGGGGATATAAATGTAAGGATAATAAATCCAGATTGGATGGGGAAATTAAATGAGATGGTATTGTGATGAGGTTGGTGTGTGAGATGCTGCACAGATTACAAAGAATATAAAGTTCTACCCCTTGGGTCATTGTAATGGGCATTATTGCAATGCTTTTATTCCTGCAATAAGGTCATTCCCCATGCAAAAGAGTCCTTCTCTTAGCCATCCAAGAGGAACAGACTGGTAATTAGATGCTCAGTATAGCTTTACTATTAAATACAGAAATAAACACAGCAGAGCGTTTGCTTAAATGGCCTTCAACCCTCCAAAACAAGCAGGATCCTATTTTTAATACAAGCGAAGTAAGGGCAATTTCTGTTGTAATATATAGCTCGGCTTTCATGTTTTTATTAAAAGTTTAATAATGGGCCTGCACCGATGTGCTTGAAAAATTATATGGTAATTTCCAATTGTAAAATTCCATTAAAAACTTGCTTATGTATACAGAATTAGACAATTTGTTAAAGAAAGGTTATATACACTTATAATTGGAAAATATGTTTTAAGCTACAGCGTAGCAGTAAGCATTGGTCACTTTGTAATGATGGGTAACTCCTGGGAAGAGGATGTTATTTGAAGATACTCTGAGTGATATGACAGTCCAACATATATGGGGGGGGGGGGCAGAAACCCAAAGAGTAATTTGGAAGGCAGGCTCCTCTATGCATTCTAAGTAATCTTCCTTTTGTATCCTTTATTCTTGCTCATAACTAGAATTTCTGAGGATAAGAGACAAAATGTACATAGGCAGCTGTTTGGTTGTGAATCAAATCCATTTAGCTCTGCATTGCCTACACAGACGGACAGCATCTCTCAAGTGTTGTTGGTTTTTTATTTTTTAAATCAACACTGGATTTCCTTACCTGGAAGTCTCAGGTCTTGAACTTGGGACTTCTTTACCTTCAAAGCATCTGCTGTTCCACTGAGCTGCAGGCCTCTTCTATCAAACTTTCTAGAGTCCAAGAAAGTTGAATGAGTGCAAATGATTCCCACATACCGGTAGACCTAAAAGCACATACAACTAAAATCCCACTTTGTCCCTCCAAAAACCACATAGATGCACCCCCAAACAGTATGGAAATCTTTGCTAAACCACCATGGGGCATGTGCAATGGTGCAATCCTACACGGAATCCTAAATTAATGATTGCATCAACATTTTGGATTACTCTAACTTTCTTGATGAGGGTGGCTTTTAAATACTGCTCAGAAACGTTGACTAGTTCACAACTTGCTCAATACAGAGAAGACCTAGGACTCAGCTACATTTGTAAAGATAAAGTGCTTTACAGTACAGTGGTACCTCGGTTTACGAACTTAATCCATTCCGGAAGTCCGTTCTTAAACCAAAACTGTTCTTAAACCAAGGCGCACTTTCCCTAATGAGGCCTCCCGCCGCTGGTACCCTTCCACTGTTCAGATTCCGTTCTTAGACCGAGGTGAAGTTCTCAAACCAAGACACTATTTCCAGTTTTGCGGAGCTTGTAAACCAAATCGTTCTTAAACCGGACTGTTCTTAAACCGAGGTACCACTGTATATGCGTTGTACACTGACACCAGATGGCGCTGTGGAGTGCCGTTTTTCACCAACGGAACTTCCCTGTATGAAGTTGACAACGCGTTGAACTGAATCGCTTCTTTGATGTGTATAGATCCAGCCCTAGTCTAACCATCATGTAGGGATGGGGGAGATATTTGATTCAGTTTACTTTGAAAGGCAAACGTACCCAATTCAGGCAAATTTAAATGCAGCAATTCTTCCAAAATTTGCACTGCTCTGAATTTTGCAAGGCAGTGCACCAGCCAAGGAATGTGTACTAAGATGCATATAATTTCATATATTGGTGAAAATAACATGCAAAAAATGCAGCATGTTAGAGAACATTGCTTTGCAAAAATGTTTCTGTTAGGCAAAGTTGCACACAGAAATGTGTGCATTAGGAGAATATTGCAATAAAATGCTGATGAATTTTCATGTAGACAATACACAGAGAGAGAGAGTATATATATTTATCAAAAACTGATATGAGCTAAAGATTGGAAAAAGAAAAAAGAGATACTGAGTAAAACTGAAATGGGCAGATTTGCCTATCCCTACCTCCAGGTCAGCTTTGTGCAAGTAAATCAAGATGAATTCTCAATAAATAGATAATTTAGAAGAGCCCAAGGCAGTGCTTAAAAGAATCAGCATTGGCCAAGGGATGGGATCCATCGAAGGTCAGAGAAGTGAAAGCCTTGAACACGATCATCCGGGGATCAACCTGTCGATTGCAGTCGACCAGTTTGACACCCCTGTTCTATAGCAACCCAGCTATAGCAACCTGGAGGGAGCCTTATTAGACCTCTTACAAGTGAATCTGGCATTTTTATTTCCAAAATCTACACCTGTCAACTGAAGACATAATGCACAAGTCAGGTTATTGGTGCACCTGATGTAATACAGCTCAACACTGTGCATTAAAAAATTAAACCTCTCTGAGGCTGTTGTGGGGAACTAGGTCAGCTGGTATTTCATAATTCACCTTCTAGCTGATATTTAAAGCTGATGATCATCAGATCATGGGATAAGATAGAAAGCTGAGTGAAATTGTTTTTTATGAACTTCCTTTGCTGTACAAAGAAAAGGCATTGGCATTCTGTCATGGGCCATACAAATGGAAGCAGAAATCTCTAGTAAAACAGCAAGACCAAGCATGTTCTTTCTGCAGTCCAGTGCCCCTGAATATTCTTAGTGAAACACTTAACATTATTATTTTAAAGGATTATGGAAATGTTACATCAATTTATGATTTTGAAAAACCATTATTCTTGAAAAAGCTATTGACTTTCCACTGATAAAGCTCTTTGCAACTGTTTGTAAATTGGTGTTTTTGCAGTCTCCCAAGGAATATAATCAGTGTGCCTTTTAACAATAATATAAACTATTTTGCTATTTTTAAAAAATGCAAATAAGCAAACTTTTTTGAAATCTCTTGATCTAATCTTCTTTGCTCTAAGAAATAATAAGCTGAATGGGTTGTTTATTTCATTTCATGAACCTGGAGGGAAAATTGTATTTTTAAAGTGAGTAGATTCTTGATTTCATTTCTAGAACCCTAAAGAGAATGGTGTGTGATGTTTAGTATTATTATTATTATTATTATTATTATTATTATTATTATTATTAAGAACATATCCCTTCTTCAGATGTATGTTGTCCTATTCCTGAAGGGTCAGGTGGTATGAACTGCACACAGAACAATATGCAGAGTGTTTTCAAGCTGAAAGAACCAAACTGTGATTCATTCCTTGCGCTGGCTCTTTGATTGTTTGATGTCTCATTTCTTCATTAACAATAAAAGTTATCAAAAGTTCAGGGCAGGGTGATTGTCCTTAAAGTGCTAAATCAACCCTATTTTCATTAGACAGGACTGGAGCACTATACGAGCTGAACAAAATATCTCTTTCTTCTGTAACATTGATATCATTAGGTAGATAGTATCTCCTAATATATCAACTCACATTTTTGCGTGTTTGTACTTGAATTGTAAGGGGGGTGGAGAGAGATGTAATCCTGTATACAATTAGGCTGCTTATTGATTTCAATGAGATTTAGGCAATCTAACAATAGGATCACAGTCAAAATCTATAATGAGATGCCTTGCTGGGACTGTATCTTTAAGATTATTTGTGTAGCTGTACTTCAATCTTTTAACATTTTTTTGCTGGTCTTACTTGCCATTTACCACGGCAATTGAAAAACAGGATGATGTAAATTTAGAAATAGGAGGAAAAGCCAGTGAATATATCAAAGCTGCTTCATTCTTCTGGCTGCTTTATCTGTAGAATATAAGAGACGTTTTCATGGATAAATCAGCAAGGCTAAAAAGTCTTAGACTTTAACATTGCTGCTTCACAACAATACGTAGAAGCAAGCAGTAGACTCTCTCTTACAGCAGCTTTCCAGAGCCAGTCCTACCATTGGAGAAAGTGATGCAGCTGTATCCAAGGCCAACCCAATAAATTATGGCACCTGAGGTGGATCCCAAAATGGCGCCCTCCCCTCCCCATTAGGGAAGATGTACCTCAAGAATGAGAAGAGCAGAAAGGCTGACATTGGGATCAGCTGCTCTGATGGATCCTGTCACCTTGCCTCATAAGTGCCTGTGAAAACTGATCCTTCATGCTAGCCTGCTACCCTCTGGTGCAGCAGAACAACAGTTGCCAATATGGCACCCACAAGCACCAGTGTGCCTGGCAGCACCTCCTATGATGCCTGTGAAAGGTCTTGTTACGTATTCCCTCAAAAATCCATAAAACACAAAAGACGATTTGCACGTGCTCCGCCTCTCCTACATGCTTCTCTCTGTGAGTAAGTGCAGTGCGGCTGATGTAGGTGTCTCTCCCCCCATTGTTTATGAGTGCTGATGTGGGGCATGAACCATCTTTTGGCGGTCCTCTCTCTCTCTCTCTGCTCTTTTAATGTGGCAGCCATTTTGGATTATGCCTTACCTCCACAGCAGCCATTTTGTAACTGGCACCACTGCCACTTTCTTTAATTTCCAAATGCCCCACTAGCCCCAGATGCTTGGTGACAGAGGGTACTGCCCCATTGCCAAACAACCTGCCTTCTGTTCATAAAAATAGTGAGATGTTATATTGTCCCTCACTTCAGACAGCAAAATTTCCTGGGCTTGCCTTGTTTACAGTGGCAGAGGAAGCTGCTCGGGCACCTAGGGTGGCGCACTCAGGGGCGGGGTGAGCCATAGTGGCGGGGCGCTCTGCAGGGCCTCCGAAGACTGCCAGCCTCCTCCCACTAAGCCGCCCTACAGCTGCGGGGGGGGGGGGAGCAGTGGGCAGACCTTTTGAGCAGCATGGAGCCTGCGCACTCCCAAGCCACCGCATCTCTCCCAGGAGAGACGCATGGCTTGGGCGCACTGCAGGCCCCACAGTGAGTGCCACCTGGCATTTTGTCACCCCCCCTCAGTGGAGACACCCGGGGCAACCCACACCCACCACAGCCCCCTTCCTCCGCCCCTGCTTGTTTATAGGTCAATCTAAAAGGTGGCATTGCTGCATTGCTGTTATTAAGTGCCAACCTAGAAATAATACTGCTGTAATCCTCTTTTACTTCTGCTGTTACAAGTTGCTACCTTTGAAAATGTACACAGTGTCAACATTGAACTAGGAATCATATTAAACATAGACCTGTTCTGCACAGAGGACTTAACTTTTTTTTTTAATCTTAGCCCACGTTATTTACTGGAAACTTTCTTATCCTGACTCTTTCGGGCAGAAAAATGACTCTAGCCTTAATTTAAATGGTAGCAGGATTAGACCAAACTCAGGCAATTGGACCTTTTTATTATTATTATTGTCAAAAGCGCTGATAACTCACTTGCACATAAAAGATGTGGTGATGCGCTTTTGGGGGAGATCAAAAGACCAAAGGAGTGTTGAGAACTTTTTATTTAGAAGGCAAGCTGCTTCTGCCATCCCTGATTGGTAGTGATTACCTGTTCCTCCCTCTAACCTTAATGATAGCTTCAAGGTTATAATTCAATGCGCAAGGAAACAATGATTATATCCTGCAACTATATGACAGTGTATGATTTAGCTGTGGGAAAACATTACAGGATTAACTTTGAGTGAAAGAAGGGATTGAGCCCTGTGTGTCTTCTGCAAGCAGCCCCACTGAACGAAGTGATTAATGCAGTGTGCAAACCAGATCATTAGGAGGGTGCAGTAGTGTAGGGACTTGTCTACACCTTTTAGCTGAGCAGGGGTCAATGCTTAGTTGTAGATGATTTCATGCACAGCTGATCAGCAAGTCTCCATTGAAAGTGCCTGGGAATTTGTGTAAGCACTGTAGGAAACTGTCTTTCGAAATTAGTCTGCTTTTAAGAGCGGCACATTTCCCCACTGCATCTCACATGGATACTAAAAATCACAACATGTGGATGGAAACCCTGCATTAACCTTTAGCTCCCTAATCAGTTGTGCGGGTTTTTCCATCTCTCCTCCCCAGCCTCGCCTCTCTCTCTCTCTTTCTGTGTGTTTTCCAACTGATATATAAATCTAGATGAACAAACTGCCCATCTGGTTTGTGCCAGCACCTGCACATCTCCCTCGCCCCACCACCCCTCTTTATGGCTGTTTGTGCAGTTGCTCAGACAGCGCCATGAGCAAGGCTGAGTGTGTGTCGTAATTCTGTGATTACACTGCGCTAGCAGGGAACGTAGCACTGGAGGCAAGTCAGCTTCCAGAGAATCTGTTTACTTTTAAAAACAATACAGTGGTACCTCGGGTTACGTACTTAATTTGTTCTGGAGGTCCATTCTTAACCTGAAACTGTTCTTAACCTGAAGCACCACTTTAGCAAATGGGGCCTCCTGCTGCCGCCGCACCGCTGGAGCACGATTTCTGTTCTCATCCTGAAGCAAAGTTCTTAACCTGAAGCACTATTTTTGTGTTAGAAGAGTCTGTAACCTGAAGCGTATGTAACCCGAGGTACCACTGTACCAGAAAATGAAAATCTCCCATTCTGGAGACTGAGAAGGGACGTTTCAAGACAGGATCTCTAATGTCCCCCAACTGCAGGTGAAGCCAATACAAGGAGAGGAAGGGAGACAGTGCCTACTGGCTGCACCCCAAAATTTTGTGCGCCCCATTTTCCTCACTCAGTGTTTGGATGGGGGGAGGCTGTGCTCTCTCTATAGCTCTTCTTTCACACATCAAGCTAAAGTGCACACAACAAGCGACTTGTTGGGTGGAACAAGTAGACTGCAAAATGTTAAGGGGCATGGGCCTGCTCTTCCCATATGAATGCATGGAGAGGTTCATTTAGACACTTGGCAGGTGCAGCCAATGGCTGGTGAAGTCTCAGAAGCCAGAAGGAATATTTTATTAAATTAGCAAATAAGCAGAGGTGTAATGAAGCAGTAACTGCAACAAGGAGATCCGCGGCTTTGCACAGCCTGGATATATAAGGCTGGCCAGCTTGTCTCAAGACGAGGATTGGATTGTCATGTTTAGGGGAGCTTTACATTTACGGCTTCCTTGGCGCTGTGTTCCCAGGTCACAGCTTGGGTATGTATGATCCCTGCTGTGCCTCTTCTTATTGACTTCAGCAGTATTTGACCTTGTAAAACAGAGGTCGTCACCTCCAAACATTCCTTGTTGAGGCTTGATTATAAGGTTAAAGTTCAAGGCAGATTAACCGAGAGATTCAATTCAGATTTATCAACCTTTCAAGTAAATTATAACAATTCAATAATAAATCAGTACAGATTTATGAAATATATTTAGGGGTTTCCTATGATTTAATGAGTGGCAGGAAACCATTCCTAGTCCTTTGGGTTGTTGCATTGTGCTGGTAACTGATTTGGCTTGGATCGTCTAACGTAAGGAAGTGTGAGGGCACCTCCTCTTTAAACAAAACAAAACACAAGGAAAGACGAGATCTTGTCTGAACAAACTCCCCCATGAAAATGCAAGCTTTGACCCAGGCCACCATCTCATTCTTTCTGCTCCCTTCTTTATAAACTATATCTTACTTCCATTCATGCCCATCATTCTGCATCATAGAAGGAGGTGAGTTTTCTGAAGAGACCTGTTATCAATACACCATGTTAGTGGAGATTTAATATATTTAATTTTTTTAACCGCTTCATTTGGTTTAACATGGCTATTTTAGGTCTTGTTTTAAAACAACGAATGTCCATAAATATAAATGCAATTATTCTAGTAACTTTTTGAAGTAACTTTTAAATTATTGAAGTAACTATACTTACTTCAAGGGGCCCCAAATCCACGAAGCATCATCTTATATATGCCAGGAGGTGCTGTTTTTCAATGTAATGCTTTTTGGACCTCTTGAGCTCCCATAGTTTTTTTCTTTCTTTTTGTTATGTAGCAATAAAGGACAGTTGTTGCCTGATTTGATTTCCTCCTACCTTGAACACAACAAAACAAGTAGCAGCCTTGTACCTAGCATTGTGTGTGGGGATTCTAAGAGACCAATAAATAAATCAATAAAATCAGTGCCGTTTTGAAATCGGTGGTTTACAATCAGTACAGTGGTACCTCGGGTTACATACGCTTCAGGTTACATACGCTTCAGGTTACAGACTCCGCTAACCCAGAAAGTGCTTCAGGTTAAGAACTTTGCTTCAGGATAAGAACAGAAATTGTGCTCCGGCGGCGCAGCAGCAGCAGGAGGCCCCATTAGCTAATATGTTATATGTTCTAGTTAAGAACAGTTTCAGGTTAAGAACGGACTTCCGGAACGAATTAAGTACTTAACCCAAGGTACCACTGTACTGGTTTGAAAGGTTCACTCTGCCATTTTGAGTTAAAGATGGCATCCAATTATATTCCTTGATCTCATGCAAAATATGGTTATGATGTCTTAAGAGGCATCCAAAAGCATAGCTGTAGCACCCTGCTTGTGGTTAACGCTTAGCTGGAATGAAATATTCAACGCAGCAACAGAGAAATTAAAATAATAATTTATTTGTCAGACAAATAAATGAGAGGCTCAGTGGTATATGGTTACCAAGCTCTGGCCTGGCCTCCTGCCATTCTGGCCAGCACTTATATTCCCTTAATCCAGCCCCCTTTGCTCCTCCTTGGGCTGCCTCTGTTCAATCAGCCTGGTTGGATTTCCTATTGGCTGATTGCTATAACTAATCACAAAAAGATACACCCATATCCTCCTGTCCTTATAAGGGAGACAAAGAGCTATATATAAATGACAAATAAGTAATAATATATCTTACATGGAATCTTAATTACCAGCTCACCTCTTGCCCTCCTTGCCCTATTGCCTTCTAAAACAAATGGTTAATCTTAAATTTTTATCTTGAACAGATGTCAGAGACCTTGGGTTCATATTCTCATGCATCATCAATGAAATATCTCCTTTTGGAGGTCTTTAAACAAAGGCCTGACAACCATTTGTCATGAGTGCTCGCTGGCGTTTTCCTGTCTTGCAGGGGAGCTGGGCTCGTTTTGCCCCTCTGGTCTCACAGCAATATGACTCTATGAAATAAGAATTTAGCATTTCTTTCTTTCTAGATCCTTTGCATAATTACATTTAAGCCAGCATATTTCATACATAACATATATAGCTTTTTAGAAGGATAAATCTCCTCAAAGTAAAAGGAAGGAACAGTTTACAGCCTCAAAATAAAAAGTGAAGAAAAAAGTCTCTTCCCCTGTTTACACTCCCCCCCTTCTCCAGCCAGTTGTTTTCAAAACCATTTGCTCTTGGCCTTTTACCCTGTGGCTCAAGTTTAAGAAAGGCCCATGGTATCATTTTACTATTTGCCCATTCCTAATTGTGTTTTCTCAGCCTGCAAGGGCAGTGTATGTAATTCCCCCTTTTTATGACTTTGAGAATTGTTTTTCCTGCTATAAATCAGGGGGGGGGGGCCTTGTTCAGGAGGAAAACATTGCCAAGGTTCCTCTGCCTGGCATGAAACATTTGAAAATCTAAGCCCATTTAATTTAGGAACCTGATCAAGATATAAGCCAATATAAGTCTTGATTAAAAATGCAGTCTATATTCAGATGCCACATAGCAACCAGGCAACTCTCCAAAATATATAGCAGATTCAGCTTTTTAACTTCATATGTCGTCCCAGTTGCTCAGAACTGTGGGAAATGAAAGGGGGTTAATCTACTCCCATTCTCATATAGGCAGCTGAGCCCTGACCATGTGGCCTCTTTTCAATGGGACTGAAATATCTTCCTATTGTCTCTTTCCCAAAAAACGTCAGTCATCACAACCACTACCACTCACTATTTATGTTCTTTTTTTTTAATTCTCCATTTACAATATAACACACATTTTAAAAAATGAAGCAAGAAAAGGGAAATATAAGGCAGGATGGATACAAGAAATAGAAAATCAAATAGGAGACCATTGTTGCTAGCTTGCCACGTGATCCTTATTTCAATGAATAGTGCCTTATGTACATTCATGTACTGCTCTTTTTCAGGTTAATAAGGATAATTTAATACAGCCTTCCCAACCTGGTGCTCTCCAGATGTTTTGTCTGTGATTTATTCTAGCCTAAGTAATTTCATGGGAATGTTTGTTTAAAGGTGGACAAGGGCAGACGTAAAATCTAAGTTTTACTGTTCTTGGAGCAGTCACCCTTGATCAAACTCTGCTATAAGAGAGTAAGAATCTCTCTTCCAAACACCTCTCTCTCCAACTCAGGCTTTCCAGCAGGAGCGCTGAATTGGCTCCAGTGGTGTGTTTGCACTGTGCTGGATTTTCTGCTTCCTCACCCTTCTCCCTCCGTACAACTAAGTTGCAATTGTAATGCAAATAAAATGAATACTCATCAAATGACCAAGCCTTTTGCATTGGGATAAAAAGCAAAAAGTGAGGGAAAGTATCAGGTAAGTTAGCTCCTGGAAGTACATGGAAGGAAAGGCTTCTGCTCCCTTCCTTCTCCCTGCAGCAATCCGCCCCCCCCCAACCTGCTACGAATGGTCAGGGGATCTCCTGGACAATATTTGGCAGGATGCAGAGGTTTCTGGAGCAGGTAAACCAGCTCAAACTGGGCAGAGATTCATCCAATTTTTGATGACCTATCCCTGAAAGCTCCTCCCACACCATCTCATTTTGCTCAATCCTCTAGGGTTGTGCCACGAGAGGAGGCAACAAGGAATGTTCTTTCCATGAAATTCCTCACTTTAATTTAAACTGATCTTAATATTCAAGTTAAAACTTCTATGTCCTAGCAGAAAGCATCAAACATGCCTTCCTTCCTGAATAAGAGGCTTAATCTAGGATGACACATACTATCGATACTACTTTTGGTTTGTTTGTTTTATTTTGAGAAATCAATTTGTTTTCAAAACCTGCTACTTCTTCCTTTTCCTCCAGCATCTTCATAAACTTCCCCCTTTCTTCAAACTTAATGCAATCAAACATCTAATTAATTAATCTAACTATTTGAATGATTAAATACGGTGACCCTGCTAGTGCAGACTGCAGCTAACATACTGGGTCACAATTTCCAAAGTTGGATTTAAACAATAGTCGTTATAATTGTCATGGTGTTTTTAACAAACATTTCTTAGTTTCAAAGAGTTGCCTAGATATTTTCCTGACCTTTTGAATCATTTCATTAAAAGACGGTTTATAATTTTGTAACATTTTTATTTCTACTGTTTTCTTTTGTGATGGGTTGTTCAGCTTAAAAAAAAAAAAAGCTTTATTGCATTGATCCAGAAAGGAGGAAGTAATTTTTCCCCCGTTGAATACATTGCTCTAGCACTCAAATAATATGGCAATTAATTTCCTCTTAAATTTGAATGTGTGTGTGTGTTTAAGGGAGAGAAACAACAAACATTGTTCATCAATCCAGCTTTGGTTTTTTGTTCATATGTTGGATCTTGTCTAATGGTTCTTTCAAAAACTAGAGCAGATTGAAAGAACTATGGAAAACACAGAAGGGCGAAAAACACACAACAACTTGATCTAACAACTTGAAACACTGCTTAGTATTCAAGAAACTTTCCCTAGCCTAGAAACCGGGCTTGGTATCATATTGCAAAAAGGCCGTGCAGCTTCATTGCACTCCCTCGGTGTAACATATTTACTTTTGTTTCTGTGTAGCAGCAATTGTATTATATCCTTCCTGCAGGACACCAAAGAAAAACAGAAGGTTAAGTATAAAAGGAGGGGGAGAGGTAGGGGGAGAGAGGGGGGGAGAAGCAATGAGGAGAAGCACGAGGGAAGATGATATTTGCTGGAGAATAAGGAGTGGTGTGCAAGAATGAGATTAGAAAGAGGATGGAATGGGAGAAGAATAACAATTTCGGGCAAAACAAATGCAGACCCAGTGTGGGTGGGGAAGTGGAATATAAGTGCAACTTTGCTTGCTTTGCCAATGTTGCAGATTGGGAGAACATGCAATAAAAGCTGACCAGAGGATAGGAGGAGGTAACTGAGAGCACCTTTTGATCAGCCAACAGCTCCCAAACACCTCTTTGAAAAAGAAGACTGACATTATCGCAGTGCCGCCGTTAAAACAAGGAAGAAGCAGGCATGACCTGTGCTCTCCAATGCCATGCCTACAAACTCTCACACAATAGCATTGGTTGTCTTGCCCTTCTGAAGAGGTGGGTCGCATGCTGGAATACATTGGTGAAAGCAATCTGGAGATGTGCTGAACAGTTGACCTCCAGGCGAATTGGCTGTTAATTTCATTCATGTCAAAAAGGCCCCTCTCTCTCCCTCTCTCTCCACTGCAGCACCACATGTCTAATGATTTTCTCCCATTACAGTGCATCAGCTTGTCTAAGTCAACTACCCTGTGACAATCTGGATGGTCTGTTTTGTCTGCTGTAGTAGCGATGGGGGACCTGTGGCCCTTCAGGCGTCACCAGCCCAAGAGGTTTTGCTGCTTAAGGCAAAGCAGCAGATTTCCCCTCCCTGTTTCGCATACAGAAGCTAAATGGATTGGCAGCTGAAATTGATTTCGACACTGGCAACTGGGCAGCATTCCCCTGGGGGAAGCAGAGCAGGCTGTATGGAGCCCTCAGCTTGGTTGTCAAGCAGAGGGGAATGGCTGGTGGCTCAGGAGGAACGGCCAGGATGGCATCTGCTGCCTGATGCAGTTGTCTCACAGCGCCAAATAATGGGGCTGGCCCTGTATTCAGATGTTCATAGGTAAGGTAAAGGAACCCCTGACCATTAGGTCCAGTCGTGACTGACTCTAGAGTTGCAGCGCTCATCTCACTTTATGGCCAAGGGAGCCGACGTACAACCTCCGGGTCATGACTAAGCCGCTTCTGGCAAACCAGAGCAGTGCAGGGAAACGCCATTTACCTTCCCACCGGAATGGTACCTATTTATCTACTTGCACTTTGACATGCTTTCAAACTACTAGGTTGGCAGGAGCAGAGACCGAGCAACAGGAGCTCACCCCGTCACGGGGATTCAAACTGCCGACCTTCTGATCAGCAAGTCCTAGGCTCTGTGGTTTAACCCACAGTGCCACCCGATGTTCATAGAATCATAGAATTGTAGAGCTGGAAGGGACCCATATAGTTCACCCACTACAACTAAAGCATCCATGACAGATGTTGGGCTAAAGTTACCATTGTTGTTCACCATTGGCCATGCTAGGTGGGGTTGATGGGAACTGGAATCCAATAACATATGGAAGTCACCAGGTTCTCCATCCCTGATCTGTAGGTTAAGAAGATGGCTGCCCACACCTCACTTTGCCTATGTCCGCACGAATAAGGTAAAACAGCATTTGGTGCCTCCACGAGGGATGTTCAGGATGCCTTTTTCTGATCCTGCTTACACATGTTTTCTTCTATACATTGGCCATGCTTTCTCCTATAAAGAAGATATCCCATTGCATAAAGTAAGGATGGGGGACCAGTGGTTCTCTAGATCTGATGGACCATGTAATCCCCGACCATTGGCTATGCTGGGGGCTGATGGGAGTTGTGGTCCAATGACATCAGTACCATAGGTTTCCAACCCTAGCTGAAATGCAAAAAAGGTCAGTTTGAATAAGCCACTCTCCCAGGGCTCATTCAAGGAACACCTTAACCCTGAATGTGAGGAATTCAAGGCAGGAAATTCAGGCATTTTTCTCATTGGGATTTCTCTCAACTTAGCCTGGTAAGGCAGCATTGTGGACTTAACAGTCATCTTGAATCCAGGAAAGGGTTTTTGTCTGCTATGAGGGCCAGCAGGGATCCTTGTAAGATACAGGATTAGAAAGCTAAGATCAAAAATGGTTTTTAAAAGCACCTGACTCATATGGGAGTGACGCAAAGGGAAGGCAGATGAAAAGCAAAGTAGAAAGAAGACATATAATTCTATCAGAATGAAATGGTAATTAATTTGTTTTTTATGCTGAAGCATTACCTTCCAATTGTGCCAGAACTGAATAAATTCTTGTGAAGTAAATTGGCAAGCCTCAACTTGTTGCTAGCATGCCAGTCTCGAAGCACCTCTATAAATGCTGTGCACATGCACATGACTGGTGCTTCAATCCTGAGAGGTTCTGGTGATGCAACATTCCTGATTCTTCCACAATCTGTTTAATATATGTATCCACTGTGTATAAGCTGCAATCTTCAGTTATGGAGAAATAACTGTTTGTTAAATACTGGGCAGAATCCAAAAGGGTAACCTGGCCTGAGAGAAAAGTGTGTTTGCATGTAATGGGTCATTTGTGTGTGGGTGACCATACAAAATGCAGCAGTCAAGTGGAGGGATCAGAAATGAAAGGAGGAGGTTGTAACGGTAAAGCAGAACAAAAATTAGATGTGTGTGGAGAACTAATACGTGTTTGTTAAGCCTCACACATCTCTTCATTACTTCTACAGCACTGCATTGTGAATGGGCCACCACTAGGATAGCCATATTTCAAAAAGTAAAAACCAGCACACTCCCCAAAAGCATTGAGCTTTATTCTTGGACTTTCGTTGAACCCCAAAAGCAATGGCACAGGTGAGAGATGTGTTATTCAGTTCATACGTTTTAGGTAAAGGGATCCCTGATCATTAGGTCCAGTCGTGGACGACTCCAGGGTTGCGGCACTCATCTCGCTTTACAGGCCGAGGGAGCTGGCGTTTGTCCGCAGTCAGCTTCCGGGTCATGTGGCCAGCATGACTCAGCTGATTCTGGCGAACCAGAACAACGCACGGAAACGCTGTTTACCTTCCCGCCAGAGTGGTACCTATTTATCTACTTACACTTTGACAGGCTTTCAAACTGCTAGGTTGGCAGGAGCTGGCACCAAGCAATGGGAGCTTAACCCGTACAGGGATTCAAAATGCCAACCTTCTGATCGGCAAGCCCTAGGCTCTGTGGTTTAACCCACAGCGCCACCGCTGATTGGCCCCCATGAATTTTGCTGGAGCCTATTACAACTCACAAACATAGAGCCCTACCATACTCCTGTGCATGTCCTTTTTCTCTTTGTGTGCACATGCATTATTACTTAGAGTTGCGTTTAGAAGCCTACCCAGATCCTCAGAACTGGGAATTTGACAGCAGTTAATGCAGAAGCATGTTTTATTCAAGCTTCACACTCGTACTCTATCAACATGAAGACTGTTCAATGCATCCCCATATTTTGAGGATATAATAACTATCTGCTGAGTAGCTAATAGTGTGTGAATATCTTTCCTCCTTTGCTGACCTCTGCTTATGTTCTTCCCATGCACACATTGCTATCGTATGAGATTTGAATGAGTAATGCTCGAAAAATCTCTTTTTTTTGTGGGGACTAGTAATGTTCAGATATAAACTGAGCAACTGAGTGTGCTGCACTGTAAAGAAAGCTGCCCAAAAACCTGAATTTAGAGAAATAAATTTGCTTCTGCCTCTCAAAGAGGTGATACTATTCTGAAGATGTATATGCTCAAATGTTTCCTGGCAATGATTCTGGACTAACTACTGTATTTATATGTATTACAGGGAGGAATGCTAGGAAGCAGCCAAAAATTGAACTAATCGGTTTATTTGGGAAAACTCCAAAGAACTTCCCCCTCCCAAAGGGACTGACTGTTGAGTATCTTTCAGAAGAGCATCTTTCAGTTGAATCAACACTATACCTATCACATACATTGCTAGGACCTTTTATTCTTGAATATGGGTTGGAGAGCTAAAGGGTGGAATTTGGTTATGTAACTTGTTAGGCAAACTATCACTATGAAACATGGTCAGGTAGGCTAGCAAATGTAGTGGAGCCAATGTTGTAAACAGATTCAGGTTTTCCCCAATAATGGACACTGTAGGTATTTCACCAGATTTCCACCAAACTGAGAGCTACACTGCCCCAGACGTGGAGTAATGGGGCCCAACAGAGATTCTTAACAAAAGGTACTGATATGAAGCGAGAACCTTTATGGAAACATGGGGTTTCAAGACAAATTGGGGGGAGAAAAGACATGGTCCGTTTTAGTTGCTACCTTCACATTGTATCTGGCATTATGACAACATCACAATATTCCAGCAAACAAACTGGGTGATAGTTTGCTATTTGATGGGGCACAGGGCTGCACAGTTAGGGAAACCACCCACCCATGAAATATCTTGTGAGTGCATTCCTGATTACTGCCGTCAGCAGAGGAATTTGCTTCATATTCTTCAGGCGGTACTTAAAATTCCCAAACCAGGATTCCAAAAGATAACTGTAAACTTTTACGTTATAAATGTTTACCCCACTAGGAAAATGCAAGTAGGCTGGAGAAACTTAAGCTCTGTCAGATGACACGTTAAAATGCCAAGAGAGGCCAGCAGCAAGAAGGGAGAAGGCTTCGCTTCGGTCCTGCTGATTCAGATCTCAGGCAGCCACAGAACCTGAGCTGCAGCACTGCTGACAGGTAAAGACAGCTCAGCTCATCTAACAAACATGACATCCCTGCAACACTTTTTTAATGCTCTTACAAGAGTATCTTGCTTTTTCTTTTCTACTTGAAATAATAACGATTATTATTTCCTCCCTTGCCATCAAAAAGGACAGAAGGGATAGGCTTAAACACTTTATGATGTGCATTATATTTACAGACAACCAAATAAAATCATCATCATCATCATCATCATCATCATCATCATCTCTATTTACAGTGTTCTGACTGTGGGTGCCATTCGTTTTTTAGCAAAAATATTGAACTAAATGGACCAATGATTTGGCTCTGTATAAGGCACCTTCTTACATTCCTGTTACTGGGGTGGGGTGCGGATCAAGCAGGTTAACCCCCTGGCCTCCATACGCCTGCCATTTTTTTCTCAACTGACAGGCCATGGTTCCACAGTTCTTCTTATGTTCATACGTCGAATTTGGTATTTGGACCACTTCAATTTTCATTTAATTTACAAGCGAATACACTTCTGTTCACATGAGGAGTCCTCCGAGTTTGTAGAAAGCATTCCTTAAGTTGACCCCATCTCACTTCCAAAGGGATAGTTATGAAAACACTGAGTTTAGAGTTACTTAGAATAAATGGCAACCTTTGGGAAATGAGAGTTGCCCAAAGGATTTTAGCATATTTGTGACAGGGCAGCAACCAAATAAAAGTAGGAGCGAAGACAGGAATTCCTTTCTTTGGCTGTTAGTGTAAACGTGGAAGTTCCACCTCTAGACAAAGGGGATGGTGTCACCCTAAAATTTATCTCCATGGGCCATAAATATTCCACAACTCTTGGAATATTCCCAAGTCCTTATCAATGGATTTTTAGGGTTTTCGATTTTTGTATCTCTTTTGAATTATAAGCTTACATTCTTCCCAGGGGACCCCCCAAGTAGGTAGAAGCTACTACCCTATTTTTGGGTGGGCCTGTTTTGCTTCCCAATGGAAAGGCACTCAGCCACCCAAGTTCGCTACTAGAGGAAATGATTAATAGTATATATACGATCTTCATTAACTGTCTCTGCGTGTTGGCACAAGTCACTGGGACAAGATCTCTTCTTGAATTGCCACACTATGTTTTCAAGTATGGTTGTGGTGTCCATGACAACCAAATAACTCACCCCCCCAAAAAAAAGCTTCTTCTTTTTTTTAAAAAAAGAAGATCTTCCCAGACAAGTACGCCATGAAATCACAAATGCAAAACAGATGCTAGGCCATCTTCACTGAAGATTGCAATCTGCAAACGCATAGGAGTTTGTGCCCTTGATTTAGTGGTTTAAAATGCAGCAAAGCTGTTTATATTCACTGTCAAAATATTTGCACTGCATATGCTCACAGTCCCTGTGGTGGAAATGTATTTCCCCCCCCCCCACTCCCCGCCAACTAGCATGGCAGAACAAGCACCAAACAAAGACGCATGGCTCCTGTCAAGTGCTGGCACAGGGCAGTTTTGCCTCTCCTAAGACATTTTTTAATGAATCATCAAAGTATACTGCTTGTCCCCTTTACCCTGAATAAGCTTCCTGAGCAATTATACTGTATGTGTGCTTTCTAACTGCCTGCAACCAGAAAACCAGATGCACAGTCCATCTTGGGTTTGCTGATTTATGGTGCTGATTAATCCCTGCTAAGGGCTGGCGGTAACCAATTAAAGGGGCTTGGGTAAATTAATTTATCAGTGCATTAACATTACAATCATTATGGCATCACAATGTTTAATGAAGGTATATCAGTCAACAAGGTATTGATATTTGGGGGGGTGGGGAAAAAATGATCTTCTACATATATTCATTCATTCATAAGTAGTCTGGAATCGGGGGAATGGCAAGGTACATTGGGTACCAAACTATTTAGGGTGAGGAAAACTAGCTATGATCTAAGGATTTACTTCGTGGGAAGCAAATTTTCTCTGAAATAGTGGGCAAGAGTCTGGGTTTTTTGGGGGGGGCATTCTAAGAAACATTCAGGGTCAGGACTGTTTTCTTTGTTCATCTTACTTTTGCTGCCATTGCAAGTACTGCTCTCTGCATAACATCTGCCTCCTCAAATGTGCTGTCCTGTTCTCTACTTGGATGTAAGCCCCACTGAGTTTAGTGGAACTTCTAGGAATAAAAAAACTGTAGCATCCATGGTTATTAGGCATGCTATCCGGATGGAGGCAGTGTATCTCTGAATAGGAGTTGCTGAGTTGCAAACAGTGAGATGGCTTCTGTATCTGGCTGGCCGGTGTCAGAATGAGGATGTGAGATCTGAGGGCTCCACAGGCTCATGCAGCAGGGCTCTTCCTTATCTTGTATGTACATATCTGAACATAATAATTACCTTACTAGATCCAATCACCTGATTCAGCCATCAGGTTTCTAAGAGCAGCTGATCAGATGCCTCTTAGAAGTTTGCAAGCAGATCTTGAAAGAATTTGCCATTTCCTGCTGTTCATTACCAGCATCTGGTGATGAAAGCTGCACTGATCCTGATATCCTGTTTTTATATATCAAGGGCTAATCAGCGTTGGTAAATCTGTGCTTCGTACACTGAGTGTGAAGAAGTTCTTTTTGTCTGTCATCGGTCTACTGTGAATCAATTTCTTTAGATGTTCCTGAGCATTGTTAAATGGATCTCCATTATAGATTTGCATAGTCATACTTGTTACTTTATTTTCAATTGCTAATTTACTAATTTCAAAACCCAAGGCCACTTCTTCTGCCAGTAATTGAGCTTTTCCATTCACTTTACCAGGAGATAAATTTGAGTTCAGGTCCTGCTCCTCTATGTCACCACCATGGATCATGACATATATATGCTGAGAAGGAATTAAAAACTTGTCATTGAAATAATGTATGTCAGGAAAACCTTAATTCCAGAAGGAGAAGGAGAAGAAATGCTTCATCTATCCACACACTAAACTTCTCAGGTTGAAGATCCATTAATATACCTCAGGAGCTGAATCTCAGTCTTACTGTCCTTTTGGTTATGGTAGTGAATCCATTTTATTAGCTATTTTTAAGTTCTCCTAAAACTGAATTGCCACCTACTGTATATTGTTCCTTTTGTGATGTATTATCTTGACAGGACATCAGATTTAACTTGATTTAATAAGAAGAGCAAAAAGAAACGTGGGGGCAGACCATAGGAATGCATTTGGTGTGATTCCTGCAAAAGCCAAAGAAATATGTGAGTTTCCATGGCAATGACAAGAGTTTTTTTTGAGGAGTGGGGCATTAACAGAAAAAAAGGTGTTCAAGTAAGCTCCTCCACATAATCAGCATGCAAGCTACTTTTGGCCTCGGCTTTTAAAAAAATTATTATTTTTAAAACTAATAATTAATGAACACATTTTTCTGTGTAAATCCACTGCAACCTTCCTTAGGAGCTATACTCTCAAGCTGCAGAATGAGAACCAGAGTTTGGTTTCAGCTCTGTAGTGAGGAAAATATTATAGCAAGTGAGAGAAAAAATATAAACTGTTGAAGGCAAGTGTTTGTTGTTTCTATAGGATTTTCATGGAACTTTTTATTGTGGCATGATGACCCAATAAGTTTTTCAAAAGCCTGAGCAAATGTCATGGAACTGCAGCCTTGCTGTTTATTGGCTCTGAATATGTTACAAGTAAGCGGAGAAAGGATTCAAAAAGAAAATCACAGCGGCACCTAGCCACAAAACTGTATGACATTATCTGCACTGACCAGTGCTTTTTTTTCTTTAAAAAATGTTTAGGGGTACTCTCATTTTCCTACTCATATTGAAATACTGCCCCTCAATGAGGCCAAACTTAGATTCACAAAAAGTTTACAGGTATGCGTACCTCTGTGTCCCCCCAGCAAAAATACACTGGCACTGACACTTGAGAGGGAAACTACCACACACTAGAATGGGGGTGGGGATTTGACCAATATACAAAATCTAACTTTAAGCTACTGGTGTGGAGATTTTCAAACTGCATATAACTGAGGCACTTTTGGGGTGGCAGGAATGTTATATAGAAAGACAGGTTGCTTCCCTGCATTCCCCCTCTGTTGGTGGACCCTTTCATCAGGGCCAGTCTGTCACCTGAAGCTGCTATGTTGGACGATCCATTTTTCTTTGTAGCATGGCAAATCCCGGTACAAAAGAAAACCCAAGCCCAGTCAGAGTTTGGAGCTACCACCAATTAGCTGATAGCTGTTGACTTCAAGCTCTGCTTTCTGCAGGGAGCAGCTGCACTACTGAATTCCCCCATTGGGAACTCCACAGCGCAGTTTCAGGGAGTTTGGAGTCAGTGCCTATCAGGCAACCTCAGGCTCTGCTTTCTGCTGGGATCAGTTGCAAAGCCAATCCTGACTGACTTGCTCTCAACTGCCAGTCAGCTGATTGGTGGAGACAGCAACCTCCCTTGCCAATGCCCAATAATAAGCACATTTCAGGGCTCCTGGTTGTGGATTGGCAGCCCCGTCCCCTCACCTGACATTATAGATAATATCAGGTATGGGGCAGGCGATTGTGGCTTGAGAAAAATGGCCTTGTGGTCAATGGCCTGGAAGTTCTCCATGCCTCTGAGCTGTGACATAGCGTTTAGCCTGGCACCACTCTGACAACTTGAATAAATTTAGTTTTCACATGAAATGCTGTCTGATACCTTTATGACTGCTGGTTTTATGAGTTCAAGTCAGTAGAACAAGCAACAGTTGCCACCAAGGTAGCATTTTTTATAAGTCTAGCAGTCTTAACACCAAAGGACAGAGAAGCACCCTATAGAGCTGTTCTCTCCCTGGTAGAATCAGCTAGGTGTGTTGTCATATTCTCATTTCCTTTTTGCAACCAAAGGCAATTTCTGCTGGAGTGAAAAATACCTAGATTTTTCTTTCTTTCTGCCTGCAGCTATATTTCACCTACTCATGTCAAAGTAATGCACATGAAAGCAAGCTCTTGAAAACAATGGCTTGGAAAAGAAGAGAGATTTTTAAGGCAACACTGTGCTAATCGTAGCTCTCAAGTAGGAATTTAGGACTCACCGCATCTTTAAGTGCATATAAAAATTCTCCAAGTCAGTTCACAAAGTGAAATTCTCCGTGGAGGAATTTGGCACTCTTGCTGTCGAAAACTTTGCTCACGGTTGCACAGTCACGGAACAGAATGTTGAAGCTGTATATTTTGGACCCTTTGAAAGAAAACGGCTTTGAACCAATTGTGTTAATAGAAATTTTGGAAGGTAAAGGGAGAGTGGGACTTGAAATGAATTTTGTAGTAATACCTACATCTATTTCTAGACTGTTAGCATTCCCTACCATGCAATTCTTTGGAAGGCAAGCTTTCCAGAAGTGCTTGCATTGCCTTGATTTTTTGTTTGTTTATGTGCTGTTCCTTGAGTAGACATAGAGTACAGTTCCAAAGTACAATACAGCAGTTCCAAAGTCTTCTGGTTGTTTCCTTTCCGTATGAGTTCTACTGAATCCCTCCAAACCTCCTTGGCTCAAACTCCCACTTTTCACAAGCTTCAGAGGTGCAAGGGCTTGTGGGATTGTGCTTGCAAAGGCTCGTGGGATTGCTGGGTGCCATTTTCACCATTTTCGCTTCTTTTAGGGCTCTAACTGGAGACACAGGGGACTGAACTTGGAACCTTCTGCATGCTCTTCCATTGATCTATGGCACTCCCCCCCCCCCAACGCATAATTCCCATACAAATGTGTAATATATTATTAGATTTGAGTGCTTCACAATCATTTGAGTGGGATTGTATTTCAAATATTTCCTGGAAGATAAACAGCAGAAAACCTATACTGTGCAATGTCAAAATAAACTATGCTAAAGTAAGAGAGTGACCCAAACTAAGTGGGAATCTTAATTATGGAGAGAGAGAGAGAGAGAGAGAGAGAGAGAGAGAGAGAGAGAGAAGGTCTGTCAGCTGTGACACAATGCATGACAGATAAGATCCCCTACCACCCTTAACAAGATGACAAATTAATTCATTATTTCTGCCTCATACAAAGATTTGAGCTTGGGACCGGGATAGCAAATGCTTCTTCTCAAGATTCTACCAACCATTTCTGAAAACGAGGCTGACCCACCCATTGGGCAAATGGGGCATTTGTCCTGTTAAGAAAAGAATGTGTCCCAGGGCATGATCTCAGGGCACATTAGGCAGGCACCTTGCTGAAGCAAGGACTGTCTCAGTCTTGTTAAATGCTGTCCTAGGCCAAGACAGGAAATGACTTGGGAACCCATGCATAAAGCAGTGTCACCTTATTTGCTTCAGGAAATATAAAATACTGAGTTAGCATGTAAAACCAGGATATTTTGGTTTCTAATCTTCTGGCAATAGGTAATGAAGAACGGTAAGCATCAGATTGAGTATGCATAAGGAATGCTTCTTGGTCTGGGCACTTGCATTGCTAGGGTGGGGATGCTGGGCCACAAACCAGGAGCTCATGTGGCTCTGGACCTGTCCTGTTTAAAAGTGCTAAGTAAAGCAACATCTTTCTGCATGCACTCAAATATTTCCTTTCTCTCTCTATTTCTACACACACACACACACACACACACACTAGCCCAAAGGAAAAGTGAAAATTAGTGTATGCAGAAGGCAACCTTCTCTGTTAAATGATTATTTTTAAAGTTATAAATACATAACCTGGCTTATAATATTAGTGCATGGCTTCACAGCAATAAAATATGATTATGTTTTTTTTCTGGGTGGGGGGCGGGGAGAGAGATGTATATACGTTTCCTATCTGGCTGAGGGTGGGAGGACAGGGTTTCAGCTCAGCACAATGATTTAAGAACGCTGCTGAGATGTTTAAATGTCAGTATTTATAATGTAAAAGCCACCAGCCCTCCTAGCACCACTGTATTATAAATTAATGAAATGGTGCACGCCTCGAGTTCATTTTTAAAGGGGGGGTAGTGAGAATATCCCTTCCTGTTATTTGTCCTATTGATATTTTGCTGTCTAGAACCCTGGATTTCATGCTGATACAAGCAGTTCATTCCAGAAGCAAGATTTCATCAAGAAACCCTTTAATGAATAGCCCTAAAGCAGCAGAGCATCCCATTTGTGTTTACTTGTTAGCCAAGCTGGCATTGCTAAATGCACCCTGCACCGAGCTATGCTGCTATATTTCAGTCACTTCCACTCTGTGGGAAAATGGATGAACTTGTGAAAGATAAGGGAGGGAGGGAGAGAAGCTCCAGGAAGCTGATGGTTAAGACAGTGAACGGTGAAGCAATTTGCTTTAAAAAACTATGAACAGGATCTTCTCTTAATATTTCTGGGCACAACTTCAAGAGACAGAAAATAAGCACTTCCACATGTAAGAGAAAATTCCTTCGAAATATAGATGTTGTTTCCCAATAAGAAAGGAACACAAGAAAGAGCTGTTGTGTTTTTGAGGCCAATGTTCACTCTTCATTCTCTTTGTGCTGAAGATTTTGTCTATGCCTACGAATAGCCCTTTGCTGCTTTCTCATTTGAGAGAGATCATCTAGCCGAGAGCCCTAAATGACTTAGCCTCTGCTCCTCTGCCTGGTCTACTTCCATCTAGCCTGGGAGGGCAGGGGATGGCCCTAAACTGACAGGAAAACAATTTCATGTAGAGTCAGAGAGGAGCATCTTCCCAAGCCCTCACCAGGGTGGGATGCTGGGTGTGCCTGCAGACCCTCCAAGCATCCCTATTTTCCAGGGACAGTGCTGGATTTACATTTTGTCACTTGCAGAGAACATTTCTGTACACTGCCATGACATTTACTTATGAGTTGGCAGTTTAAGAATAATCTAAGTATAAAATGAATAAAAAAGAGGCCAGCGCTGGTGATTGTCCAGGCATTCATTGACATTTTCCTCCCTTTCCCTTTCAGTCACAGTGTCTTCCTGCTGTTATTACCTGCTGCTGCCGCGATCTGATACATTTCATATGTCCACTCGGGAATTTGATCTGACTGGAGCGAACGTGAGCGCAGAGCAGTCGTCTTCAGCCGTTACCTGGAGTTTTGTCTCTTTTTTTGGCTTGTGCTTGGTGGGTCTGTTGTGGTCTCCACGCTGTCCTTTACAACGGCCTCCTTCACACTCATTGTATTGAACATAATGGAACAAAGGAAGGCTGAGAGTTCAGACTGGGAAGCATGCTGTCAAGAGGCTCTAGGATTTATTTAGCAGTCTCCTTTGAGTGGTTATATTGCATCTGCCAAGTGGTGGCCCGAAGGCTAAACTGAAATGAACTGTGACTAAGAGCTGGTGACATTGCCCATTCCCTTCTGTGTGCAAATTCATAGATTCTACATGCAATTTGTAGCCAGGTAACCCCCCTCCCGGAAAGTCTTTCCAGATTCCAGAGCTGAGCTCAGAACTTGTATAGTAGGATAGAAATACATTTTGTTTTAAGGGCACTTGAGATGTGGTCCTGGGATATACCTGTGCTCAGGCACCATATTTTTGTTTGATGCCCTACAAGTTCGCCTCAAGGGAAACAGTAACACACCTTTAGTAGGTAGCTGTGTTTTTGTGCTCATGTGTATCCTTACAGTGCAGAACTTGCTGTTTTCTCATTTCATTTTTCAAATTTACCTGAAAAGTTTTCTAACTGCTTTAAAGGATCCACAGTTCATTCTTCATTTAAAAATAATGTTTAAAGTTTGGCTAGCTTCATGAAATGGCCGTATTACCAAGCAACTAGTGAGTGGTTAGGGACTTAATATTACAATGTTCCCCAATGGGTGAAGATCTCTCTCCCCTGCCTTTGGATAGTGATGCTCCAACAGTTAATGAGGTACAGGGCAATTGCGATTATCTGTTTGTATTTGGACACAGAAGCAGAGGGTGGAAAGGGTGTTGTTGTCGTTTTAAAAAACACAAACAAACAAACAAACAAACAAACAGGAAATGGCTGAAATAGAAACATCCTTGGGGTACAGTTCCAATTTCCTCTTGGCCACACTAGAAGAGAGGGAAGAGAGTACAAGCCCAAAGCTCATTAGCATTACAACCAAATACAGAATATAATCCACCCTGCTTTATGCTATGTGCCCAGGTCTGTTTCAGAATTTTAAAAGAATAAACAGAATCAGTAGCATATTCAAGTGAGATTGTGTGTGTGTGTGCATGCATGCATATATATATATATATATATATATATATATATATATATATATATTATGGGACTTTTTGTTTTACCTTATTTTTGTGCGAAAGACAAGGCATTCCTGACTCACATCTTTCCTTAAAGAGGTGCGCTCTCATTAAGCAATGCTGCATTTTGCCAGGACCCCAACTGTAGAATACTATTTTCATAGCTCTGTCACATTAGTTGTGCCCGTTCTGAATGTGAGGGTCAAAGGGTATTGCATGTCTTCCACTAGCACATATTGGATAGTGCCCATTGCATCATTATGAACAATTATATATCTTTAGGTGCCAGGCAAAAATGTTTCTCTTCAACCATGCATTTGGCTGACTAATATTCATGCCTTCATTTTTGGAGGGGAAAAAGTGCGTCCTATAGGGTGAAAAATATGGTAATAACATCTATCTGTTAATTGTATATGCCAATTATCTGGACTGAATCTTCCTTATGTTCAAATATTCCTTACTGGATAACCATTGATTTCTTCATCCCTGCTGATAAACTAGTTAACTGAAACATTCAGACAGTTTACTATATATAGACTAAGGTTGCATGAAGACAGGAAAACAAATTGCGCAAAACAGATTTTGAAATGCTTAGGTTTTTGAAACTGTTTAGGTTGGTACATGGAAAAAAAACTTTGAAAAACCTTTAACTACTTTATGACAATCATGTTTTGTTTGTTGCCTCATAGTCCATATGCTCAACCAAAGACCCACAGTTTCAAAGCATAATTTTAGTGAATGGATAAGAAATAGTGAGGCATATCTGAGTTTTAAAAGTATCTAAACTTGATACTGTATACCATAGTTATTTTTCCTAATAGTTGAGAATGAAAACAACAACATTGCCATTCCATTTTTCTGTGGTTTGTCTATTCTTGCTGATAATCATTAATGTAAACCATTCTGACACCCTAAGATTTACATTAAAAAAGAAAAGTTTTCTTTTCAATGGTGAATTAGCATATTTCCTTCAAACTTTTACCCTTGTGGAAGTTACATCTCTGGAATGGAAAATTTTCTAGAAGTTGGTTGCCATCTCCTGGAAGGCAAAGAAATTGCATGTTCTTGAGATAATAAATTGGCTCTCAAGTTCTTTTCCTGTATGGAGTTTTCAAAAAGTCTAGGCAGTTAGATATCTGTTTATGGTCACGGACAGTTTTGAAAGATTAAGTTGCATTAAATATTTTTAATAGGTTCTACTGTAACAAAACTGTCACGGTTTTCTGTTTTTTCAACATTTGAGAAGAAAATAAGTATGTTATGGTAATTTTCTTTGTTAAGAGCTCACATAAAGAGTTTCAGGGGAAAGCATCCTGATAAGAATCTGGCATGTGAAGGCAAAAGCGTTTCTCATCCTTGGTATAGTTTGACTCAGAAGTAACTTCCATTGAGTTTAATGGGGCTTATTCATAGGGACAGACAAATTTGTCAATTTGACTTTCTCTCAGATTTAGCATTGCCATATTCCCCAAGGTGAAAATCAGGACAAAGTTGTTTAACTATTTAGAGGAACATCTCCCCACCCCCAGAGTAGTTTGGGGGCTTCTTTTGGATTTTTAAAGCATTAAAAAAACCACATCGCCCTACTTGCCATATGTCCAGGTTTCCCGAACATTGCACCAATTTAGCAAAAATCCAACCCAGATGCCATTTTTGCAGCCTGATATGTCCAGGAAAACACAGCTGTATGGCAGCCTTACTCAGTTTCTCATTTTCCCATTCTCAAGATTACTTCACTACACACACATGCAGTTGGAGGACTGCATTGCAAAATTTGGAGAAGTGGAAATTTTGAAGGATAACAAAAAACCATTAGAAAGTGTAGTACCCACTTGCCTTCAGATTTAGTAGAGATGGTGGGGCAGAATTCTGTCTGATTCACATTTTAATGTGAACCTACCTAATTTTCAACTGTATATATTACAGCATCACATTGTGGCACTCTAGTGGTGCAGTTATTTTGTGCTACAGGCCTTATACAAATAAGAAGGCGGCCATCTATAAGAAACTGGAATACACTGTGGACTTTCTGCCCACCCTGAGCTACAATGATGATGCTTTTCTTCAGGAACATATAGCCATGCCTGGCACATAAATCAAACTCACACTGTTCTATCAACAAGGCAATATTCTTCATGGCATTCTGGGTGTTGTCTGCTCAGAGTGGGAGCAGTTGGTGCTCACAGAATGCTAAACCAATAAATTGTCAATGTTTGGAGAATGGCAGAGAACAGCAGCAAACTGAAAGTACTTTACAATCAGCTTTTGGATTAAAATATTCCCGCAAGTCCTCTAAATGTGTAACTGCATTGTAAGCAGACAGGACTTGCAGAATTTATGTGGTTCAGTTGAAATCCTATAATAAGTTGTTTGTACAAAGAAAACTTATGGGGCTGACATGGGGCTGTCTATGGGGCAACTATTCAATTATGCAACTGTTCAATTTCAGACTCGCCCATACTGCATTTTTCTTACATATTAATACACTCATTTTAATTAGCTCTTATTCCCCCTGTGACCAGAGCTGGTTTGGAAGCTTCCTTCAGCATGGTAGCTACTGGGAAATTCTTGTGTTTGCGCAGAAAGACTTTGACACAAGGGCTTTGCATGTGCTCCTGAGCATATTTACCCGGAGATGGATCCAAAAATATTCAGCAGGATTTTCTTTTAAGCAAGAAAACTCAAAATAAAACAGCCCAGCCCTCTGGATCAGCCATAGCTGCATCAATGCCATCAATAGCATGCTTCCTCAACCTCAGCCCACCAGCTGTTATTGGCCTGTTTTTTGTTTAAGTAAGATAAATGATAATGGGTGCTAAGTTGCTGACACATCCTTTTGTCAACACCAGGCGTAGGCAAACTCAGCCCTCTAGATGTTTTGGGACTACAACTCCCATAATCCCTGGCTAACAGGACCAGTGGTCAGGGATGATGGGAACTGTAGTCTGAAAACATCTGGAGGGCCAAGGTTGAGGAAGCCTGATCAACAGTGTGTCACTGCAGCAAAAGCAAAACCCAGTCCTCAAAATCAACGAAAGAGCCATCTTGCGGGATTCTTCAGCTCTTAGATCCAGGATGAGTCCACAAAACATTGGTACAAGGGGTTCAGAATGCATCTGTCTGTAATCTCATTGACACAACAGCCCTAGCGTATTAAGATATAGGCAGGAGATGGGTGATTCCTACAGCAGCTGTTGGGATGGGATGAGGAGAACTTTAGTACCAGACCTTATGGGCAGTTGACAGTCAGGGAAGTACCAACTCAGAAGACCTTTGGGGCTAAGGACTGGTGGTAGACACCAATAAAATTCCCTCCAAGCCCACAAAGGCTCACTTGTCCAGCTCTGTATAATACTTGCAATTGCCAAGCAGACAACCAGGTAGGGACCAGGGGAAAGAGAAGAAGACTCAAAGGCTGTGTTCATAACATCCATTTCATTTCATTTCATTTCACCTCACCTTTTTGGTCTCACTTTGTTTAGAAAAAGTTGAAACTATGTACCTACGGACTGCACTACAAAAAACATTACACAAGCTAGGTGGAACAGTTCACAAAATAAATTAAAAGGGAGAGGGAAAGAGGATATTGTCAAAAATAAGGGAAGAACCAAGTGATGGAAAAACATGGGATATTGGCTAAAAAAGAAAGATGGCACACGGTGGCACTTACACAACTTGCTTCTTTTAAGAAAACAATGGAGGTTATTACAACACTTCATGGCAGGTGATATTCTGAGGAAATATAAAGAAAGGCTTGACCTAAAGGCAAATTATGCACAGAATGTTCTTCACTGGGAGAAAAGAGCCTCTGAAATTATCCTTAATCAATAGTGGTGTTTGGTATGCTCAGTAGTAAACATACTTGAAAGGGGATGACCTGATTAAAAGCAATATTTAAAATGGAAAATAAAATAAAACCGGCAATGGAAAACAAAATCGGCAATGTTGTGAATAATTGAATTGATTTCATAAATCAATCCATTTTTAGGCTAACCCATTGTGAAAATCTAAAGCAACAACATTAAGAGCACCAACAACCAAACCTCATACTCTTTGTAAAGTAGGATATAACCAGCAGTCTGCTATTGCTGTTTGAAGGTAAATATTCTGGTATTATTCAAAGAATATGTTTGTCCTTTGTAATTTCTTAAAGTAATACAGTTGACTTCAGTAGACTTTTTGGAGATCAAGATTTAGAGACTGGCTCAAGTTTGAGTTTTTGATGAATTGGAAAAACACCAGGAACAAATTGTTTACTTGGAGTATTTTCAGAGTCACCTGGGTACTTCAGAACTTGCTGTCATCAATCTGCACCATGTTCTCTAAGGTGTAGGATTTTCTGATAGCGAACATGTATTTTTTGCTAATAAAAGCCAAAATCCACAAGGGATGCTATAGCTTACATTTCGAACCACATCTGCAGGGAAAGGGTTTGTAAGTAAAACTAATAAGTGAAGGTTACTGGATTCAGGACCAAAACAATTTACCTCCAGGATACACATACATACTCCCCCTTTTGGGACATGACACATTCCCTAAGTATTATAAACTATTAGATACTTATTTTTGAATGGTAGCAAGGCTCCAGGTTCTCCTGTTGTTGATCTATGGATCAGGTCAGAGTTCAGAAACATTTAAGATGGTGTTACTAAATTATGGCTGTAAAAATCCACGCACAAGGGATTTCCTGTAGCCCCGTTTCAGAGCTAGCTCTTTTTCTTCATACTTCCTTTCATTTTCAAGATAACGACAGGAGAAAGGGGAATGCAGAGGACAGATCACCTAGGAGTATATATGTATATTCCAGTGATATCTGCTACTGTTTCCACTTGGCAGATAGACAGCTTGTGCAAACTACAGCTGGAATCCACTGTACATACTGGAGCTATCTATCTGCCAGCCTCCTCAGATGTAAATATTAAGGCAGGCTTCATTACCTATTACCACATTTTCAATCTGCTTCTAGCTGCTGGCACCAGGCTTCAGCCATTATGATGCAAAGCAGCTACCTTATAAAGCAGAATTCTGTTCTTTCTATTAGGAAGATGTATCATAGCTTGAGAGTCCCATGGACTGCAAGAAGATCAAACCTGCAAGAAGGAAACCAGCCCTGAGTGCTCACTGGAAGGACAGATCATGAAGCTGAGGCTCCAATACTTTGGCCACCTCATGAAAAGAGAAGACTCCCTGGAAAAGACCCTGATGTTGGGAAAGATGGAGGGCACAAGGAGAAGGGGACGGCAGAGGATGAGATGGTTGGACAGTGTTCTCAAAGCTACCAGCATGAGTTTGACCACATTGTGGGAGGCAGTGGAAGACAGAAGTGCCTGGCGTGCTCTGGTCCATGGGGTCACGAAGAGTTGGACATGACTAAACGACTAAACAACAATCATAGCATCATAGAATTGTACAGTTGGAAAGGACCCCAAGCCCCTGCAATGCAGGAATCTCAGCTTAAGCATCCATGGCAGATGGCTATTCAACTTCTGCTTAAAACCCCGCAAGGAAGGGGAGTCCACAACCTCCTGAGGCAGACTGTTCCACTGTTGAATAGCTCTTACTGGGAGAAAGTTTTTCCTGATGTTTAGTCAGAATCTCTTTTCTTGCGACTTGAAGTCATTGGTTTGAGTCCTATGCTCCAGAGCAGGAGGCTGCACCCAGCTAACTGACAGTGCAGGATGAAGGATAAGGATCTCTGTATCATGAGGAAAGCCATAATATTCAGTACAGTGGTACCTTAGGTTAAGAACTTAATTCATTCTGGAGGTCTGTTCTTAACCTGAAACTGTTCTTAACCTGAGGTACCACTTTAGCTAATGGGGCCTCCCGTTGCTGCCGCGCGATTTCTGTTCTTATCCTGAAGCAAAGTTCTTAACCCAAGGTACTGTTTCTGGGTTAGCGGAGTGTGTAACCTGAAGCGTCTGTAACCTGAGGTACCACTGTACTGTATCAGAATCCCACTACGTTTCACAACACTTTAATCAGAACCTACTGAACTTAGGATACAGGTTATAGGAGTTGAGGTCAAACAACATATGGACGGCACCACACTGGCAGCCCAAGCGATTGTTGCATTTGTCCATCTGATTTTGGGGGGATCCACCCCCAAGCTGGTTTCTTTCCCCCTCCTTTACTGGGTCAGCAGAAGAAGAACCTGGAAGATTACATCAGTTACACTGACGATTATATGTTTGTTAATTATTCTGAGGAAATTGCTTCCATTACCATAGCAGTCTGTAATTACATTTGTGTGAGCTTTGAAATGAGCTATTCCTCTTTAGCCCTCTGACTGATAACAGGTTGTTGATGACATACCAAGGCCGATGCTGGCTTCATGCATGTATGCTTTGGTCTCTAGCTGTTGGATGAGGTTCCTAAGAATGGGGTGTTTTGGTGGTCCCCCACACCTTCCAGGTTTACTCAGTCTTTAACCAGGAAAGGGCCTTTAGTGTAGTGAGCCCTGTCTTGTGGAACTCCCTGCCAGTGGACGTGCAGCAGGAGTCAGCCCTGCTTTCTTTAAGGCATCTTTGACAAACTGTACAGGCCTTTGGAACATGGTAAAATAACAAAAACAAATCAACAATTGTTGTAGTATTCAGTTTTCCATGTTGTGATGTAAATAAACTTGATCTACTGTTCTGAAAGTGCAGCCTATGAATATTTTGAATAAATAAATACATGAATAAATAAATATGGAAACTGCTGGTTTGAATTAGTCTGTTTCAAAAGTGCTTTGAGTATCTCTATCACAAGGAATTAACTTTGGGTCCTGTTAAAAACAGCCTGGCTGTAAAGTGACAGACACCAATATATTCATTCCTGATAACCAAGGCAATCGGAGTTCTGTTTCCTGAAAGATTCCACCCAATTTACATTTACTAGAAATGGAGGCTTGTCCCAGAGCTGGACCAGGATCCATAACAGTGATCTTCTAAGAACACAAGACAAGCCCTGCTGGATTGAACCAAACACCCATCTAGTCTAGCATTCTGTCTATGGGCAGCCCACAAACAGATCATGAGCGTAATAGCACTCTTCCACTGGTATTTTCCAGGAACTAGTGTTGCCATAGTGATTAATAGCCACAGGTAGCCTTTTCTTCCACCCATGTGTCTAATCTCCTTTTAAATCTCCTTTATTTTTTATATTTATTTATTAGATTTATATAATACTGCCCTTCATCAAAAGATCTTGGGGCTGTTCACAAGATAAAGTGAGCCAAGTTTGCATGCTATATTCTGAACTTTAAAATGGAAAGTGTCATGCTGGTGGTCAACAAAAGAGGTTCAAAGACTCTCTCAAGGCAAATCTAAAAAAAAGTTGTATAAACACAGACAACTGGGAAACACTGGCCTGCGAGCGCTCCAATTGGAGAACAGCCTTTACCAAAGGTGTCATGGGCTCTGAAGATGCTCGAACTCAGGACAAAAGGGAGAAATGCACGTTTGGCAAATCCTCACCATGACCAACTCTTGCCCAGAAACCTATGTCCCCACTGTGGAAGGACATGTGGATCCAGAATTGGCCTCCATAGTCACTTACGGAATAACTGTTAAAACCATGTTTAAGGAAGACAATCTTACTTGGTCATGAGTGATCGCCAAAGAAGAAGATGAAGAAGAAGACACCAGCAAAATCCACATTCTGATGTCGCATTTTGGATGAGCTACATGAACAAAATTGCAGGAGAAAACTATTTCTATTTTTGAACACACTGGCTGAATGCTGTTCCATGAACAAATACATGTGTTTTAGTAATGTGCTAACTGGGTTTCTGCAGTCGGGAACAGGCTGGATGAGAGCTAATAAACTGAATCTCAATCCAAACAAAATGGTGTCCAAGAAAATAGTTCTCATTCCTTCCTAGATGTAGATGTACTAGATGCAGATGAGGCTTTCAGAGTAGGCCTGCTATTAGATCTGTTATTGTCTTTGGACAACCAGCCGGCATCCATGGCCTGAAATAGTCTTTCACCAATTTGGTCAGTGTCCTACCTATTGCCTCTCCTCAATAAAGAAATATAGATAGCCTTCCCACAGTTATCCATGGTCTGATAACTTTGAGGTTAGGTTACTATAATGTACTGTGGCTATGGCTACGATTGATACAGATCGGAACAGAATGTGCCGAGGATCACATTGATTTTTGCTCATTCATAAGTGTCTGCAATAACCATTAAGAATGGCGTGCTGATGTGCTCTGGGAGTTCTCCAGCGCTTAGCCTATTTACAGCTTTAGACAACCTGGACAGATTGTACATGGAAGTTTCCTGAATTGTTAACATCACCATTTGGCTAAAGAGGAGAATCGTGCTTTGAAAATTCCACTGAGCCTTGTCCAAGTCAAAACAGTATCGTAAAGGGTGCGATAATATACAAAGCGACAACATGGGAGTGGTAGGTCGAGCATGTCTAGGCATATGGCTGGAGTTCAGCGCTAAGGACAATGTGAAGGTGGACTCTCTGGTCCCCTATAATACCTGGGAGAAACTCACCGTCATAATGCAGGCTAGCATTGGGCTGAAAGGTGGCACTGCGGAAACATACAATTGGAGGCAACTGGCATTGGGAGTAGGCAGAAGCACAGTACTTCCAGAAGCCAAGCAGCTGCACAAGAGTTCTTATAAGAAATGGGTCTGGCTGATAAATGGCCATGTGCTTTGAGTGGAACCATCATTTTCAAGACCTTTGTCAAAGGCCTGGCAAATCTGGAACAATAATTGATGATCTGATAAAAGTTAATAGTCTTTTCTTGGGCTGGATCATTAAAAAAAAATCAGGAAAATGCGTTGTAGAACTCATAATGGGAAATCACATTGCCGAAGAATCGAACTCTACAGCACCATCTGGTGTCGCATTTAATTTTAATTTTTTATTTTACTAATGTAGCTGAGTCCCAGGACTCATGTGCAACTATTCGCCTGTTTTATAGTTTTGTTTTTCATGTTTTGATTTTCATTTGTTGTTATAATTGTTTTATATACACTATAAAAAGAAATAATGAAAAGCTTTTTCTTTAAAAAACAACAACCAGTGCCTCCGAACCATTTGCTTTCCCCTCAGTAACAATATTCTGCCTCACATAAGTAGGTTTCAAAAGTATGATTTTAAGGGAAGTTGGAGTTGTTGGTAATAATATTTTCAAAAGTGAATACTGCACGAACCCATAAAAATAAAAGTTTTCTTACTGGTAACTCAGGGCCTTCATTGTCTTGGCAAAGAAAATAAAAAATCCACAGAAGAGGAAATCATGAAAAGAAACCTTTGAGGTAATATATGAAGAATACAATGAAAAAGCTCTTTATTATCATGGAGGAAGGTAAACACCTAGTACAAAGAGCAGTATGTATGAAAAAGGGAAGCCCTATTGTTTATTCAGAGGTATGAAAAGAAATAGGTCAGTTAGTTTGTTTCCATGGTGACTATTATTGAAATAAGACAAACTGACATCAAAGCTGATTTATTTTACTACTCGTTACCTTCTCTTAAAATCATTTTTATCCGAGATCTCAACTGGATATAAAAACACTATTTGGAAGAGCTTTCACAAGAAGATTTTGTCATTGTTTATTAACGGGGAGAACGTACGGTGTAGAATATCCCATCAAAACAGCTCAGTTTTATGGAGCAATAATATTCCCAGCCTACTCCAAAATTGTCAACACTGCACAAAAGTCAAAACCCTGAATGCTTCTTTTGTTTACGTGTAGATTAAGGGCACAATTTTGGATCTGCTGATGTCACATGCATTTGTTTATTTTAATAAAACAAGAATTGCATTCTATGATTGTGGAGTTATTCATTCTGACCATTAAACACTAGATCCCATTGATGAGAGGGGGAAATCTTAATCCCATATTAAACTAATGACCTGAATATTAGCTTCCACTGCACTTAACAGCAAAAGGGGGGGGAAAACCACTTCCAAGGCAGCAAACCCCAAAAAGAACTGTTCTGTTTTTCTATTGGTTTTTCCCTGTTGTAGAAAATTTTGGTGTCAATATGTACATAACAACTCTTCTTCCTGTAAGTATGCATATCTCTATAGACACACTGGCAGATCAAATCTGCAGTTGAGATAAACTGGCTGAGTAGCTGTAGGATTTTGTTTTTTAACACAATTTAAATATGCCTTAATCATCTACAACCTGTAAGCAGAATATAAAATGTAAATAATAGTCTGGCAGAGCTCATTATAATTTCTCCGATGCCCTCAATGTAGTGTTGCTCTGGAGCGCATTGTTAGGTTTTAAGACATGCAGTTCTTAAAGATTTCAATTAATGTTCTGCATTTTAATGAAGTCGTACACTGCCCTGGGGGGATGTTCTAGAAATACAATAAATAAATATGGAAAATTTAAATGGTGGCTATATCCAGAATTTTTAAACTATTCCTTTCAGTTATAACATCTCTTTTAGCTACACAACAATTATTATAGGATCATCAAACAGAACTGACAGTTGAAAACTCTGAACTTGCCTAAAATTCACCGTACTAATCTTTACAGGCAAAACCCCCACAAACATACTCCTGCAGTTTCTCCTCAATCTAGTTTAGCCTATGAAACTAGGCTGCTTCTATTTTCCACTTTCCGAGTAGGTTTTTTTTACTGGGCTGCCTGTTATGTTCATTGTCTAGCAGCATGCAGGGGGGCACCAATTAAAGATTTCTAAACTTGTTTAATACTTTTGAATGTCGCAGTTGCTGTGCATTCATGCTGTATATTTGTGCTCTTAAAAATCTATAAATAACTCCAGCAGTTTCCTTTGAGATCATTTTGCCCTGCTGAGCTCCAAGGTCTTTTTCTATTCATCCGTTGCTCAGTCTATGTACTTGTGGCTGATGACATCAGCAGAGTCCCATTAAGTGAATTACAGCCTTGTATTCTCTCTAGCGCCATCCCTAATGCTGTGCCCTAAGTTCCCCCGAGTTCAATGCACTAACATAAGACACGGGTTGCTGCATATGTTCTCTCAATTCTCTCAAGTTTGTGCTGTGGTTGATTTGCCTCCTTACACCTTGCATTCTTGTTCTTTTTAGGTAAGGTAATGGAGAAGGTTGTGGTGGGGCAACAGCAGGCATTTTTGGAATATAATCATTATCTAGAGCCATCTGAGCCTGGGTTCAAGCTTGGGAATGAACTGGACTTGATAATTCTTGTGGATGAGTTTTATCCAGAACAGGAGTGCAACTTTGCTCCTCCTTTCTTGATCTCTTTGTGGCTTTTGATACTACCTGGCCATGGTCTCCTCCTGGGCCATCTTCGTGGCTATTTAGGGTTGCAGTGTTACAGTGGTTCTTGTCCTACCTAAGGGGCCGAGTCCAGAGAACTGTGTTGGCAGTTGTCTTTAGCAGACATGTTGGTGGTTCTAAAACCACCTTATTTAATATGTTTCTCCAATTAATCCCAACACCATTCTCCAGTCTTTAACCACTCCCTAGTCCACAAAGCCAAGAAACTTCTGTGTTCTTGGCATACCCAACACTTCGCTTGCTGTATTTTCCCATGAAGTGAGATACCACTGTTCACTCTCCTGTTGCATGGCTACTGCCTTTTCAATGCCACTTAAACAGTGGCTGAATGAGAATAATAAATACAAATGGGAAGAATATTGTAATAGATATGAATTCAGTGGGAGGCACATGAATCAGAACTAAAGCCTGTTGCTCAAAATGCAGGCATAGTTAAATGGGTCTATAATCAGTAGCCACCAACAGTGCAACCCTAACTTGAGGGTTGAGGCAAGCCCTGCTAAATTCACTGGGACTTACTCCTATATTGGAGTGTATGGGTGTCAGGGGAGGAGTTGTACCTCTGGTGGGGGACATGTCATGGTCCTTCTGGGGTAGTTTGCCCGTCTTTAGTCCCCATCCCCATCTCTGCTCTCACCTATGGCTCCTAAAAACTGTCAGCATGCAACAGTGGCCACATCCCAGGAACGACTTTTGACTAGCGGGCTAAACCAAGGGGGGTAGCCAATGGGTCTCAAACCCTCAGCGAGTTAGGGACTTCCCCTGCATGTAAATACAGGCTCTGGCAGAATCAGCAGACAAGACCAATAGTGGGTCCAGTTTCTGTACATGTTGTATAGTGAAGTGAGGGGCAGATGGGGCTTGCCAGCCTGGTAAGGTAGCCCTTCTAGGAGAAGGAAAGCTTTGATTCTAAAGCTTTGCTGGTTTGTGGGACATAAGGTTAAGAAGCACACCCTCCGTGAATTTAGTGTGGAGTCACTAAGAGGGTTGGATGGACCCTGTATGCCTTTTTCTGGTAAAGCTGGTGCCAAACATATTGCTCTGCTTTCCTTTGGCCCACATTAGCAGAGGTAAGGCAAAGGACCCCTGGACAGTTAAGTCCAGTCAAAGGTGACTATGGGAGTGCAGAGCTCATCTTGCTTTCAGGCCGAGGGAGCTGCAAACATCTTTCCAGGTCATGTGGCCAGCATGACTAAACCCCTTCTGGTGCAACAGAACACCATGATGAAAACCAGAGTGCACGGAAACACCGTTTACCTTCCTGCCGCATTGGTACATATTTATTCACTTGCACTGGCGTGCTTTCAAACTGCTAGGTTGGCAGCAGCTGGGACAGAGCAACGGGAGCTCACCCCCCCCCCCCGCCCATCATGGAGATTCGAACCAACAACCTTCTGATCGGCAAGCCCGAGAGGCTCAGTGGTTCAGACCACAGCGCCACCTGCATCCAATCAGAAAGGGATCTTGTTGTCTGGGCAGCCCAGGACCTCCATAGTGCTCCCAGGCTTGCTTCCCAGGAGGTCGCTTTGGTGCTGCTAACACAGCAGTTTGACTTCGTCACTTGGAGGTGTCCTCCATTGTCTCTCCAGACAGATGGATGCCAACATCTCCTTACTGAGTATGCTTAAAGTCTGCAGCACAAAGCCTGTTCAGTTATTCAGCATTCAAAAAGGGAAAGTTTCCCATCGGAATATGATTGACGGATGTGAACAGTTCCTTCCAGGTCACTGGGATTAGGACTGCTGCCTGCCTCTCTGCACTGGGGGCACAAGATCTCCGTACCCCTCATCGCCGAACACACATTACAGTAACTTAAGCTGCCACCCTTCTTCCTGTTGCCGACCGCATGCTATTTATTGCGGGCACGACGCATGCGCTTATTTCCCCGCCGCCGCCTCCCGAGCCGCGCGTGCGCGCTAGCACCAGCCCTTTTTCGCATCCGTGTTTTCCTGCCCCTCGCTGGCCGCGCGCACCCCTGTATGTGGGCGCGCGCGGCCGCTTCAGAGGCGCGTTCTGGCTTTTCACCCCCCCCCTCCCTCCCCTCAAGAGTTCGAACCGCCCAACCGCCTCTCCCTCCGCCATCGTTGCGTGAGGGGTGTGTGCGCGCGCGCGCACGCGCGCGCGTCGGACCAAAGGCACAGGGGAGGGGGGAGGGAAAGGGGGAGGGGGCAATCATGCCGCGGGGGCGGCCTCCAAAACCCGGCGGTAGAGAAAACACCAAAGCAGCCACCGAGTCAGGTAAAAAATAAAAAAAAAATAAAAGAGGAGGAGGCGCGGCCGGGCTCAGCAAAAGAGAAAAGCAAGAGCAAAACAAAACGTCTCCGGGCGCCGGGCTGAATCCCTCACATCGCTCGCGCAGGGTGAGAAAGGCACCGCGAAACAATCCGCCGGGCCTCGCATATAGTCCCCGGATATGGAGGAAGGCGAAGGAGGAAGGCCGGGCCTATTGTGCGAGGGACTTAGTGTGCGGCCGGCCCTGTGCGGAATGATACCGAGCTAACTCCGCGCAGCCGGAGGCGGAGGAGCGCATGTTGCTACCGCCGCGCGCGCTTATAAATCTATATATAGAGGGAGGGAAGGCGAGATTCTGTCAGAACGGGCGAGGGAAGGGAAGCGGGACGGGGAGCGAGGAGGAGGAGGAGGGCGGCGGCGGCGTCTCCTCTTCTCCCCGTTTGAGGCGCCCTTTCTAAGGCGATCGGTGGCGCGGGGGAAATGGGGGGTTCCCATAGCGGGGTGGTTCCGATCCCGTGGCGAGCGATGCGCTCTCGAGGCGTCCGTGTGAAGGGACGGGCTTTCCCGCAGCCTCGAGAGGAATGCGGGCGGCGCCACCTTTGCGGGCGCTCCGCTGCAGCAGCGGCGGCGGCGGTTCCTCTCTCTGGAGCCTTGCTTGAGCAACACCCTGCCTTCACCCTCTGGTGCTCCGCGACCATGTCGGAAGGCAGGAAGGCTGTGTGTAGTAGTGGCGGTGCGAGGTCTGCTTTGTGTTCTTCTTCGAGCCCCGAGACCCACCAAGGTGCAAAAAGGACAGGCTCTGAAAATGGGAGAATTCTGAGCCAGGGATTAGCTCGGAGTACCAGAACTCGGATGAAGTCTTAACTCTCACACAAACCACTCCGTTCCTGGATTCCCCAAGCTGACTTCATTTCAGCAGCTTAGGTAGAGAGGGAAACCATTTCGTCCTTGCAATTGGGGGTCAAACCCTTGCTGACGCTGCCCACCTCTGCTTTCAAATCCGTGGAACTTTTGAGGCCCTGGCGCTTTTTGTATTCCAGTCCTGAGCCTTTTTATCCAAAAAAGCAAGGTTAGGGCATCATAGGGTACCATTGCTGCTCTTTTCCAGGTGTTGATGGCTTGGGGATTTTTGGACAGTACTTCCTGAGCAGAGGAGGGGGTACTGTTGATGTTGTGCTTTGTGGCCCAGCCACAGCAATGTTCTATTTTACTTAACATCCTATGGTAGTACCAGACTGGTGAACCTGTGGCCCTCCTGATGTTATTGGACTACAACTCCCATTTGTTGTGGCAGCATGGCTATTGGTCAGAGATGGGAGTTGTACTGCAGAACATCTGGAGGGCCACGGGTTCACCAGCCTTGGCCTATCCATCCTTTGTCCTGAACTTGGTGGAACTTTTTTTCTGAGTAGGCATGATTAGGATTACATTGAAGTATTACATTTAGGTAGATTTTGGATGTAAAAGACAGGGAAACTAAATATAATATTTTCTTGCATCTATTTTCCTCCCCCACCCCTGCATCTCAAGCATAATTGGCTTTTGTTCTGCTCATCTTGCCCCAGTTCTCAAACCATTATATATATAAAAAAACTACTTGAAAGGTAGATATCTCTTCTACAGTTGTTTTAAAAACCAAAACCCTGACCCATTATATAGCTTGCTGGGCACAATCTCTGCTGGTGAAACAGCAGCAAGTTGGTGGTGGCAATTTTCTCAGATTGTGTGTTGTTTCCTGCTTCAACCCATTGTTCTAAATGCCTGCTGTGAGAGTAGGAGGAGCACAAATCCAACTGGTGAAATAGCAGTTAGTGATGGTTTAGTAGTTGTATACCCACATCTGTCTATTGCTCTAATTGATTACTTTCTTCCACATTCAGTATTTGACACCTTTCGCAGGTGGGTCTCCAAAAGAATCATGTTGTGAAGGGGCCAAGAATAAACAAAGCAATGGGTGTATGAAAGGGGTTCAAATAAGTTGGCCAGATTTCAGAGAGGAAATGTTAAAAACCCAGGCATACCTAACCATCTCATTATGGCTGTTGTAGATGATAGATAGTTGAAGCCTGATGGAACTGGTCCTTAGCAGCGGTGATGAAGAGGCCCTGCAGTCTGCTCTTTTATAGGCTGCTGTACATTACACTTGTGGGGTATCTCATTAAAGTTTCCTGTATTTCTGAAGAATGTTTTCCTGTATCCCTGCTTATAGTCTGAGTGTATATCCACAACAAAAGTGAACTTGTTGCAGTGTGCAGTGATAGGAGACATTTCTTCCTTAAAAACACCTCATGTTAAAGTTGTCACAGAGATGAAGTGGTGAAATCACAGTGAGTGCCAGTGTGATGTATTGGTTAGAGTAGTGGACTAGGACATAGGAGATCGGGGTTCAAGTCCCCACTAGCCATGAAGCTCACTGGGTGACCTCGGGCCACTTACTGTCTCTCAGCCTAACCTACCTCATAGGGTTGTTCTTAGGAATAAATGGGGATGGGGGAACCATGTAGCTTGAGCTCCTTTGAGAAAAAGGTGGGCTAGAGAAATAGAATGAATTTATGTTAGTACCTAGCAGCTCTGGTCTTCTGTACTTCAAGGGGAGCCTGCGAAGTTGGTTACACTTCTTTTGGCGGGAAGGCTCCAACCACAAAACAAGTCAGTATCTTGTTTCAAAAACTATGAAAGAAGCCTATATTCACATTCTACTTACTGTTTTGGGAGACAGTTTCCTTTTTGAACTTTACACTATTTTAAGAATTAGTATTGGTTACAAAACACAAGATGGACAGAGTGTAATATGTACAGGTGCTGAAGTAAACAAAGTGAACAATGTGCAGTTTTTAAAAATCAGAACTAAGTTAATATCTGTGAGTACAATCTTGATACCACAACTTAGCCCATTGATTTCACTGGGTTTTTGTATGCCTAATTCCACAAAGGATCAGGCTGTTAAGAATCCCTCAACACAATAGAACATAATAAACATGCAGATAGTTCTACAAATTTAGCTTATTTTTAATAGTATTGTAATTAGCATTCTGTTGCGTATTTGGGGTCTTGAGAATGGGATACAAGTGCAGAGTTGCAAGTACACCTTTCTATTTAGATTGTTCACTGAGTCAGCAGTCGTTTATTATATTTTATATAACTTCTGAAATCACTGTGATTCTACAAGAATAAATAAGAAGATTGCAACCTATGTAACCTGAAAAGTTTGCTACAAATTAAAGGGAAAAGAGTAAAGGTTAACTTGCATTTTTAATATATGCTGTTGAGAGCTTTAGGCAATGAAATAATTTATTTTCAAATTATGCATATTTTTTACAATAACAAAACTAGAAAAAAAATACAAAACTTTGCAAATGGTAATGGACATTTTTGAGCAGCTGTAAAATAAGCAATCAGAACAAGTAGCATTGTTTCATTAAAAAAAGTTTGTTTATTTTGTAGATGGTGTTCTAACACTGAATACAGAGAATAATAATTATACCCAGCAAGTACCAAACATCCGTAAGTGTGAGATCTGTTTTCTGTCTTTTTCGAAAGACACACAATTCCAGCGCCATATGAGGGATCATGAGCAAAATGACAAGGTGAGTATCTCAATAAATCTGAGTAGCTCTTGTGACAAAATGACTGATGTGGAATAGGTGCACAAATCTCCATTTAATTTCCTCATGAATCAAATTCCAGGGTTCTTTGTAAACCTAATTTTGAGGAAGCTTAATAACATGGAGCTTTTCTACCTCTTGTCATATGCATATCCAGGAAGATATAAGATATATCACATTTTGAAAGACACTATTCTTGTTTCCAGCTTAGGAAGAAATGGCTGTATTTGGGGCATAACCGCTTGCTCAAGCCACTGAATATATAAATCTATTAATAATCTAGGAAACAACAATATACAAATTCAAGCTTTATCAAGATGTAATGCCATTGTTTTAGGCAATACAAAAGATCTTAATATTATTTAAAATTCTGTTGCACAAATTAAAAATCTAGAATCATAATAAGGAAAGAAGTAAATGAACAATCATTTTCCAGTGAAATGTTTCAGGTTGGTTTTCCTCTCTTAAAGCTGAAATGTGTAAAGCTCAGTTATCACTCCAAAAGTGCATTGTGTGGGGAAAGTTTTAAGGTGTGTTGGCATAAAGATGGTTTTGCAAAGACAGTAAATAAATGCTGTAATAAGGTGTGGAAAAGGAAAGGAAGGCCATTGCAGAGATTTGAAGTTTTACTGTTTTGGCATAAAGATGGTTTTGCAAAGACAGTAAATAAATGCTGTAATAAGGTGTGGAAAAGGAAAGGAAGGCCATTGCAGAGATTTGAAGTTTTACTGTTTTGGCAACTGGCACCATTTCATTTGGCCTTCGTTACTTACTAAACCAGTGATGTTTTCGTGGTGGTTTACAATCATAATGATGTGACCTCTGTCTCATATTTTCTCGTCAATGGAATTATGAAGCTTAAATATTGCCTTGATTTTGTTTTCCACAAACAGCCTCATCGATGTGACCAGTGTCCGATGTCGTTTAATGTTGAGTTCAACCTTACACTGCATAAATGTACCCACAATGGAGAAGATCCTACTTGTCCTGTGTGCAACAAAAAATTCTCTAGAGTGGCTAGTCTTAAAGCTCATATTATGCTTCATGAAAAGGAAGAGGTGACTATTATCTTCGTTTTTGAAGTACATACAGAATACAAAGATGTGGAGGGGAGTAGGGAACTGTTTTTTGACTTGCAAATGGTGTCATGCTTAATAAATTTTTTGACGTACGTGTGACCCTGATCCCAGATTGTTATAGACAATTTTTCTACCAGCAAAGGATTGAAAATGCTTAAAGTGATGAAATATTATTATAAAGTAATGTATTTTTATGCTGTTTTAGAAAAGAATCAAACCAGTTTACTATCTTTGCAGAATCTTATATGTTCAGAGTGTGGAGATGAGTTTACTTTGCAGAGCCAGCTGGCCTTACACATGGAAGAACACCGTCAAGAATTGTCTGGAAGCAAAACCCATATCTGTAAAACCTGTAAGAAAGAGGTTGAAACATCTTCCCAACTAAAGGAGCACATGAAAACTCATTACAAAATAAGGTGAGAATAGCTAAACAACTAAAGAACAAGTAGGTTAAAAGCCCAGTAACTTCTCTGGCTGACCCATCATGCTTGCCTTCCTTAGAAACTCTAGGATGAACACCCATAAGCAAAAGTAGGCCAACCAGATTTCACACTGATATCTTAACTCAGGTAGCTATTGCCATGAAACATCATCCTTATGCCTAGGTGAAGTTCCACGTGAAGCACAACAGTTAGTAAAGCTGACAGGGTTTTGTTATGCATCCTTCCTTCGTTAATTCAAGTGACTTTTCGTATTGTTGCTTAAACTCTGCTAAACATATCAGGAATATTTTATTTCAAGCGGAGGCATTTTGATTGGCAAGAATACTGTGGAGGAAGATAAATGAGCAAAAATTATGTAGGAAAGCAGAACATCAATTCAGTAACAGGGAGCTGTTTATAACTAATAGGTAAAGGTACCCCTGCCCATACGGGCCAGTCGTGTCCGACTCTGGGGTTGCGCGCCCATCTCACTTAAGAGGCCGGGGGCCAGCGCTGTCTGAAGACACTTCCGGGTCACGTGGCCAGCGTGACAAGCTGCATCTGGCGAGCCAGCACCAGTGCAGCACACAGAAACGCCGTTTACCTTCCCGCTAGTAAGTGGTCCCTATTTATCTACTTGCACTTTGACGTGCTTTCGAACTGCTAGGTTGGCAGGCGCTGGGACCGAGCAACGGGAGCGCACCCTGCCGCGGGGATTCGAACCGCCAACCTGACGATCGGCAAGTCCTAGGCGCTGAGGTTTTACCCACAGCGCCACCCGTGTCCCTAGGTTTATAACTAATACTCTGACTTAATTTTAGATGTTGAGCTGCTTAGTGCTGCCCACTCAATCCCACTTGTGGAAATTCTGTATATACATTTCTGCTCTGCCTAACGTGTAGGATTATGAAGGAGTGTGTGTACGTGTACTTCTGAAACAAGAAGTACACACATATATTTGCATTTTTATACTGTGCACATGACCTGTCTGACATATTCCATGTGTGAGATGGCAAGCACCCATCTTAAGTTTTTATAGATAAAATAGTAATCCCAAGAAAAAAACCAGCACCAAACTTTTAAAACATAGAAAAGTTAAAATAACCTCAACTTTCTAAGCATGTGGGTGGACTTGCCTAAACAAGAATGTGTTTAGCTGTCACTGAAAAAAGTACAGTGAAGGTGCCTGCATGATCTCAATAGGCAAGAAGTTCCAAAGTTTAGGAGCTGCCACAGAAAATGAACAAGTCCATACAAATGCGGAACAGGTATGATGTGACTTCTGTAATAGTGCCAATGCTGCCAGTTGGAGGTTGTTGATAGGGCACATGTGGGGTAAGGCAATCTCTTAGGTAAATTGCTCCCAAGTTGTTTACTTAAATGTTCACGGCTTCATTAATCAGGAGATAACTGCAGTGTGTTTGACAGTAATCACCAAGTGCCTACTGGGTTTCTTTTGTTGTGTGTGTTTGATACAGATTCAGCTTGGAAAGTTTGTAATGAAGCCATAATTATGGTTTGCCCTGTACAGTCATACCTTGGGTTGAATGCGCTTCGGGTTGAGCGTGTTCGAGTTGCGCTCCGCTGTAACGCGGAAGTAACAGAGCGTGTTACTTCCGGGTTTTGCCGCTTGCGCAGCTGCTCAAAACGATGTCATGCGCAGAAGCAGTGAAAAGCGATGCGCGCGTGCGCAGACATGCTATTGCTAGTTACGTTTGCTTCTAGATGCGAATGGGGTCCGGAACAGATCCCGTTCGTATCTAGAGGTACCACTGTATTGTTACTAGTAAAGCATCTACACTACTGTATACCTGGCCTTCATTTCTAATTCCAATTCTCTGTAGAACCAGAATTAGTTGGGATAATGATGGTAATCTGTTTACCTTTCAAATGAGGTGATAACATTGCAATTGAATTCACCATAATATTTAACTACTTAATATATGTCTACAGGGTATCAAACAGCCGGTCATACAACAGAAATATTGACAGAAGTGGGTTTACATATTCATGTCCACACTGTGGAAAGACTTTCCAGAAACCAAGTCAGTTAACACGGCATGTTCGAATACACACAGGTAAGGTGAATAAATCTATAGAGATGTGTATTTGAAAATGTGTATAGACTTCAGATAACCTAATGAACACACACTGCTTGCTTTTGCTTCCCTATATAAACTTTTTAGTTAAATAGGAGAATTGAATTCCTTTCAACTGTTGATGCTAATTCACAAAAGAAGATCTCCAGCTGAATTGGGAGGTTCAGAACACAGCTCAATCTATTCCAGCTTAACTCTCTCATCTTCGGCTCAGCTGGGATCCAGTGGACTGAGCCCTAGCCGGGCAGATCTTAAGCTGGTGTAAGCCCTAAAAAAGGGATGTGATGGGACCTGAATTATGCTGGATGTTAAGCAGGTTCAGCTCAGTCACATGACTTGGCAACCTGGTGTAAGTTAAAAAGGGTGGCGTTAACTCAAACACTATTTTGAAGGCTTGCTTTCTCGCTACCAGGCATAAGGAGGCTCAGTTGTCTGGTGGATCATTACACTGGTTTAACTTACACTGGCTTGTTTTATGACAGCTTTTAGTGCATAGGATTGCTCCCTCATTGTGAAATGGGACTTAGGAGCATAAATTGCTGTATGGATATACAAATTAAATGAATGCGGTCAGCTTGTAGTAGGTGCCAGTTTTTGTTGAAGTTTTATTTGGAAAGGGAGCAATGCACAAAATATTAGATGTTCAAGGTTCAGTGTTGTCCTGTGCTATGTGTACAGCCTGTACAACCTGGGCCATGGGAACTGACTCAAATACATCAATTTGCTTGTGTCAAGTTTTACTGAAATAACCTTGCAGTTTCCCATTCATGTTATTGAATGGAATAACGAACAGCTGTTTCTGGGTGAACAGCTTGCTTCTGCCTCTTCAAGTTTTGTTGACCTTTTAACTTAAATTTTCATCCTCTTTCCCTTGGCGCGTTTATTCTCTCAAGCTGGCTTCTGATGCACATTGGCAGGCAAGCTTAATGCAATCATTTTAGACCGTATGGCATGTATATATTGAAATTCTGTGCGGATAAGCTTTAATTAGTATTCTGATATTTGGTATGCCCCTAACTATCAAACATTTTGCGCATTAATGTGTATTAAATAATTTTAATGAAAGTAAATTTAATTCTCAGAAATACGGAATAATATTTTTACAAGGACCCCCTTGTTATATGTGAAATGTAGAAAATGGCCACAAGAGGTCAGCCTTGGCCCTAATTTAAGAATTAACTATTTCAGTCCCTCCACTACCACCCCATGAAATATATTCAATTTTCAGGACTTAAGTATATCTTGAGGAGTTAGATGTTTAAATCAATGTAAGAGAGATGCAAGCTCCTACAGCTCACTTTAGATTGGCTTGAAAATGACCCCAGGAATTTTGTTGGTTATGGTTTTTCAAAGCAGTCCCTATGCAAATAGTTGGCAATAGTCTTCTCCATCAATTAGCAGACGTTTGGTTTGGTTCCCAAATCTCATACTGCATATTTGCCTCCACAAAGCACAAGAAAGTACAGAACCTGAGAGAAATACATCTGCCCTCAAAAGTCACAAAAATAGGCAAAGCCCTCCCAGCATTAAAAAGCCCCAGCCCACCCAAGTGACAAATAGGCAAGACCCCTGTTGTCTACCCTAAAAGTCACAGACAAGTAAAACTTGCTGATCCACGCCAAAGTCCACACTAACAGAAAAAACACACCAAATGCCTCTCAAAAAGCTACAAACTAATATTGTCCTTTAAGAAACAAGCAAAATATCTCCTCAAAAGGCAAAAACCACATTCACCTCCACAAATCATCCCTGCTAACCAAAAAAACAAGCAGGCAACCCTCCTCCCACCAAACGGGCAGAACATCCTTTCCATTCCCCAAACTTATGAAGTAGCAATGCTGCTCTGCTCTCTTCCTTTATTTGCTGAGAGGAATGTCTCTTTGACCAAATGGAGCCTTGATATATTTGCCTTGAAGAGTTCTATTTTTAGTCATTTAAGTACTTGGTAAAATTATGGAAATGTAATCAAGTATTTCTTAGCAGTGGTTTAATAGAAGCATGAGCCCCTCATTTACTCGGTTACAAAGCAATATATTTATGTATAGTTGAGAAGGATGATCAGACAAAAAATTACAATGTTTAGGGAGCTATTTTATCTATGAATGTTTGCTAGAGGGGAAAAAATACGGTTTTCCAGTAGAGTATTGTAATCATTGCTCTGTTTTACTGTACTGTTTTACGCCAAATGCATTTAGAAATTGTTACAAATGAAAACTCATATTTCTGTTTTATGTGTGTGTGTATAAATACAATTTTATTTTTGTTAGGTGAAAGGCCATTTAAATGTAGTGAATGTGGAAAAGCATTTAATCAGAAGGGGGCATTGCAAACCCATATGATTAAACACACCGGTGAAAAACCCCATGCCTGTGCCTTTTGTCCTGCAGCCTTTTCTCAGAAAGGCAATCTTCAATCACATATTCAGAGAGTTCATTCAGAGGTAAATAGCACAGCTCATTTCTGTTATTGGCTATACACTTTAAATGGCAACAGGTCCTGAATTAACATCTTCATCTATATTCAATGCCTGCAGTTTCTGAAACATTCATTTTATGGTCTAATACTAGATGGAAGAAAAATATTTGGTTTCTTTTGTTTTCGATGCATCTATATATTTCCATGGAATTGTAGTAGATAATTTTCAGTCAAGTTTTTGACTTCTTTCATGAGAAGTTCTTTCTTTCTGGGGAAGGGAAGAAATTCCCCCCCCCTTACATTGTTTTTACACCTGCCCCTTCCCCCTTTTGCCCCTTCAGTGCAGCCACGAACAGCTATCATTACTTGCCGCCTTGTCTGTTAGATTCCATATTGTCTTCACAGTCACCCTATTTTCATCAACCTCTTCCAGACAGGAGAGGAGAAGGACTCGCTCTGCCTGATTGCTGAGCAGCCTACTAGGGGGTATCGTTGTTAGAAATATTGGCGGATGATAATAGTGAAGTAGCAGTTATAATGGCAGAGTTCAGAAAGGATAAGATGAGGAGGTGTTCCATTGAAAGGGGAATGGAGATTTAAGCGTGAAAGGTGTACAAAGGGCAGAGCCAGTATGAGTTCCAAAAAAAACCATCTGTGAAATGTCACTGGTAATAGTGCTTGATATCAGCTGTAGCAGAAAAATGTATATAGCTCCTTCTGGAGCACACAAAAGCAGTTGTTCACTAAATAATACTCCCCTGATGAAGAGCTACTTTAGGGCAAAAGTAGAGATGCTAGCAATGTTTTCCATTCTTGGCCTGAATATAAGCTTCAGAAGTTTGAAGTTTTTATCTCAAAGAAGAGCTGAGCATTGCAAGGTAAGGTTCCCAAATCATTCTCCTTAGACTAAAGGCCAAGTTAGAAAGAATTCCTTACTTAAATAGTCACACCTGAACCCTTCTCCACTTTGAAATCTAAACAGTACTTTACTGTCCAGGGTAGCAGGGTTGGAGCACTCTAGAGCAGGAGTGAGAAAGTGGAAGTTCCGATCTTTTCCCTCTCTCCCTTTCCCATGAAGTAGGTTTCCCGTGGTCCTTCAGAATGTGGTTCTGACTTCAAAAGTTGTATTGGCTTTGAAAAGAAGCTGAGCTGTTTCCAGTTGTGGGAGTTAAGTAATTGAGCTTACTTTCTGAGCCACTCTGACACATCACTATTCAAACTTACTAGGTTTTATAGAATGTTGAATCATCTTTTTTGTCCTATTTTGATTTGAGCTGCCATCCTCTTTGTGCTACACTTCCCTGCTCCTACCTCCCAGGTGGCTCCATCTCTAATCTGACACTTTCCTGCTTATATTTTATGACCCCCCCCATTTTAATCACAGCATTTATATGAGGTACTACTTAATTTACTTAGTTTCAGCTACCAAACAAGCAAGCCCATTGACATTGTTATTCGTGGTTCAAAGAGTTTTCCATTTTTGGGGTGGAAGATAGTGTTCATTTGGTGAGTGGGAATAATTATGACATGTACAATGCTTAATAATATGGCTGGGCTTTTCCAGATCTTTAATTCCTTGAGTTCATCTGTAATTCAAATTTTACTGCACTGGTAGCTGGGGAATAAAACAGGGCTAAGGCGATGCTGGCTATAGTTTGTTGTGGTTGTAACTGCAAAGTTTTAAGACTGAGCATTCCTCTCCTCTTTTGTTCCTAAAGGTGAAGAATGGCCCTACATATAATTGTACAGAATGTAGTTGTATCTTCAAAAGTTTAGGCAGCTTAAATACTCATATCAGCAAGATGCATATGAGTAGCACACAGAATACAACGAGTTCTACTACAGAAACATCTCCCTTGACAACGGTAACCTTTACATTCTCATCTCTTTTGGTAAAGGGAAGCAGGCTCCCAATGTCTTTGCTCTTTGAGATAAATATTCTGTTTGTGTATGTGTGAGATATGTCATCACACTTCCTTCTAGTTGAGGCAAAATCCAGCAAGAATTATTTCCTTTAGGTCCCTCTGAAATTACTGGTTTTGCAACACCACAGTCCTCTTTGGCAATGCCAATTCATTTCAGCGAGGCGTGCCTACAGAATTGCCAAGTGAACTGTGCCATTGCCTTAATTTTTCTTTTTTAAAACAGGCGAGTCATAGATTCTTGACAAGTAATTCATTAATCCATTGCCTGGTGTCCATGTATTGGGGATGTGCACTTTTGATCATTTAATCTTGCCTTGTAAAGCTTGCTTCCCCTTCCTCTAGATTCATCTGTGTATAGAAGATCCAGTACCTTAAGCTTTGTGCATCTGATGAAGTAGGCTCTTGACTGTGAAAGCTCACAGTGTTAGCCTTTAGGGAGCTGCAGGAGTCGTTGTCATTTTGATACAAAAGATTTAACACAGTTACTTTTTTAAAACAACTTCAAAATGTTTATTTTTTTAAAGGACTGTTTTGACTTTCAGGTATTGCTGTTTTTCATTATTGGAGAAATGTTGGTTTTGTTTGGACCTCACCCTAAACCATATTTAAAATTAAACTATGTTTTAAACATGAACAAGTAGCATACTGGAGCATGCTGCTCAGTTGTCACTTCTGTGGTCCTCTGCTACTCCTTTTGTGTGCCAAGGAAAGAACAGATTGGAGGTTGGCTTCATGATGTACAAACATAACACTTGTGGCTTGTTTCTTGCAAACAAACTAAGTGGTAAGCCCCAAACAAACTGGTTTCTGCTTGTGGTTTGGTTTGGTGAGAAGCAAGTCATGAGCATTGTTTCTCATATAACACAAAGCCAGGCAGTGGTTTGTTTCCCCTCTCTTCCTGTGTGCTAAAGGAAGGAACAGTGGAGGAGTACAGTGGGGGCCTTTGAGTACCATGCATTATCATGTTTCTTGTTCATGTTAAATCAAGACTGTGAATCAATACAGTGCTCAGACTATTGTGTTAAAGTCACACATTGCCTTTCTCTTTAATATTCATGTCAGATGCAGAATATTTCTTCCTTTCTAGCTAAAATGCACTTAGGGAGAAATCCAGTGCACTAAAAGCTGGCCCAAAACCAAGTTACACCAGATCCAAACCCCGTTCAACAGCGGGGCTACTGCTTTGACTGTACTGAAGCCTGGCAGAGGGAAATCAATCCTTTAAACTAGTGTTCCATGCTGGTTTGCCAGGTCATGTGACTGAGCTGAATGGGCTTAGGATGCAGCCTAACCCTTCTCTCTGGTCCTGCCCCTGCCACACCCCTTTTAGGGCTGGTTGAGTCTGAGATCTGCTGCATCTTAAACTGGTCATTGTGGTGGATATTGACATAAACTGTCCCCTTAAGGAAACTAATTTAAAGAAAAGAACATTGTGAATTCAAAAATTTAACAAAACCAATTTTATGCAGTAATGTCCTTGTGGCTAAAATAAAAGGAAACAGCTAAGTGTATACTTTAATTTGATTAGCCATTATCTTGCTTGAGTTTTAATAGATTAGTTACCAGCAGTTGCCCTTATTCATTTAAGTGCCACTTATATCCAGTAATCAGGTATATGCTAAAGAGGAAAATCAGGGTTTTGTATCTTAATTGCTAGAAAAATAATACAACTGAAGTAGCTGTGTAAATTAAAAAATGTGATTTAAGAATATGTTTTTCTGTATAATTCAATACTTTTTTTAAAAAAAGCATTATACTGTTTTGCTTGATATTAATTGGCAGTGGCAGTATAAAATTTTGGATTTGCATATTTTATTTTTGTACAGTTAATGCTTCTATTCTTTTTTCATAGGATTCTGTGGCTCAGCCTCTGACTTTAGCAACAGTTAATTTGCTACAGCCTGTTGATAATAAATGGAAGAATGTGAGTATTCTAATTCTTAGCTTAATTGTGTTGCATTGTTATGGTAAAACATATCTTGCAAAATTTTCCACATCTTTGGATTGTGCTACAAAGTTTATTACATCTCCGTAAAACAGTTCAAAGATGTTGCAAGCTACTTTAGAGACTTCAAAGAACTTTATGCTGTGCGTTTCCACCTTAGGACCCTATTTTAATCATTTGTAAGGGTAATTTTTGTGCAGCTTGCAAGAATAGGGGGTGATAATTCAGTGGGAAAAGAATGTCGTGATCCTGTTGCCAGGGTTCGCAGAGTGTGCAATTGCATGGTGCATGTAGTCACACAATAAGGGCGATTCTCTCATGGAATGGGGCTGAAGCCAAACCTAAATAGGTGGCTAATGCTGTCAGAGTCAGTATTGTATGCCGATTTTTATTTATTTACTTTCTTTTTTTTTAAAATAATTTTTATTAAGGTTTTCCAAATTAAAACAAATAAAATCCAATTCATAAACTTTTTCCAATATCCAGGACTTCCCCTCCCCTCCCCCTCTTGTGTTCCAAATCTTCCAAAAAAGCAATAATATTCAACAAATTCTTATTCCCAAAATACACTCATCATCAATAACTCAATTTATCCAAATTTCCATCCCCTAAGGTCGACCTATTCCCTTCCACGAGTTCCCCCCTTTCAAATATAGTACAGATAAAAATAGAATAAAAACAAACAATAATTTTACAACCTTTGGATTCCAAATTTCCCTCCCCTCTTTCCCTGTTGCGTTCCTCCTATCCCTCCACTTCTAATGTCTTCCTGATGAACCCACATTTCACTAAACCCACATCCCTCTGGTTCTTTACCGGTCTTTTTTTTTTTTAATTACAGATGTCCAATCATAGAAGGAGTCTATCAAAGGGGGCCCATTTCTTCTATCCAGATTTTTATATCCAGGAGTATAAACTCCAATTTTATATCCATAAGCTTGTCAAATCTGGATATCCCAAATGTTCCCACTCCAGTTCTGTCCAGTTCTTGTTGTTTCCTTGTTCTTGTCAATCACTCTCCTCCTTTTTACATCCCTGTTCCCTCACAGAAATGTTCTTTTTCCAAAGGCTTCTAGTGTCTCTACAGAGGCTTGTTATTCAGGAGCAAAACATTACATCATGTTCCTTTCATTTTTCAACAGATTAATCCATTGTTTCCAGTAAAGTGTAGGCCTCTGTAGACAAAATAATGTTCCATTTCTGCAGTTTCCCAGGAGATTAAAAGTTCTATCCAACTGTTCAAGTTTCCCGTCGAAAACACATGCAATGTCCCTCAGCTCCTCTAGGTGGATTACAATAACAAAGTTCCCTTCCAGATCACATCCGCCAGACCAAATAACTTATAAATCCTTATTTGAAACAATTTATCTCCAATTTATAACAAATGTAACCGGCAAAGTCCTCATAACAAAGTCTCAATTTCATTCTTCCGTTTTGACAGCTCTTTGACAGCTGTCAAAACCTCCGTTATTCTTCTCCAGGCATTTTCACGAATCGCTCCAGGGATTCCGGGGGGGTTGCTTTTTAATCCGAATTCCACTTTTCTCCTCCAGCTCAATCTTATAAATTTCCCTCGCGAAGTTGCTAGTTCGGCAAGATAAGGTTCCTCTCGATCTTAGTTATCCAGTCCTTTGTTTTGGCTCTTCTACAATTTGGGGGGGGGCTGACTTCCTTTTTTCCACCTCCCCCGTTCGCTCCAAATTCTAAAAATTTATCCCTCTTTTTAGTCCATATTCCAATTACTCACGGGTTCTTCTTTTGGGTCCAAATTTTCAATAGAGGAAGTCAGCGCTCTCCGCCGGATGGCATGCGGCTGCGCTCGGCAGGGATAGCAGAGGACTCAAAGCACCACGCTCCTCCCCGGCACCCGATCCGTAGCCTTTAAAAAGGCTCCTTCACGAATCGAGAGGGCGCTGACGGTGCCAGCCGAGTCTCCATGTCCACGGCCTCCGTGGCCGTGGTTTTTAAGGGTCCCCGCATCGCCGGTGCGGTAGGACCCAGCCCCTGCCGAGCAGGCTCCCTCCGGAGCTCGGAGGGAGCCCGCCATTCGGCGATGGCGCCGACCCGGAAGTCTACTTTCAAATATCTATACCACACTTCCATAAAAATATAGCAAGGTGGCATACTACATATAAACAAGGCTATAATAACATCAGTAAATACTTGTCGGTAAAGAAAGAAAGAAAGAAAGAAAGAAAGAAAGAAAGAAAGAAAGAAATGTTGCAAAGTTCTGTCTAAACAATATAGCTTTTGAAAGATATCTAAATGAAGACATAACTTCTGCTGAACCTCTACTGACAAGGAGCTTCACAGAACAGGGCCTGCCACCAAAGGCTCAGATCCTGGAAAAGAACCTCAGGAACCTCAGGAATGTTGGGTGTTTTCATTGTGGTGGAATAAGAGGTTGATGCTCATGTAAAGTAGCTAAGATTGTATAAGAGCATTTCTGGAATGGGGCCAGTGTGCTTGGTGTGAAAGTAGAAAAGCATTGCTATTGCTAGCTTTTTAATACTTATTGACAGGGTGGATTTGATTTAAATCAGATTGATTTAAATCACGGTTTAAATCACTAGTCAGTAAGACTTGATTTAAATCTTTCTTTTTTTTACAGAAAGACTCATTCTTGCTGATATAATCTTAATATTTACAACCAGAGAACGGTTTCATTTTTGTAATAATAAATTTTCAGAGTAGATTTTACATTTATATCAAAAATTACTGATTTGGTTATACTGTTAGAAATACATAGATAATTATGAAATTATTGTGAGGTTTAATAAGTTAACTATATATTTGGACAACTTTTCTGCTGTACTTTATTGGAAGGAGAAAAATAATCATTTCCTTAATTACAATTTAAACAATTTATTTAACTAAAGCAATAACATTATAGCATATATATCCATGTTTGTTAACTGATGTGGTTAAAGGTGTTTTGTTTGTTTTTTTAAAAAAACAGACTGAGTTTTAGTACACATGAAAAACTTAAAACAAAACCATTATTTCCAGATGAATAGCCTTTGGACTATAATGTAACTTAAATAGAAAACTATCTTTAGAAAGATTTTTCCTCTCAACACATTTTATTTTAATATTGATTTTTATCCACCCTGCTTAATGATAAAAATTTAATAAATAGATGTTCAAAATAGATGCATGTCCTCTTTGAACAAACTTTTGTTTGTGTATCCACCCTTAAAGAAGGATAATTTTATAATTTAAATTAGACCTGTAAATTGATATCTTATTGCCTCTTTCGTAGTTATTTTATTTTTATATATTTCTATATTTTGCACTTTTTCTGCAAATATTTAACCAGTTGGCAGATAAATTGGTTCCCAAAGGGGAAGAGCATGCTAATATGAATGCACAACAGAAATGAATGCTGGATGTTATTGTTGCAGTACCTTGGAAATTCTTGGCTTGCAAGATCAGTTTCATACTTTCTCATTATTCCAGATATTGTGTAGTTAGAAATGAACTGGTCTTTCAGACTTGACGTTTACATAGGGTAATAAATTAAGGCTCATTATTCATTGATGTACATCCTTTGGGGGGGACCATATGTGCATTTTTCTAGATAGCCCAAGTTGCTTGAAGTTGGATCAGTACATTCATAGTGGTAATTGAACTAGAACTTTTGAAACCTTTTTTGTATTGACCCAGCTTATGTCCAGAAAGTAAATGGTTGAGCCTCCATAGCTTGATTGTAAGACAACAAGGTTATCTGTACAGTCTTAATTTCACGTCTTTCATTAACACAAGTTACAGCGAGATCAGTATCATGCAAAGCTTCAATCCTCTTATGGACATTCTACAAACTTTCATTTATTCATTTATAACTAAACCTTTTCTGACCGGTAACAGTTTGTTGGAGTATTTTGCTCGGTTGTTATATGATCCACACTGGTTTTTCCATTTGTTTCTGAATGCTATTCATGAATGACACTTTTGAAATACTTGCTCTTAATATAGGGATTACTGTACAGTACATAAGTAGGCCAGTCCTGTAAAAAACAACAACAGTTTCATTCCAAATGTTTTGTATTGTTTAATTCCTTTACAAATGACATTTGTATATTTAAGACGACATCTCTTTTGTCAACAGACAGAAAATCCAGTAACTTCAGTGGCAGGACATCAAGGTCAGCAGTCTGTAACTGACGTCATTCAGCAACTGCTTGAGTTGTCAGAGCCAGTGGAAAATAATCAGTCTCAGCAACCTAGTCAGCAACTCAGTATGGCTGTGGGAATAAACAGAGACATTTTGCAGGTAGGGTAACAAACTATTTTGGAACCTTACCTACTCTTTCCTAAAATTTAGTAGGCTGGGTGGGGTGGAGGAAACAATTGTCTTCCCTATACTGCGTCAAATCACCTCTTAACTTCACCCTGCTAGATTGTGCTGGGAGCTGAGAAGAGTCACATGTGGAGAAAAGAGTACTAGGTACATTAGGCTATGGTGAGTGGTCCATGACTGCTTTCATCCTAACACAGTAATAAAGGAGTGGATGGTCCTCCAGTTGTTAGACTTCAGCTCCCATCAGTTCCAGCCAGCATGGTCAATGGGAATCGTAGATCTACAACCTCTGAAAGGCTTCCCATCTCTGCCCTAGTGTTTGCTGTGTTTGATTCCCAGTAGCTGAGGTAAACATAGAAAATTACTGCTTGATGCAAGACTCCTCTGTCCCTAGTGTTGAGCATTCTTGAGGGAATGGCAATAGCAACTGCTAAGTACTTTTTCCAGTGAGCTTCATTCTCCATTCTTCGGTGTCCGGAGCAGTCAGCTTTAATAAAAAAAAAGGTAAATGTAGGAATTTTGTTTTTTAAAATAGTGGCATTATATGACAATTTTTCTTCTAAAAAAGCAGTGCTAATTAAACCTGGTAAAGCTGTAGCTTTTTGCAAACAGAGAATGTTCCTCTAGTTTGACAAAATTCCATTGAGTAATGGATTGAAATTGTTAGGATTTCTGCTCTGATTTTCTGAAAGAGAGGGTGCTGCATTTGTTAGATTCTAAATATTGCTTCTAATATAACAAGTGACTGTTGACTTCAGATTTTTTTCTCACAAGTAAAAAAAAAAAGTTACCTGAAGACTTCAAAATAGTCAAAATATAATTCTTTGTATAGTTGACTTATTGCATTCTTGCCAAAACCTTTGGTCACGTATTTATGAATCATGCGCTCAGTTTAATTCATTATGTTTGTCTTAGCAAGCCTTGGAAAACAGTGGGCTGTCTTCAATCCCAGTCTCAACAAATGCAGACTGCAGTGAAAACAAGACTCCTTCAAGTCAGGATGAAAATGCAGAAGTTCAGAATCAAGTCAACACTAGCAATCCAGAACCAATTAAAGAGCAAGAAAATCCAGAAAAAGTAGAGAAAAAGGAAAAAAGAGTTCTGAAGAAAAAATCCCAGTTTCTACCTGGTAATAATGAAACTGTTCACTATATAATACCACTTATTATTGTTTATCACATCCATTTTTCCTTCTTGTCACCATCCCGTGGAACAGATACTGGGTCCTTTCAATTCACTAGGAGTCAGGTTCTTTGAAGACAACTTGGCTGGGGATTGGACTAGGATGCAATTTCTGCTTCCTCATTGGAGCCAATCTCTTGTCCTCTTGGAGAATCGGGTGGAAGATTAGATGGGTGAAAATATGAGGTTGAGTGTAGTTTATCAGTCTTGTAAACTTAGTCCCCTTGTCCTAGAAGTCCAGGAGGGGTGAGTTGATCACATTCTGGGTTCTTGGTCTTGCCAATGTGTACCAGGGACTAACTCCTCATAACCAGACATGACTCTAATCCCAGTATTCCCAAGATTTGGGCACCCTAACTTTCTGGCTATAAAAATTCCAATCTCCTTTTTTCCATGAGAAGGTTAGGTAATTCTTGCACTGTGCAGAACAAATAACTCTTAATGTGCTCTTCACATGTAGCAAAGGATTCAGACCCATTGTAACCTCAGTTCCCATGTTCTGGTTTTTCTTGAAGATGGGCTCAAGCGAGGTCTTAAGTCTGACATTCTCAGTGACAACTGACAGACTATTTTTAGCTGGTGAGGTCCAGTAGGTCTCCTCATGTCCTCCTTAGGGCTGCCACACATCTCCCCATTGTAAAGTAAATATAATCACCAAACATCTCTTAGACGTGTTCACTTTTTAACTCTTAGTCAAGACTGTATTCCTTGTAGTTATTAACTCACAGGCTAGTCCTCTGGCCAGACCTTTTCTTAGTTTCTAAAACCAATTCCCATTTCCATCTTACGCTCTAAAACTAAGCATATTAATGGAACTGTTAAAATCTTACCTGTGCAGGACACATCCCCTTCAGTCAATTCCCCTCCATTTGCCACTTTTGAGGAGAGTTATGACACCTTAAACTATCTTACCCATAAAAAACAGTGCTACTTGAATATTCTACTCTTTCCAAATATATTAAACACCTTCTCTTAATTAATACATTTTTTCAATAGAATTTATTTAGGGCAGTTGATCAGTTTAAAGAAAACCTCACTGTATAATCTAGTTCCATTTATTTCCCATTGCTTGTTTTATTTTAATCTAATATTGTGATTAAAGCTAGTTTCTTGTACTTCCAATTTTGTTTAAATCTGAGAAGAGCCGTGACTAAAGGGAAATGGAAGATGTCTTCACTTTGTTTACCATAATTTAATATTGAGTCTCCTTCTCAAATTCTGACTTCTCTTTCTGAGACTGTTGTATTAATAGTATTTTAAGTAGTAAAATATGTACTTCTGTGATCTCTAAAATTATATTTCAGGTACCATACGTGAGGAAAATGGAATACGATGGCATATTTGTCCGTATTGTTCTAAAGAATTTAAAAAGCCCAGTGATCTAGTGAGACACATCCGCATTCACACTCATGAAAAGCCATTCAAATGTCCGCAGTGTTTCCGGGCCTTTGCTGTGAAGAGCACCCTCACAGCACACATTAAAACACATACCGGCATTAAGGCTTTTAAGTGCCAGTACTGTATGAAGAGCTTTTCTACCTCAGGAAGTTTAAAAGTGCATATTCGCTTACATACAGGTAAGCTATCACATTTATCTTTTCTTAATACTGAGAGAACTTCCTTAGGAATCGGAAAGTCTTACTGAAAGTTGCTTATGTGCCTTTTACATGCAGGACATTTTATCTGATTAAATAGCAAGAAATCTGAAAATATTTCCCCCCCAGTTTTTTTTTTAACAGTTTTAATCAGTAATATGAAAAACTTCAAATATTTTCGACTTCCAGGTTTGAAATCTTGCCAAGTTCTCACTTTAGCAAGGGATGTTAATTTTTTTTTTTTTTTTTAATGTCAGGAGCTTCATCTGCGTGTCTATTTTAACCAAAGCAGGGTGAGGCAGTGAAATTGTATTGACTCAACCCACATTGCCTTCATGCGCACTGTTCATAAAATTTTACAGAAGAGTTGCCATGTTATTCTTTTGCAGAAAATACAACAGAACTTTGTTTTTGCTTATCCTCTAATTTACTAGTCCTTAAGATGCCGTAAAAGTAAAACTCTTCATTGGTTGCGGCTGTAATATATAACTGATGCTCAAGTGATTTTCACCTTAAGTTTCACATGTATTAGCCCAATAATGCATGATCCTTAAATGACAAAATTGGGACTACAGATTGACTTTATATTGCATGTTATGTATGGATAACATGTGGTAGAAAGACAGAAGGATGGATGAAATTTTGGTGTTCCACCACAGATTGGTTATACTTACTTTTGTCAGTGTTTGACTGGGACAGTAGTTGTATTTAAGATGTGATTTGAATAAGCATCCTGTAACATGTGCAGTATTATTTAAATGTGGATATTGCCAGTGCTGTACTATGTTGCTTTTGGATGTGTATTGCCACCCATGGTCAGGTGTAACTCATCTCATTTAGCTATGTTTAGGTAGAGCTGGATTGGGTATTAAATGTTTTGGAGCATGGAAGAGGAGCAGGAAGAAGTGTGCAAGTTCAAATATTGCATATGAACTCAGTGTCCTACACTGGTAGGACGTCAGTATCACACAGACTTTATTTCGCACAGACTTTATCACACAGACATATTTCACATGCTGAATTATGTATAGAGGCTGTAAAGGGGAAAGTTTCTAGATGAGGTCAAGAAATACATTTACCCTTTTGTCTTGCTTTCGAAGCTGTAGAATATTAAACACATAATACGCTATTCTTTTTTTAGGTATTAGACCTTTTGCTTGCCCACACTGTGATAAAAAGTTCCGAACTTCTGGTCACAGAAAGACACACATTGCCTCTCATTTTAAACACACGGAACTAAGAAAGATGAGGCATCAGCGTAAACCTGCAAAGTTTCGTACAGGAAAGACAAGTGTTCCAGTACCTGATATCCCTTTGCAAGAACCTATACTCATCACAGATTTAGGTAAAGTGTGCACAGTATGATTTGCTTGCATAAAGTCTTACTTTTTAGCTTTAGAATAAAACTAAAAACCAGGAATCCCGGTTGACCAAAGAGATGCCTGAGGAAAATGCTTGTTGATTGTGTTTTGATGGTCATTACTGTGAAAGCTGTTATGTAATTAGGCATGTAGCTTACTTTGTAATCCTTTGAGTCATTGATTCGGTTAAAGAGACATTTTGGATAGAGCACAGTGTCTGCTGCAGTAATGCAGTTATCATGACTTGCAGCATTACACTTATAACACAAGCTCAGTATGTGGTTCATGGAACAAATCAGATTTGTATGCCTGTAATTGTGTGAAAAGCTGAAAGATGATACGTAGTAGTTTTTAAAATTTAATGCAGCGAAGATATACAAGCAAAGAAATATTCTACATTTTCAGCATAATTGTTCTCAGCCTGTTGGTCATCTGAGATTTTAAATAGCATAGTGTAAATAACTACCAGGTCTTTGCAAAATTAAGCTGGTACCTTCTGATAGCTAGTTTGCTTATTAAAAAAAGGAAAACATTTCCTTAGATAGACACACAGGAATATATTTAAGGCTTTAAAGAGTGTTTTAAGTTTTAACATTCACATAAGCTAAAGTAACAATAGTGTCTTCTTTACTCCATATGAAGTGGAAGGAAGGATATAATTACAATAATTACATTTTATTTATAATTGCATTTCATTTAGGAGCAAGAATATGGCTGTATTTGGACAATCAGGATCTTGGCTTAATATGCTGAGATAGGTACAAAGGTCAGGCACCTGCATGCAACTATGTTACTCCTCCCTTCTTGTAAACACATAATCATGCCAGGAAGCCTCAGTTAACCAGAGCTTCTCATTGCATTCAGACTGGGAATTATGGTTAATTACTTCTAAGCAAGCCAGAACACGAAGCCATGATTTAAAGATGGCTTCAGTATTCTGGCTGTTTTCGAAGCCCTTAACCATAGGAAGTGTGGTTCCTGACATGCTTCACCTTTCATGTGAAGAGCAAAGCAGTTATGCGTGGCTGAGGTTTGTCCATATTTCAGTTTCTTAAGCTAAGAGCATGACCATTTGAAAACAGCTGCTGTTAGGTGTTACAATTGTTTCAGTATTTGAAACTGTCTCAGTTTGATCCATCTTTTTCTTTCCTTCTCTATACAGGTCTTATCCAGCCAATCCCAAGAAATAGCCAGTTCTTCCAAAATTACTTCAATAATAATTTTGTGAATGAAGCGGATAGGCCATATAAATGTTATTACTGTCATAGAGCATATAAAAAGTCTTGCCATCTTAAACAGCATATACGGTAAATGCAAGAGCAAAGATGTGGGTGGCTGAGAGAATGTTCTAAAAATTAAAGAACAGGAAATAGTTCTTTCTCTGTATTCACACATCTGTCCCGTGCTGCTATACTGCCAATATACTTGCTGTTTCACCTTCGTTCCAAAGGCATAGAACATTAAGGTTTAGAAAGCACAAAATACAAAGCTGCGAGAGAGTGTAATTTTTTTTTCTTTGTGAGATTAAGAGGGAATCTTCACTTCCCTAAATAGTGCTGACTTTGTCCTGCGAATAGTGAGGTGCCCTGTATACCCAAATTAGATAAATATATTAAAATAAATAGATGGTATAATAATGTAATTATTTCATCATATAATTTTATTATATGCTAGTGTTCAGCACCCCTAAGTTTAGATCCACCCCAAATCATGATGCATTATGCCTAGCTTATTCCACCCTACTCCCTTTGAACCACTGATTCTTCCTTAACAATCAGCAGTAATGATAAAATAATTTATAAAAGTACAGCAGCATGTTTATAACTTGGGCTTGGTAGCAACAAATTTATGGGTTCAACCCTGTAACTGGAAATAATTATAGCTATAGAATAAATAATTACTTTTAGGTTTATATATTTAAAAACCCCAGTTATAATGCAATTTAGTATGACTATATACTAATAACAAACTCATTCTCCAAGTACTTATTTGTATGCGGCTATATTGGCACCATCTACACATAGTAGGAACACACTAGTAAGATTGGGGGAAACCAGAGCTTTACAGAAGCATGCACACACCCTTCAGAAAAAAAAAATCTGTAAGGGAGAGAAGAGACATCAAAACAGTTAAGTGAGGACCAAACATGTTCAGTGGGCACAAAACGCTGGCTGATGCTTTGTGGGGGAGGGCGGAGGGGGTGGGTTGGAATGGCTTGAAACTTGGAACAGCAGCATTTTGTTGCAGGTCCTACTGTGAACGTATAATAAAATACTTACAAATCAGTTTTGCTGACTTGGGAACAGTTATATGAGCGCCCCTCTTCCACCTGATCATTAATAATCTTGAACTTGAACATTTGCTCTTCCTTCCGTCACACTTTGGCATTTATTTATTTTTTAAGATCACATACTGGTGAGAAACCATTCAAATGTTCTCAGTGTGGAAGAGGCTTTGTGTCTGCTGGAGTATTGAAAGCACATATCCGAACACACACAGGATTGAAAGCTTTCAAGTGTCTAATATGCAACGGGGCTTTCACAACTGGCGGGAGTTTAAGGAGGCATATGGGCATCCATAATGACCTTCGACCATATATGTGCCCATATTGTCAGAAAACGTTCAAAACCTCATTAAACTGCAAAAAACACATGAAAACTCACAGGTACGTGTGTTTTAACTGTATGCTTTCTACGGGCACTTGATCTTGTCTTGCTACTGTCTGCTTGGGCAGCCAACCTTTTCAGTTTGGAAATTTAAGGGGTCTTCTCAGTGTGCCAATAATGAATTCCTAACCAACTTCTAAATGAGTGATTAGGGCTAGCATGGTGTCAGCATTTGGCTTGGTCATGGAAGGGTCAGGGCCCCAGCAGTTACACATTGATACTACTATAAAAAAAAAACATGTTCAAGGCCTATCACTGGGTAGGGAAGCACTAGGCTGGACAACTGTAGCATCTCCCTTTGTCCAGTGCTTGCTCCTGTCTCCAGTCTAGTGTTATTTTGCAATTTTATATTGGGGCACAGAGGACCCTTGACAGATGTATTTTCTGGGGTGGTGGAGTAGGAAAATGTAGCTATGTTGGGTCTGGGACTTCTCCATGTAGTGTAGGACCCATCTCAATGTTCAGCTAACATTGTGTGCCAATGCCACCAGTTGTCCTTGCAGCTCACAGCAACATGGTGCCCATTTTGTAAGTAATATTTTGTTGCAGGTGAGCAGAATGGAAATTTGCTATGATTGAAGGAAGATAGTAAGGTAGTCAAATACAGACTAAGTTATTTTGTTATCCTGCGGTTTTTTAGATATACGCACAGTTAAAAGATGCTCCTACTGTCAACCTCATGTTTCGTTAGTGCAATAGAACTGTCGTCTTCCTCTTTCAGGTATGAGCTTGCACAACAGCTGCAACAGCACCAGCAAGCTTCGATTGATGATACAACAGTAGACCAGCAGAGCATTCATGTTTCTACTCAGATGCAAGTTGAGATTGAAAGTGAAGAGCTGCAGCAAACTGAAGCTGTTGCAACAGATCAAGAAACTATTTTAGATTTGGACCAGCAGCAGGTTGTGGACTCGGAGGAAACTGAACTGAGGCCACAGTTGACTGATCAACCACTTGGTCAAGAGGAAGGTAAATGTAGTAGAAAAGATTGGTAAATAAGTCAGTTTAAAGAGAAATTAGTTTAGCAGCTATCCTTAAATGTTGTGATTAGGCTTAATGAACCTGATTTATTTTTTTTGCGAGTCTACTGTGCAAAGCTGCAGCAGTAGCTGAGTGGTGATATGAATGGTCTTATTAATGCATCATTTATTGGGGACAAATCTCAACTCAGTATAAGTTTCAGGCTTTCTGTGAACCTTCCTTTCATTGCAGAAAGAAAGTCACATTAGACCCAAGCTGCAGCTCGTTCATTGAACATGATCGGTATTAGAAACAGATGTGACAGCTAGAAGCTAAATGATACCTTAAACCTGGGTTATGGGTACCACAACAGAGTGCCTAGGCATGCTTTTTTATAGCAAGAATACAAAGCTGAAATTTAATGGACTGCAGTAAAATCTTATGTTCATTTTTCACATTTCATTTCATTTCCAGATAGATTTGTGACATCCCAACATGCACTTCAAGAAAATATGAATCAGTTTGAGCAGCAGACTATAGCACAGCAAGCATTTGATCAGCAAGCATTATCACAAGGTTAGTAAATGTCTAAATAATACTTTTCAAAGTGACCTATGAGTATGTTTTTGCAATGTTTGAAAGCTTCAACAGCATTCAGCTGCACAGTGACTGCAGTTCCAGAACGTCACCACATCTACAGAAAAAGGTTGGTGCTTGTGAAACTGATTGAGTGGAGTTTCAGAGCCAATCTAATTTGTGAAACTACAGGTTTAATTATTTTCTTTTAGGAAAGTTTTCTGTTTTATTCATCTTATAGAAATGGAAGATATTAAGTAATGCTAGACAAAGCATGGTTTTAAATCTGTATTGTAGAATATTTCTATTTTACTTGGAATGCTCTCTACATATTTCCTATTCTTTGAAGGTTATTTGATGATCCAGGAGCCATTCAGAAATTTTAAATCTCAGATATATATATGTTTGTGTGTGTGTGTGTGTGTGTGTAGGTATAGGTATGTATAGGTATAGGTATATATAAAGAATGGTCCATGGGGTCACGAAGAGTCGGACACGACTAAACGACTAAACAACAACATATATAAAGAAACATGTGTTTAACTTAGGTGTTTTTTTTACTAGTAAGATAGGAAAATGAAAGTCTTACATTATAGTTGCGTTGTCCTTCCATGATGATAGTTCCCCTGCTGTCAGGGAGAAGGAGGGTCTTGGGGAAGGAGAACATCACTCTGAGGAAAAGGGGAACAGCTCCTTAGGAAGGGACTCATTCTTTGGGGGATGAGCAGCTATCCTCTTGTGCTGAGGATATTTCTCTGGGGGGTGGAGTGGAGAGATCCTGGCGGTGGGCAATTTGATCATTAGGAACATATACCTATCCCCTGGATTGCCTGGTAGATAGTTCTGAAATGGAGTCAGTGGTTGTGATGGATGGTGGCTTCTTTCAAAAAAAATGGAAGTCTTGTCTAAATGAAGAGAACAAAAAGGAATATAAACTTTGGCAAAAGAAGTGCAAGTGTAAGGGATGCTTAAAAAAAGAATTTGAGGAACACCTTGCTAAGAACATTGAGGCCGGTAATGGGACTACCCAGGTGTATAAGGCAACAAAGTTGGCATCTGGGTTGATTGCAGGCTCTGGTACCAGTTTCCATATTAAGTTTGGTTGCTGTATTATTGTGGGTGAGGAGGAATTTAAGATTGGGTGGCTGTCTGTAGGCTATGAAAGGTCTTCCTCCCAGAGCTTGAGACAGAGACTTCAGTCTCCCAGGACATTCAATACAAGATCTCAAAGTGGCTGTCCTATTACAAAAGAATTTCAGGAATAGATTTGAAAGAGAAGTTGCTGAATTACAACTTATCACTAAACTGAAAATATGGAGAGACCTGGTCTGAACAGCAATATTGGATTCTTATCCCATTACACAGGCTAAAACGATTCTTGGTCCTTTACGTACTGTCCCTTTAAAAAAAATCTTTTGGTTTTTCTTTTTCTTGTGGGACCAACTGTCACTAACAGTCACTAACAGACTTACCATACCCATTAGCCAATCACCCATTCCCTCCCCTCCCTCTCATTATATATAGGGGTCTGATGACTTCTGTTTCAGAGTATCTGAAGAAGTGTGCATGCACACGAAAGCTCATACCTAAAACTACTCAGTTGATCTCTAAGGTGCTACATTATAATTTTTAAATTCTTTTGGAAGGATTCTTTTAAAGTAAGTAAGTAAGTAAGTAAATTTTTATTTATACCCCGCCCTCCCCGGCCAAGACCGGGCTCAGGGTGGCTAACATCAAATATCAAATACATTAAAACACTATCAAACAATTGATTAAAATACAGCTTAAAAATTAGAATCAGGATAAAATTAAATGATTGCCCACGGATTACAACCATAGGAGTTGGGACTTTTTTGAAGACTTGATTCTTTTAAGGGTTTTTTTTTTTTTGTTTTTGTTTTTAAGAAGAGTCTTTATAACTCATTTCTTCCCATGAAAGAAGAGAAGCGGTAGATTCAGTTAAACTTCTTGTTTTTTTCAATGTGAAGTGCTGGTATAACATAAATTTTATGAGAGGAGCAAATAACTTCATGTTGAAGAGGCACAAATATAGTGGAATAGGAATTAGTTTGGGATAATGTTTATGCTGTTATTGTTTGTACTGAGTCTTACATTTTTGTGAAACCAATGTAGTTAAAGGAAGCTGGGTCAACCTGTTAGACACATGTCCACATAACATTAAATTCAGAATCTGAATGGCTCTGAGCTAATTGAAACTTTTTAAGGAAACTTCAAATTGTGTTTTGTGGAGACCATAGTTGAAAAGAAGGCAAACTTGGGGGTAAGTACCCTTATTGCTGTGCCTGTTTATTGGATGCCAATAAAGTTTCTTTTTTTTGCTGTTTTCTTGTAGATGAAAAGGAAATTATTATTGTATTTCCATAAGTTACCATTGTTTTGTTGTTTATTAGCTATGGTTTGATCCTATTGGCTTATGTCTCAGCAACACCTAGGATTAAGCTCTACAAATTCCATATCATTTTGGTGCCACTATCGTGACTCCAAATCCCTGACCTTCCATGGCAAGGAGGACAGGGATTTTAGGATCTATTAATTTGCAAAGGCATGTTCAATCTATGATTTAAAAATCTATGGATCTATGATTACAAATTGGTACAAGGTTTTCCTTACATCTCTTCTTGCTAGGTGAATCGTACTGTTGAGCTGTTATAGTTTGCAGAAAGTGAGTTGCTTGCATTGTAATGGATGAGTGTGAGTTATGTACTGTATAATAATAATAATAATTAATAAATTGTTCTTTATTAAATTTGTATATCACCCTATACCTGCAGGTCTCAGGGTGCTTCACAAGATAAAATCACAATATGAAAACACAAAATACATAATAAAAAACCAAAACAATCCAATAACCTTACGCCTAATAAGGCTTTCTCATTTGTCTTTTGATAGGTTTTACTGTTAATGATGGCTACAGTCAGCAAAATCAATTTCCAGCAGTACAGCAGCTTCAAGATTCAAGCACCCTTGAATCCCAAGCTCTTTCAACAAGCTACCACCAACCAAATCTACTTCAGGTTCCTGCACCAGATGCTATTAATGTAGTAAGTATTTACTTGAAAGGTTTGTAGGTTTTTTTTAGCTTTGTGGAACTTGCATTCTTAGGTCAGATATTGCTGCTTCAGAGAGAAGAGCTGTACCTCTTCACCAATTGAACATTTTGCCTCCCCACAATGACCTGTAATGCCAGGACAATTGGGGGAAATGGATATGGTGACTGGACCTTTGAGACATCAGTTGTTCTAAAGTCACCACCTGCAACAGCAAAATAGAGTTAAAAAAGAAGACAAATAAAGAGTCTGTCACCTTTGCTAAAGACAAGCTTCCTTTAGGAGTAGGCCATTTTATTGCCACACAACGCTGCTTGGTTAAATGTAGAGTTTAGCCATCATTGTTACATGTTTAGGTGAGTTAATTTTAGTATTGTATTGACAACTGAAAAATTAATATTTGCTTCCCAGACCACCCGCCTGATTCAAGATCAGTCACAAGAACTTGAGCTGCATCCTCAACGCTCTCAGTTTCTGGAAGATAATGAAGATCAAAGCAAGCGTTCTTACAGGTTTTTTGAACTTTGCAATTGGCCATTCTTATGTAGCTGTTGAAAGGAAAAGTCCACTCTCTTACTGAACACAGTGGGACTTACTTCTGAGCAAACACAGATTTGCAATGTAAATTGGTTTATGGGCTGAATATATGTCACTGGGAAACATTTAAGTCATAAATTCATGAACTACAACTCTGTATAATAATATCATTTGTTGCTAGCAGTAAACCAGGAAGCAATGACATGTCATATATTTATTTACAGGCCATCATCAAAGTTGACTTTTCATTTCATTCCAATTGAACTTCCATTTTTGTAGGTGTGAATATTGCAACAAGGGTTTCAAGAAATCCAGCCACTTGAAGCAGCATGTACGTTCTCACACTGGAGAAAAGCCTTATAAATGCCAGTTATGTGGACGAGGATTTGTTTCTTCTGGGGTTCTTAAATCTCACGAGAAGACACATACAGGTGATAAAGCAGTAGTAATATGTGGTTCTTTTGCAAGTCATTTTAAACCTTTTAATTCTCCTGTGTCCAAAAGAAGAGCATGACAGTATAAGAATTTCCTCCTGAATTAAACCAAAGGTCATGTAGTCTGACTTTCTGTTCTCAACAGTGGCTACTAAGCAGTCCAAAGCAAAGCATATAAGTCATTGCCATCTCCAGAATTCAAAGCATTCTGCTTCTGATATGGAGATCCCATTCATCTGACATGCGTAATGGTTATTGGTAGAACAGCCTTTTAAAATGGTCTAAATTAGAGCATATGGTGTGGTGTTTAGAATGCTGGACTAAAAATGGGGAGAATCAGTTTCATTCCCCACTCAGCTATAAAGCTGATTCCATGATTTTGGGCCAGTCATTGCTTCTGCTCCTTGGAAGAGGAGTGGGATAAAAATATCAAATAAAAATAAAAATTAGTGACTATCAACACGTTTCTGATAACAAATTGAAAGCAAGTCGCTGCTATGTGCTTGGAATTGCACCTTAAATCTGATAACCAGAAAGTCTATTTGTCCTTTTTCCTTCAGGAGTTAAAGCATTCAGTTGCAGCATTTGCAATACATCCTTTACTACTAATGGAAGCCTTACTAGACATATGGCAACTCACATGAGCATGAAACCATACAAGTGCCCATTTTGTGATGAAAGTTTCAGAACTACTGTTCACTGCAAAAAGCACATGAAAAAGCATCAAGCTGTGTCTTCAACGGCAGCATCAGGTGGAGAAACAGCAGGAGGAGGTGAGTTTTCCCCCCATATGTGTGAATAATCACTTTGATATTTAAACAGTGTGATGTTCACGGAGGTTGATTATTTTAATGGGCCTCTAAAAGTATTCTATAACATGTTATTGTTTCTCTATTGAAATATGCAGAAGATGATGATGAGACCTCTGAAAGAACATCTTCTAGAAAATCTAGACCTGGTGTTATCACTTTCACAGAGGAAGAAACAGCAGAACTTGCAAAAATCAGGCCACAAGAAAGCGCAACTGTTTCTGAAAAAGTTCTTGTCCAATCTGCTGCAGAAAAGGACAGAATTAGTGAAATCAAAGACAAGCAAGCAGAAATGGAAGCTGAGCCAAAATATGCCAACTGTTGTACTTACTGTCCAAAAAGCTTTAAAAAACCTAGTGATTTAGTCAGGTAAGAAGGCCTGCCACCGTCAAAGCTAAAGAATACACACAAAGCACGTTATTTTTGCAGCACACTTTTAATCATTCTGGCCACAGTCTAAAGAATTCCACTATTTATTGCATGCCAAGTTGTTTATTAACTGATTTCTTAGTAGCAGCTGTTCATATCACATTGGATCCACTTCTGAAATGTGGAGGAGCTTCAAATGTAGCTTGCAATATGGCATGGGAGGCAACAGTTCAAATTAAAAGTGCCTGACGTCCTACTCATAGGACTTTCGCAGTGATGGTGCCCTGTTTCTGGAATGCCCTCCCTAAAGAGGTCCACCTGGTACCTGCATTACAGTTTTTTCAGCACAAGTTAATACATGTTAATTTGCTATCTTTCATTATGGTTGCTGATGTTAGTCTTTAATTGTAATGGGTTTCAAATACCTTATTGTCTATATCGTATATCACCCTGGTATCTGATACGATGAGGGGTGGTATAGGAATGTATTAAATAAATTAAAGCAGTCCCTGGATTGCAACCATTTTATGAAAAGCTTGTCAAATGAAAATCTGTGGCTTAGTAGCTCCAGGTATAATTGGACTTGGAAAATGTTTCCAAATATGTTTTTCCAACTTGCTTACAAAACCACATTTCAATGCTCCTCAATTTTTTTAGACCTAGATGTTTTAATTGCTTTGTAAACATTGGTGTTGGCTAGCAGACATTGATAAACATATAGTATTCGCATAAGCATATATTAATTGAAGAACAACTATTTTTGACTAGGCATGTGCGTATCCATACGGGAGAAAAACCATATAAATGTGATGAATGCGGAAAGAGTTTTACTGTAAAGTCTACTCTGGATTGCCATGTAAAAACACACACAGGTAAGCAAAATGTTTTATAATTCCAACTCTCTAATGAAATGTGCAGGTGAAAAAAACCCCAGGAACATCAAAACACTTGAATTTTTTAGGATGATAATCTGGCTGGGATGTTTGGGTTTTTAATGAAATATTACAGCAGTGGGTGGTTGTTGATTTCAGTGTTGAAGGGTGCTTCCAGAAGGAGGTTTATTGTGGAACAGGTGCTGCTAATGCATGTTAGCTTTTCTCACTGTCCACCTGATGTCATTGTCATCAAAATGGCGGCCTGTACTTAAAAAAATATTAATCAGATATATTTTTTTACTGTGGAAAATCCATTGAGGGGGAAAAAACCCATTATACATATGCAGCCATCACTAGTGTGGAACTGCCATTTCCCCTCCCCAGACAGGATGTGCATGTGTATTTCTAGCAGTTTGCCACACACTGAAAGCATGCTGCAATTTCAACAAGCCAGGTGGAGCTGTTTTCTTGAAATCACTGCATTTGTGGGAGATGACTTTGGATACTGCGATCACAGTACACCCTTAATTATTTTTATTTATTTATGTGGAGCTCTTATCAGCTAAATATCAGTCTTGTGCAAAACCTTTGTATTAAACCCTTAATACAGCTGTTCATATTTTAAACCATAAGTTCAGGGACATCCTACATTGAAATATATGTCCTTGTTCATTTTCTTACTTTCTACGTGGAAAGTGGATGGAGAACGGAAGACAGGAACATGTAGGACACAATTTTCTGACACAATGTTTGACAGTGGCCTCCGCTGTACAGGCTCAACAGAATTGCAGTGGGTCATAGCTGTAAAGAGATTAGGATCTTTATTTTCACCTGACAGACTGTTTTCTTACTCTCCAGGTCAGAAACTCTTCAGTTGTCACGTATGCAGCAATTCATTTTCTACAAAAGGTAGCCTGAAAGTGCATATGCGCTTACATACTGGAGCAAAACCCTTTAAATGCCCTCACTGTGACTTGAGGTTTCGAACTTCTGGACGGAGGAAGACCCACATACAGTGTCACTTTAAACCAGAGGCCAAGAAGGCCAGGAAGCCTGCGCCTCGCACTCCGGCTGAGGGACTACAGCCAGTAAACCTTCTTAATTCATCCTCAACAGATCCCAATGTTTTCATCATGAATAATTCTGTTCTGACAGGCCAGTTTGACCAAAATTTGCTTCCACAAGGTCTTGTTGGTCAGGCTATACTTCCTGCTTCAATGTCAGGTAAACACTGTTGTTGTTCTGCATGGGGTTTAAAGCCTCTTTCTGTTGGTATTACCTGGTAAGGAAGAAGTAGGACTACGGTTCATGCTCTGAACAAGGCACAGCTTGGGCAAGATTCACAGGTTTGGCTGACTCATTGCGCACCTCATTGGCTCACTTCGCTTGAGCAGCGAAGATCACTCTGAGGAGCTGTTGAATGTACATTCCTCTTACACCCACACTACCTGCCACAGTTCAGTGGCCCAGTAAGCCAAAGAGAAAATTTGGCTTGGGAAAAGGTGAAGTGACTTCAAACAGAGCTCCCATCCTTTAGCCAGTCTGCCCACCTAGCTGTGAAAGGGAAAGGGAAAGTGGGGAGGGGAAGGGAACTGGTTAAAGTTGCCCCCCACCTGATACTCTCCCCCCCCCATCTACATTGGTTGCTTTTAGATATGCCGGATAGAAGAAAGGGAAGGGCAGAGAGAACTAGAGGAGAAAGGCAGGGCAATTGTCTTTGTTTACAAGTACTTCTTGTGGGCTGCTTATGAATGTGATATGTTTATCCATAGAAGATAGAACTTGTTGGCATGGCTTCCTGAAAATAAAGGATACAATATATATATATGACTGTTTTCCTTTATAGCTGGAGGTGATTTAACTGTATCCTTGACGGATGGTAGTTTGGCAACCCTTGAAGGAATACAGTTACAGCTTGCTGCTAACTTGGTTGGACCAAACGTTCAAATATCTGGAATAGATCCTACCAGCATCAACAACATTACATTACAAGTATGTTTATCCTGTATTATCTTTTATAAACAAATAAAGAGTAAGTTTTGCGCAGATAAGTGCAAAGCAACTCCCTTTGTATATATACTGCTCATGCATGTCCTGGCTTATTAAACCATTTTTTTTGGGGGGGGGGAGGCTTAGCATTATGTGCAAATGTGGTTGTAAATAGAAAACATCTTAATAATCTGTGCAAATTATCAAGCTTTAGCAAAAACTAGATTTCATAACTTAACTCTTGCTACCATGGTTAGAGTTTCTTTAAACTAGCTTACTTCGAAGCTGGGGAAATACTTTCTCTGAGAAATTCTATAATATTTTGTGGATAGGTGTCATCTTTTTGCATCTCCTATATTCATTTTCTTTTCAGATTGATCCCAGTCTTCTGCAGCAGACGCTACAACAGGGTAACGTACTGACCCAGCAGCTAACTGGGGATCCCAGTTTGGCTACTCAGAACACCTCGCTCCAGACAGCAGATAGTTCAGTGCCAGCAAATGTGGTAATACAACCTTTGTCAAGCTTGTCCTTACAGCCCACTGTTACCTCTTCAGCAAATATGACAATAGGACCTATATCTGAGCAAGAGGCTGTTTTGACTACGAACACTGCTGGTAAGCATGATACAAAAGCACACACTTCCATTTTGAAGGGATCTGTTGCTAAAAGCTCCCAGAATTATTCCACGTTTAAATTTATTTTGCTCATCTTTTCTGTAAGTTTATTATATAAATATTAATTTCAATTTTAAGAGCAAATATATTATTGCCCTTGGCAAATACTGATCAACTATGTATTTCTATCAATAAAGATTTTTTTTTAAAAAAAGCACAAATTAAATTAAACCTGTTCCTGGTTGAGGAACATTTATGTATGTATTTTGAATTCCCTAATTGTTTAAATCATTTACTATATGATGCATCATTATCCTGAATAAATAGGGTGATTGGGTTCTTTTTAAAGAGTTATTTGCATGTACAGTCATGCATAGAAGTGGCTGAGTGCGCTATTTGGATAAATTTTTTCAAAGGCCTCTCCTATATCCCCCCGTCTGCTAGCACCCTGAAGCAGATGAGGCTGTATACAGGGGCAAAAGAGATTGACAACTACAGACAAAGGGGAGTGAGGATTTCTACTCATTCAGTTACTTCCAAACAAGTACATAGGGCTACTTTCCAAGACATAGGATAATCTGCATCCAAGTGAGGAACACCATCTCTTCTCAAGCACTGTGATTCCTCCTGGGGTTGTTTATATTGTTTTTGTGAATAATTGGACCATGCCAGTTTAAGACCTGCTTCTGTGCCTTCTTGGAACAGGCATCACGACAGTGAATATTAACATATTGAAGTTTGGCTGCTGATTATTATTATTGCTACCCTGTTTGTGTTTAGGTTCACAGGATCTGTCTCAGGTCATGACTTCACAGAGTATGGTTTCAAATTCAAATGGTCAGCATGAGATTACATTGACAATAAATAATTCGAGTCTGAGCCATGTTTTAGCTCATGCCTCTAGTACAACTACTTCAAACTCGTCAGGAACCCCTCAAGAAATTACCCTTACCATATCTGGCAAGTATACTATCCTTATTTTTTGTGTGTAAAGTCACTCTGTCTAATAATATATGCTTAATACTTCACAAGCCCTGGTTCAAAGATATCCACACACTTCGGTGTAGTGGCATTTATTTTCCCTAGCATATTAACTCTTCCTCTATTTGCTGTGTTAACTTTAGGTAGGTAGCCGTGTTGGTCTGACGCAGTCAAAATAAATAAAAAAATTGTCCAGTAGCACATTAGAGACCACCTAAGTTTGTTCTAAGGGACAACCTAAGGGACCTAAGGGACGCCACCTAAGGGACGCAGGTGGCGCTGTGGGTTAAAGCCTCAGCGCCTAGGACTTGCCGATCGAAAGGTCGGCGGTTCGAATCCCTGCGGCGGGGTGCGCTCCTGCTGCTCGGTCCCAGCGCCTGCCAACCTAGCAGTTCGAAAGCACCTCCGGGTGCAAGTAGATAAATAGGGACCGCTTACCAGCGGGAAGGTAAACGGCGTTTCCGTGTGCGGCTCTGGCTCGCCAGAGCAGCGATGTCACGCTGGCCACGTGACCCGGAAGTGTCTCCGGACAGCGCTGGCCCCTGGCCTCTTAAGTGAGATGGGCGCACAACCCCCGAGTCTGTCAAGACTGGCCCGTACGGGCAGGGGTACCTTTACCTTTAAGTTTGTTCTGGGTATATCTGAAGAACACTACCCAGAACAAACTTAGTTGGTCTCTAAGGTGCTACTGGACAGTTTTTAAAATTTATTTTGACTGCTGTTTTAACTAAACTCTTAAAGATGTTTTTGATTTACTGTAATATTAATTTAATATTTTCATTTAATATTTACAGTTTGACAGATTTCATGAGTTTATGTTTCCATAGCACTACAGCTATTTTTTCTTGTAAAATTAGAATATTTTTATGCATTAAAAATGCAGAAGCAAATATAGATCTTCATTGGCTTATAGATTCAATTTTGCATTTAGGCCAGGATCTTATTCAGCATAATTCCTCTGGAGCTAATGAACTGAATGGGAATCTACGACTGGCAACACCAACAATCAATAATCAGTCAGCAGGTGCTACATTAACAATAAGTAATGATCAACTCCTCTCTCAGAGCCCAGTGCTGAACAGTAGTTCAGGTAGGCTTTTAATTTTTTCCCAATAAATCGTATTATATTCTGGCTTAGCGGTTTCAGTGAAGAAATGAGAACTGGTTTCTCAAAAACGCCTGATTTCATTGAAGCCCAAGTCATTCAAATGCCTTCCCTTTTTGCTCCTTCCATCAATTGCAGTGCATTCTTTTATTAGATTTTTCCATTAAAAATGGTGTTGTAAGCTACTTTTATGTTCATATTGTTTCATACTGTTATTAAAATGCTGTTATTTCAGCCTGCTTGAGCAATTTCCACTTGTAAATTATTACAGGTGGCAACCACTTTAGGCCCACCAATGTGCAGGTCCTTTTGGGGGCGTGGAAAGAAGGCAGGTCCAATGGGGGCATGGCACACTTATTACTGCTCCACCGATGCACACGGCGGCCGGGAACGGAATCCCCACATGAAATGGTTGCTGCCTGTAGTGTTTACACAGAACATGTTATGAAAAGTGGACAGCCATGAGTATTCATAAAAGTATAGTGCTAGGCAGATTGGCACATTTCCCAACTAGTAAATTATGATAATTATGTGTAGAGTTTTGAAATATCATACCTTTTTACAGAGCTTAATGCATCAAGTGGGAACCTTCCTTCAACACCGCCCATGTCTCAGCCAGCTCAGAATTTAGTAATGTCATCACCAGGAGTTGGAGGAGATGGTAGTGTCACATTGACCCTAGCCGATACTCAAAGTATGCTATCTGCTGGTCTTGATGCGGTGACTCTTAACATCACATCGCAGGTTTGTGTCACGGTTCTAGCCTATTCCTGATACCTGGTACCTGCTAATACCTGCTAATTAATATTCCTGATACCTGCTAATTAATGCCTGCTATAAAACTAGGGTAAAGGAAGCCTGAATGCAGCTTGACAAAGAAAATATTTGTGCAGTACAAAGATTATGTTCCCTAATGTATAATGTCAATATAGTTACTTTTAAAATTTACTCTAATACTCCTATTGAACTTGTTTTGCCTGTGATTTTCAGTGCTTGTTGACTTGGGGTGTTTCTGCTGCTGCAGTTATTTGAAGATTACACTGTCAGGTTTCAACTCTTTTTGAGAAATCTTCATAGTTAATAGTTACTAAGGCTTTCTTTGCTAAGCATTCATCTGCTGTTTTCTCCCCTGGTTTTACCATGTTAATTAACACTTGCAATGTACCTGTGGATTACTGATAAGCAAATTCTTACTGTAAGGGTAGTTTGAAAACAGCTTCAGGTTGCTGCAGGCTGCACAAGCATTTGTAGGAGATGCTTTAAGTATAGGGCAAGACCTATTAAGTATATTAGAGAAGGACCTAGAATATATGGTAGAAGTGGTGTTTACTTTATAGCTTTGCTATTCTAAAATAAACATAAACATAAGAGTTTACCAACATACTTTGTAAATAATAGTTGGAGAAGGAAAATTCTGTATATCATAAAAGGTCATTCAGCCCATGCAGTAAGGCATATCTCCCTTTATCCATCCCTGAAGCTCTGCATTTCCTAGTTTAATCCAGGCAAAGCCAAAAACTGCCTTAGGAAACACCCATGACATGCCCTAGGAAGCACTAGTGACCACCTTCCTTTTAAGGAGAGGCTCTGAGAACTATGATGCCCAGTCTCTTACTCCCTTCAAATACCATATCTAAACACACCTTTCCTTATGTATCTTTATGCATCCTGTGACACAAATCCTTAGTCTCCATACCATACTGAAAGTAACACATTTTTTCTTGCAACGTATACCCTTTCCTCCCTTTCCCTCCTCTTCCTCTCTGTCTCATGTTGAGTTTTAGATGGCTTGATTCTTGGAGCCATGGGCTATGTTAGTGGTTTTGTTGTTGCTATTATTGTGAACTCAGTGAGATAGATAACAGTTTACAGCAACAGCAGATTAAAAAAGTTTCAAAGAAAAATCTGGTGTTATGACACATCAACAAATTCATATTTATAGTCTTTGACTGCACACTGCAGTTACATTTTCTTCTAAATGTAATGCATTTCACTTTTTCTTTTGGCAGGGACAACAGTTCCCTGCTTTACTGACAGATTCTAATCTCTCTGGACAGAGCACTTCAAGCTCCCAGCAAGTTATACTAGTGAGTCATACCCCACATTCAATACCTTCAAGCCAGGATGAATTAGCATATCAGGTAAACTTTTTTATGTATGTTGTTCCTTGAATAAAGATACAAAATAGGCTTAATATATATATATTGTAGAATTTATGTAGGTGAAGAATTATGTTCTCATTTATCTTATCCTAATCAATTTAGTGTATTATGGAAGTTAAGTATGGAGGTTTAAATTTGGATGTTTGACCTTTGCATTTTCAAGAAGAATTTTGAAGTTGCTTCATATTAACCAAATCTTTCCTTTTGAACACTGTGAATATTAAATGTGAAATTAAGTGCACATTCTTACGTCTTGGAAGTCTCCATTTTAAAGTTAGTCTAATTCTTAAAGGTGTCTTTTTCTTCTTACATCCCTTTTTGTTTGCATTATATGCCAGTGGTGGGCACTCCGCTGTCATAGGCCTCGTGTGGCCATTGGCCTAAATTTATTTTGAGGGACACTGCAGCCAATGGTGTGGGACATCCCTCACCAGCTGACGACAGGCAGGAGCAAAGACTTGTGGGATATTGGTCAATTCCCTCAGGTTTTTTCCTCCTGCCTGACGCAGCAGTGCATCATGTAGGTAACATAAAAAAGAAAGGGGGCGAACGACTGGTATTACCCACCATTGGCACTGGTCTTGCTCACTTCTGGTATGTTGCCAAACACAGATTAGTCCTAAAGGAGTAATTGACAGGAAAAGGCAATTACTTCAATTACCCTGTGCTCTGTACCATCATTCCTTTGAATTCTTCTAATTCTGATGGGCATTCACTGAAATTCGCTTCCTTTATTTCCCTGCCCCTTCTTCTTCTTTCAGAGTCAACCTGAAAATTAATTTATTATGGTGATGGTTATTTGAAAATAGTAATTGACTTGTGGATCTGATTGGGAGTGGGGCTCTAGCAGGAGCAGAGCACACCCAGGGATCCATTTCTTCAGAATTTCACCACAACCAGGCACTCACGTGCTTTCCCTGAAGGGGTTGGCAGAATTGCTCCATAACTTTATTTTACTAATAAGTTGGAATAAAAGTTGCACAAGATATTTCAATACCTATTCAATTGTAATGTCTTCTTCAAAGCGTCATTGCATCTGAAGAGTGATGTTTATCTCTTGAGTTTTGGGTGGTTTTATTTCTCGTAATGTGTGTATATTTTATGTAACTGTTGCAGGTGAATGAGATTTCTCCAAGTTTATCTAAAGGCATTCAAGCTGAAAAAGAGCCTCGTGTGCACCAGTGTTTTGAATGTAGTCAGACTTTTTCTTCAGCTGCCATGCTTATGCAGCACAGTAAAGAAGTTCATGGAAAGGAAAGAATCCATGTTTGTCATATTTGCAATAAAGCCTTCAAACGAGCAACACACCTTAAGGTACGAAATAAAATTCACAACTAATTATATTGAAAACTTCAAGGAGGTCTAACCAGGCAAAGAGGTATCCCTTTGAAAATGGCGTTCTTATTTATTTTTATTGTGACCATCTACTGCTCCTGCCAACCTAGCAGTTCGAAAGCACGTCAAAGTGCAAGTAGATAAATAGGTACCGCTCTGGCAGGAAGGTAAATGGCGCTTCTGTGCGCTGCTCTGATTCACCAGAAGCAGCTTAGTCATGCTGGCCACATGACCCAGAAGCTGTCTGCGGACAAACGGCGGCTCCCTCAGCCAGTAAAGCGAGATGAGTGCCGCAACCCCAGAGTCGTCTGCCGGTTGGGTCCCTTTACCTTTACTGCTTCACTGTGGGTATATTTTGGTGAAAACAGTTCTGTTCCTATTAAGAAACTTTGATAAGAGTTAAAAGATTCTTTATAAACTTTCTTCCATTTAATAACAAGTAGGGATGCTTTCAAAATTATGTCTGGATGTTGGGGTTCCAATAGTATTTCCTCTGATGCATTAGAATTCTTCCATTTTTTTGATATCTGGGCTGTTTTTCAACCTCCTGCCTTCTGGCTGGTTAATGGGATCAGAGTGTGCTTTCCTGCATGTCTGTAGTCCCAGGGCAACTGGCAGTTGGAGCAGAGTATTCTTTAGCTAGTTATCTTCTTAGAGCTACTTCTTCTCTGGCAAATGGATGGGGCCAATTTGCTGCTCCAGCTGGTATGATATTCTTCCTGTGTGGCAGAGAGTGCAAACTCCCAAATGCCCTTATCTTAAAAAAGCAGCTGGTTACCTCTGTCTTGATGGTTAAGAGGCTCACCTGGACCATCCTTTTTATGAAAACTTCTGTTTAACTGTTTTAGTGCAGTTGATTCTGCTTGTTTCTTTTTCCATTTAGCATTGCATATGTTTTTAATACGAATCACATTGTCACTTTTGGGTCAGGAAGCAAAATTACAATCTAATCCTATAGCATGCAAAATCTGTATTCTGGTTCTTTGCAGAACCAGATTTCTGTTTTCTAGGCTTCGTTCAGACACCTGAACTGAGCCATATTGCCTTATGTGGGTGTGGGCTTCTTTTCTGGGAAAGAAATTTGGAATTTGGAGAAATGCTGCTTTTGTTTTTAACATTCTGCTGAAACTGTGAAGTTGCAAATGGTTGTGCTTTGTGTTTTTCTTCTAAATTTAAAATTATTTTTAATTCAATAAGGTCTTGTACTTGTTAAGAAATTTGTTATTTGCATTCTTTATAAAATAGATTGAATTTGGCCATTGCTGGCTTCAGATTTTGTAGGTCTTGACCAGGCATAGGTCAAACTTGGCCTTCCAGATGTTTTGAGACTACAATTCCCAATATCCCTGACCACTGGTTCTGATGGGAGTTGTAGTCCTAAAACATCTGGAGGGCGGAGTTTGCCTATGCCTGGTGTTGACAAAAGGATATGTGAGCAACTTAGCACTCATTATTATTTTTCTTACCTAAACATGTTCTATGTATTTCTTTTTTGTTTTGAATTAGGAGCATTTGCAGACTCACCAGGCAGGACCATCATTAAGTTCTCAAAAGCCAAGGGTATTTAAATGCGATACCTGTGAAAAAGCCTTTGCTAAGCCGAGCCAGCTGGAAAGGCATAGCCGCATTCATACAGGTAAGAAATTATCAGTACAGGTGGCTAGTCACAAGCTGTTCAATTTAACAAACGGTTAAGTAAATTGTAAACAACTTAATCCAATAGCTGTGATCCTACCCATCCTCACCATTGCATTAACAGCAGAATCTGGGACAATAGGAAGTGAGAGGCAGCAATCAGAGTGCTTGGCTGTTTATTTGTTTAATTTATTTTTTTAAATTTCTATACCACCTGTCATCCAAGGATGGTTTACAACAGTGGTGGCCAAACTTGGCCCTCCAGCTGTTTTTGGACTACAACTCCCATCATCCCTAGCTAACAGGACCAGTGGCAAGGGGTGATGGGAACTGTATTCCCAAAACAGCTGGAGGGCCAATTTTGGCCACCACTGGTTTACAATATAAAATCGCAAATATGCGTAACATAGTAGCAAGCAAGCAAGTAACCCCCCGCGCGCACACACACACACACAGAGTTTAAAAGGCCATAGATTGTTTAACTAGCCCAGGGGTCTGCAACCTTTAAGACAAAAAGAGCCACTTGGACCCGTTTCCGAAGGAAAAAAAACTGGGAGCCGCAAAATTCGTCATTATAAAAATAACTTTTTTGTCACTTTTTTATTATTTCTTTGTTTGACCCCTCAGAATTACTCCTCCTCGTAGAAATAAACGTTAAATTAACAAGTTACCTTTTTGTGTGTGTGTGTTCTTCACTCCCCTTCAAAACAGTGACCAGTGTACATGCCCCCTTTCAATGCAGTGACCAGCGTACATGCCCCTTACAATGTAGCGGGGGGGGCAGGAAGGTGACGCACGCACCGCCCCCATGCGACATCACAGCCAGTACAGCGCCCGCCACAGTGGGGAGTGTCGGGGCGCACAATGCGCCTCCTCCCCTCGTTAGTATCCGCCCCGGAGCCGCAGCAAAGGTGTAAAAGAGCCACATGCGGCTCCAGAGCCGCGGGTTGCAGACCCCTGAACTAGCCCAAAGCTTGGGATGTTTTTGTATAGTGTGTAAAGATATGTAACAAAGGCGCCAGGTTGGCCTCCCTGGGTGATCCATACTCTGGAAGTTGGAGGACTTTTAGGAGTAATGCAGCAACTGAAACTTTTACCTGTTTAACCTTATGCTTTATGCTATCTTTACACGCCATGCCCAAAGAAGGAACAGCATAGTTCAAAAGGAAGAAAGGAGTTCAGCAAAGTTAACTGAGCATCTCTGTTCAAGAGTAAATTAGCAGTGTTTGAGCTATTCCACTTCTCTGGGCCTTTTCCTAACCTGAGCGCACAGGTCTCAGAGTCAGGTGCTCCTTTATTTCAGCCCAATGCATAGGAGCTAAATAGTTCCTTGCCTTGACCAGGTTTTAGTGAGAACGGTCCCTTAAATGGTGATCATAGCCAGTTCAAGTAAAATTAATGTATTTGTGAAGTTTAAGGAGTTTTACTCCACTTTGCATCACTTTGCAGTTAATGTTCTAAAAGTGTCTTGTTTATTAAAGGAGAACGACCGTTTCAGTGCACGTTGTGTGAGAAGGCTTTTAACCAGAAGAGTGCTTTGCAAGTTCATATGAAAAAACACACAGGAGAAAGACCGTACAAATGTGATTATTGTGCAATGGGATTTACCCAGAAAAGCAATATGAAGCTTCATATGAAACGAGCCCATGGCTATTCTGGTATGTAAAATTTGCCAAGTGGAAATTTTATATAGAATACTGTAGGGCTTAAACCAGCCCTGGCATTTATGGTACAATATTCTCAAGTTTCAGCATTACTCGTTTACTTGGACAGCATTGAGTGCTGGGAGCTTATTTTACTTTTTCCTTCTTTTTAAATCTCAGCCCCTGCTCTCATTCTCCAGGCCAGGGCTGGAGAAAATGTCATTTTTGTCAGCCCATGTCCCCTGTCACTCACCTAACCTCATAAAACTTTGGGTGTAGGACACATATTGCTGTGGCAGGCCAGACAAAAGTGGATTCTCACCCTTGCTGTAGGCATTCAAAAGTACATAATGTACTGCAAGGCTTATGTGTATGAATGTGTTGCTGTTTGTACTGAATAGTAACATTTTTCTTTCTTTCCTAAACTGTACAGAGGTATAGTCTGCAATTACTCAGTTTATTTATTTCATAAATTTATGTACTGCTTGATAGTAGGAAAACATCAAAGCGGTTGACAAAAATGATAAATCAATAAAATTTAAAATATCTGTTAGAAAGCTTGATGCAACTTCATAGGTTCTTTTTTTTCTGGCACTGTTTGTTGGATCAGACAAGACAACAAGTTGCACGTAAGCTAAACTGGAAGTGAAAAGCTGTTAAACACATGTGAGGGTGGAGGGCATGAGTCTGAGCCTCACTCTGGGTTCATTTACATTAAGCTGAACTTTTGCTTTCTGTGAAGCGTGTAATGGAATATATATAGTAATTTTAGGTAGCTGTATAGATGATAGTTTCTTTCCATGATTCAGTGACTTCTTGCATCAATAAATGCACTCCATTGCCCTCATGGACTGCCTCATTAATTGAAATGGACAGAATAGATTAAGCATTCACGTGCCTTAATGTGAATACATTTGCTCTGTCCATTGAAAGGAACAGTCAGCCCGCAGATGAGCACTTCCATCCATAGCACTGTACCAACATTATTACTTTCAAAGGATGTAAACGGTACTCTTTAATAGGTAAATATTACATGAAGCGTGGCTGGATTTAGTTTGCTTTTCCACCAAATAAATCTTACACATTTCTTATTGGATGTTTAGTCAAGCAGCGCTTAAATGTAACTCTTCTGTATTTTCACTAGATCTCTTAGCATTATTTCTCTTCCTTGTTATGGTAGGCACAATACAAGAATCTACCAGTCATCAAGGACAGGAAGGTGAAGACATTAATCGTGCTCTGAATTTGGAAGAGGTTGTTCAAGAATCTTCAAATGAATGGACCAATATTTTTTGATGACAACCAAGGTGAAAGCTCAAAATGCTTTCAGGACTAGAATTTTTATAAAGATAGTCACCTATGGATTTTTACTATTAAAACTGAACATATTAAAAATAATAAGATAATATAACTTTTTAAATTTTACAAAACTACCAAAAGAATGATTGTCTTTTGTAAGCTTGTAGGATATTGAAGAAACACCAGATACACTTTGCTATCTTGACTACAATCAATGATCTCAGGTACATGGAGTTTGCTCATCTTTTGAATCCCATCATACGTGTATTCATGTAAAAAAACAAAAGACACACGCCCAGGCCTTGGTATCAATGAACGTTGATTAGAAGGTAGACAGCATGGAAGTTCTGGCAATCATGAGGATGTCCTGACTGTTTAAAATTAATTGGAAGAAAGAGTATCTCAGAGTTAGATGCATGCAGTAGAGAATGCATATTACAATACGGCATTAAATGTCTGGTATTACTTTAGTTCATTAATTGGTATTACATTATGGTGCTGGTGTTGCGACATGTCAGAAAGTGATGGACCATATTCATTTTATTAAAGCTATTTTTTAAATTAATTTCTTAATTGTACATGTTTAGCTTCACATTCAGCAATAATTATTCAAAGAAAATGTAACTAATAATAGAATCTCCTTGAAGTGAACAACAAATGCACATATTTTCTGTGTTAGGTCTTAATGCTCAGAAGTGTTAGCTTGATAACTATGAAAAACATAAGCCATAAGTTAAAAATAATAGGGCATACTACCATGCCTTGTCTTGAGCAAACCAAGTGAGCTGTAGCACAAGTTGTATCAGCAAATGCAGATTGGTTTCTGACAGCCCCCAATTAATAATAACCTTGATTTTGTTGACATTTGATTAAAAATAAAACTACCTAGGCTTTTCAGTAATGTTCTGAAAAGCCCCATTTACTTAGAAAAGGTAATATATCTAAAGAAACACTGGAATAAAGCATTTTCTGTTTTAAGACATTCCAAAGACAGAAGGATTTTGCTTAATTTTACTTTAAATTTTTGAATTTCTTTATATGTTATATATATGTGTGCGTATGTATATATACAGATAATTAAGCCTCTATGTGGCTGTTGAGTATATTTTGTAAATAACAAAAATCCCAGTTATAGGAAGTGCTCATAAAGTTTTCAACTTTAAGTGACCACTTCAAAATCAGTATTGATTCATTTTATTGTAATGTAGACATGTTATACCTTTCTGAAGAATAATTGCTTTTTATTTGCCCTCAGTTCCAGAAAGAAGATATATGTACATATAATTTATACTTGTGTATTATATGACTAGTTCTTTCTATTTCCTGAATGGGAAAAATCACTGCTTTTTGATAGGACATCTCATAATTGTTTTGTTAACTATGGACATATGTATATAAGTGATATAGCTGGTGACTCGAAAATAATACTTTGTTATGTGGAAATATTTAAGTCAGACATATTTTAAATAATATTAATTTTTTCCAAACTTGGTTTTGTGTCTGATATGTTCTTTTTCAGAAGGTTTCAATGGGTGTTCCTATCAATTTGGTGGGGAGGAAATCTTAACTAGTGTGGCTGAACAAGAGAGCACTTGGTCTTGATTCTGTAGGCTTCTCATAGCTAGATGAACCAGTATCACCACACTATCCTCAGTTGCAGTACAGTGGTACCTTGGTAGTCAAAATGAATCCATTCCAGGAGTCCATTAAACTCCCGAAAACATTTGAAAACCAAGCCGCGTTGGACGTTCGGTTTCCGAAAAACATTTGCAAACCGGATCACTCACTTCCGGGTTTGTGGCTTTCAGGAGTCGATTTGTTCGGGAGCCAAGCCATTTGACTACCAAGGTACCACTGTACCAGTGATATGTCCTTAGTGTTCCCCCCACTTCTGTTAAATCATATCTTTCACAGTAGAACCTGTGTGTAAGCATCAGTAAAGTTACTTCTGCCGTTCAGAATATTTTCAAATCATGTATCTATATCTTCCTACATTACATAAAAATGTGAGGTCATCACACAGCCACGATATCAGAGTGTAGCCACCACTGGATGATTTTGCGGCCTCGTCAGAATCCCAGGTTTGCATAAAGTTAGCCCATTAGGGAGGGGAGCAAAAGAAGGCACATTTTAAACCAGGCTTCCTCAACCTTGGCCCTCCAGATGTTTTAAAACTACAGTTCCTATCATCCCTGACCACTGGTCCTGCTAGCTAAGGATCATGGGAGTTGTAGGCAAGGTTGAGGAAGCCTGTTTTAAACAACAGAGGTTTGAATAAAGCAAGGATGGAAGAACAGAGAGGAGCTGTGGGGGGGCAATGAAGGAGTTGGGATATGAGGGGGATCCTTGAAGGACTAGTGGGGGTTGGAGCTTTGAGTGAGGTATAAAGAGAGGGGCAGAATGCTGGGCTAGAAGGGCTTTGGTTTTTATGAGAACAGGGTAGATGAGCAGGGGCAATAGCCCCTGGTGGGTGTAACCAAGCTGTACTTGGGGCATGTACAACACTGGTAAGATTGCTTCTCTTTAGAAAGGGTCACAGCTGGTAAATCAAGCTAACCCATTTCAAGGCACTTGTAGCCACTGAGATCATGTGTGTTCCATCGACAGTGCCGTGTCTAGGAGACCTCCCAGGCTGCAAATTTGGTATTTCATGGGGAGTGCAACCCCATCCACAACCACTTACATTGACAATCAGATTTGCGGAGTTTGCTACCCACAGTAGATTATCTAGATTAGGTTTCAACTTGTTTGCCTCATCCAACCCCAAAGTGGTCCCAAACACATGTTTAGAGCTGGAATTAAAAATATGAAAAAGAATGGCATGCCAATGACACTTTAGTCCAAAAGGAACTTCTCACAATGGATTTTACATAAATGCTAAATAGCATGTGACACAAGATGGCATCCTGAGACACCCCAAAGGCTATGGGGTGGAATAGTAATCCCCCATCATTTCTCTAGGATAAATACTTTACCAGGATGACCAAAGCCATTTTAGTTCTATGCCAAACTAGAAACTTTATTTGAAATGGGTCCAAGTAAGCTATGTCTTACCAGAATTTACAGTTCACTACTTTCTCGAAGAATTGATGCTTTTGATACTTTTGAATTATGGTGCTGGAGGAGACTCTTGAGAGTCCCATGGACTGCAAGAAGATCAAACCTCTCCATTCTTAAGGAAACCAGCCCTGAGTGCTCACTGGAAGGACAGATCCTGAAGCTGAGGCTCCATTACTTTGGCCACCTCATGAGAAGACTCGACTCCCTGGAAAAGACCCTGATGTTGGGAAAGATTGAGGGCACAAGGAGAAGGGCACAACAGAGGACGAGATGGCTGGACAGTGTTCTCGAAGCTACGAACATGAGTTTGACCAAGCTACGGGAGGCAGTGGAAGACAGGAGGGCCTGGCGTGCTCTGGTCCATGGGGTCATGAAGAGTCGGACACAACTAAACGACTAAACAACAACAACACTTTCTCAGCTCAGTAGGAGGGAGGGATCCAGACATGGGTTTTGTCCACCTCCTACCGAGGAAAGGGAGGATCCTGTGACCTAGATTTGAAGGCTGGCCAGTAGTGCAGGCTCCACCCTAGTTCCTTTCCTGCCTTGCCCAGATCAGAGAAGCTTTCTTCTCTCACCATTCCAGCAAACTTTGAATACTCTTAGCTGAAGAGTACAAGATTCCTAAGGCCCTGGGAATATCTGTGTTCTGTTCCTCCTCTCTAAATTCAGAAGGCTTAACAGGTGAAACCGTTGCAGAGGATTGTGAAGTATCCATACTGCCATCTTGAAGCAACAATTTTGCTGAAAACCAGGGGAAACAAATACCATTCATCCCCTTCAATTGTATAAAGGCCTAAAGATTAGAAATGGAGATTAGAATGGAGACACAATTGTCCCATTTTGATGCTACGCAGCAGAGAAAGCAACCCTAGTTAATAATAAAAATAATAATTTTATTATTTATATTCTGCCCATCTGGCTGGATTTCCCTAACCACTCTGGGCAGCTTACAGAATATATAAAAGCTGAGGCTGCTGAACAGCCTCTGCTGTGTTGGGGCCTGCACCCGGTAACCCAGCCATGAGCTCAATTTGTGCAACCTTAGAAGTGCTTCAAAAAGCAATTGCATTTTGTAATCTCGGTTCAGATTCCCTTAGCAATTAAGTTTTCTTAATCAGTCACACCGAACACAATTTTGTCCATGAGCATATGAGTCTGTGCTCAAACTCATAATTCCTGGTGTTCTGCCTCAGTGCTGTATCATATTTGCTGATCTGAGTTTCTGCTAAATGAAAATGAGGCCAGAAGTGACATCTCAAAAGCAACTTGCTTCTCTACATTAATTCATCGGTTTAGGTCCCTCTTCAGTGGGCTGTTGAAAACAACTATATTTGTAGCTGAAGTCAGTCAGGGCCCATGGGCTCACAGCCAAGTTATTATGCACCTGTTTTGCAGAGCTGCCTGTTAAATGTGCACAAAGTCCTTGGGATGGTACAGGCTCAATGGTGTCTGTTGGAGCTTGTGGTAGTGCAAGGGAAACTGATTTGAGGAGACTGAGAAATTAAGCAATAGGCATTGAGTACGGACTACATTGGGAAAGATGGAGGGCACAAGGAGAAGGGGACAACAGAGGATGAGATGGTTGGACAGTGTTCTCGAAGCTACAAACATGAGTCTGACCAAACTGCAGGAGGCGGTGGAAGACAGGAGTGCCTGGCGTGCTCTGGTCCATGGGGTCACAAAGAGTCAGACATGACTAAACGACTAAATGACAACAACAGATTACTACAAACATTTCATTCTAAGGGAGCATTTCAGTTTGAAATGTTAGGATTATAAAAACCATTTCAAAACTGACCTGTAGAAAGGACTTTATGAACTGAAAACAGAGTGTGCCTTTGCTATCCATGAAAACGTTTCAATAAAAAAACACACACACATACTTACAAAAGCAGTATGTAACCTAAAAGTTCAAAAAGGTGCACACACAACAGGGGAGAGAGTCAGATTCTCAGATAATGGTGGAAAGAACTGTTCCCACTTTCTGGCTTCTACTGCTTTCAGCCTGTTTCATCTACAGTACCATTTTTCTTTTAGGAAATATGCTCCCGTTAGTAAGCTTCCAGTCGTGTGCAGAATAGCTTGCTATTTGTTGAATGGTTCATTAAAATGGGGAAGGAAAGGAAGAAAGAAATCTGCAATAATCTTGCATTTTTCAGAAGGCAAGTTTTGGGCGGGCAGAACTAATGTTCACAACTACAGGGACATCCACATTGGTACTATTTAACTTATTCATTTGGGAGCTTTCGGATTCCGCCTCTTTCCAGGAAGATCTCCATGCCAAATTCCATCCTGATTAAGACAAATCCTCTGGGTTTTATGACGACTAGGATTGTCAGTCTTTATAAGGGTAGTATGCTGAAAACCGACAGCGCTCCTTCCTCAGCTATATGATTTGAAGCACACTTGAGCCCCAAACTTTGTTACTACCAAGAGAGCAGTTGAAATTGCTTCTTCACATACTGTTGAGCTCAATAAATAGTAAAGAACGTTTTACAGCTATGAGTATGCGTGTTTTTCAGCTAACCCTCTTCTCCTTCATCTCTGAGTAACCTCTGCATGTTTCCTCTTGAGAGGATAGCATCTGCTCCTAAACTTCTAATGGTACTTCATCTGCTAAAGCTCTTCTCTGAAAATGCAGACTGCTGGGAAAACTCCTGTTAAGTCAGTAAAGAAACTTTATATTCCACCCAGAAGATTCTTTGTATGCCCCTGCCCCAGTAAACAGCTTTTAAAGCCTCTGTGGAGGTTTGCTTGTGGCGTTTTTCTGTCAGTCTTACACAGTAAGTACTTTAATATTTCACCTCCGCCCCCACAAAGCTCTAAAAATGTCAAGGCAGAAATAAGAGAAATGTCCTAGTGGCCTCTTCTGCTTTTTAAAGTTTTAAAACTGCTTCCTGGTAATTCTCTTCAAAAAAATGGGAGGTCACGAAATCTTTTCCCTTTTCTGATCTGGATTTGGACAGTGATGCCTGGAATATAAAAGGCTTCTTGCATGAGAGGAAGTACCTTCCACTCATGCAAAGGGCAGCCTCAGTTTGCAATATCCTGTGCCACATCTTGCACCATTTGGGAAGGTTTCTTGACAACTAGAAAGCTTTTTTGGTGCAGTCGAAGAACGTGGCATGTGGAGATGAGGCACAGAGCTGGGCCTTCTTGGTGGCAGCCCCCCCCCCCATATGTAGAACCTCCCTCCTTAGAGAAATCTGGTTGTTCGCCATGTACATAACATTACGGCATAAATGAAGAATGCCTTTATTTTGTCAGGCATTGGATACATGATTGCATCGGCATTTAACAATTGAACTTTTTTAATTTGCCACCGTGTTTCAATTGTTACAAGATTTTTAAAAAAAGATTTTAATTCTATTATTATTATTATTATTATTATTATTATTATTATTATTATTAATGTTAGCCAGCCAGCCACCCTTGTAGGAGTAAGTGTGAGATGTAACAACAGAAATAACTTATTTTGTGAATGTAGAATTTTTCCATTCACTTGAGAAAAGGTATAGTACTCATAGATAATTTTCAGTGGGGTTAGAAGGACTGGTGTATGATGCTCAGTGACACAGATTGGGACCTGAGTTCAGGACAATGCCAGATCCTGGTTTTGTTTCAGGTTTTGTTTTAATACATTATTTTGCTTTATTGGTGTTTAATTCTTTGAGTTTGGGCTGCCAATGTTTTCTTCCACCTCAGAATAAAATAGTGGGGCTATTTCCTAAGCATTCTTCAGTATACAGCATAGATTTACACTTCTCGTAGTTTTGAACACCTCGGAAACAAATTTAATGCTCAAGTGAACTCTGTAAGTTTTATTTTAGTTACTTTCCAGGCCTCTGGGACTTTAAATAATATTGGAAACACCCCCCCTAAAAAATGTGTGGTTTTTTGGTTAATTTTGAAGAAGAATCTATCTGTGAGAACAAGATGATGGACTAGATGGGCTTGGCCCTGGTCCCACAGGTCTCTTATATTCTTTTGCTGCAGAATTTGACACATTTCACAGTAAACCCTTATTCATCTCTGGAGTTAACTCTGCCAACTTCCAGAGCGCAGTACCACATAGTGATGTCTGGTTGATATCTTTTACCCCCATTAAAGGTCTGTTTTTGGTGGCTATACACTCACTCCAACATGCCCAATTCCTCTCCCAAAGATCTTAGCCACTATTTATCTCATTTTGTACCATTTCAGTGAAAGAAAGGATGTTATCTTGATTTCTTTGTGCACTGTTATCATGTTTCCACACTTGAATGCCTTTTAATTGAATTCACACCATGAGAAGGATGACACTTATAGTCCGTAGGAAAGATGTGTGCTTGTAGAATTCAATGCCCTTTAAGAAAAACAGTGAGTGTCTACAAACAGTATAATGAACTACTGTGAGCAGACATGAAGAATAATATGGGAATTATATGTGTCAAGTTCCTTAGATTACAGCACCTATACCACTTGGTCCAAATAGATTCCTGCTTGATAGGGCTCAAAGTTGTTGCCCAATGAGAGGACATTCTGAGAGGCATTAAGCATCTCGCATTGTATTAGTTTCTGCACAGGTAGACTCTCTAAGTATGGTTAAGGGGCCTAGGTTCATGCCCTAGCCCTGTGCTCAATTTCATTGAGGGAACGTGTGACAGAAAGTTTGTGGGAAGCAGGAAGTGTTGAGATGACCAAGAGTGTACACAATTAACTTGTGAAGAGAAAAATCATATTAAACCAATCAGAGGCCAAGTAAGCAAGTGAAAACCAATGTGTTGGTCACCTAGTTTTCACTCAGGCATACATTTTATGAGTGTTGTGTGGCGTATTGGTAAGAATGCTGGAGACCAGTGTTCAAATCCCCACTCAGTCATGAAGTGTTCACTGAGCCAGTCACTCAGCCTATTCTACCTCAGTGGATGGTTGTGATGAAAAATAGGTTGAGGAGAACCTTGTAACCACCTTGAACTCCTTGGGGAAAATGTGGGATATAAATAAAGAAAAAAGTCTCTTGGTAGCTGTGGGGCTCGTTTAACTGAATAGTGTATACAAAAACAACAACAACCTCCCTTCCACATGAAAAAATGAGCATGTCAGGGAGAAGGCAAGAAAAGAGCAATTCTCCCTAACTTCTTTTTCCCCACGTGAATTGTGTTTTTTTGTGTGGAATAGCATTCAGTTATGTAAGCATCCACCTGCAGTCTGCAGTGTTATACCGGTAATTCACACTGGTTTTATCACTTAAGTGAGAACTAGGCCATGTTGCAGGCCAAGTGGGCTTCAGGAGCTATAGGAGGTCCATTGTGAATAGAAGGCAAGAACTGATTAGTGCTTTCCTCTTGACACTTTTTTGAATTGTAGTCCTGGACTTTTCAGAGGGAGGCAGAACTTTCTTTCTTTTTTTCTTTTTGCCTGAGTTTGAGCACTTTGTATAAAGCCCCAGACTCTGGAAGGAAATGACAATACAAGTGGCTTATACTGACATATACCGACAAACGTAGTTTACCATGTTTCATTTGATGGCTTCGACTTAACAGAATGCACGGAATGTACAATCCAGTCCTAAACATATTACTTGACTCTACATGCTTTGCATTTAAAATACCTTTGCTTTGAAAGAACTGTGTGCAGGATTGAAAATTTTCTTTTGAAGAGATGCAAAAATATATTAAAAAAATAATAAATCCACAGGAAGCAAAGACAGGAAGAAAATCATTTGGTGAAATGTGGATCTTTCATTTCCCTTCAAACACTTGGCAGAATGTTCTAAAAGATTAAGCATCACAATCAGACATAGTGTATGCTTGTGTGTAGCTTTGAAGCAGTTCGTCTGTCTAGTTTATTGGCTTGTGTGATTGACTTTAAAGTCCTAAACGCTTAAAAAAATTAAATCCTCCAAATTTCATTAAAAGTTGAGTATTTTATTTCAATATTGGTGGTTGTTTTTTTCAGGAGTTGTATTCATACACATTTAAGAACAATACACTTAAGTGAAACTCACTATTATGTTGTGGAATACACAACTGGATGAGGCTACACATAGAAAAATACACATAGCCAACAACATTTTGAAAGAAGATGTAATGTGTTTGCATGTGCTTAACAATTTCGGTATTCTGTTTTGTTTGTTTCTGTGTGTTTCTACCCTCTCATCTTTCATTGCTGCATATTAAGAATGTTGCTTGAAACCTATGGTAGATTAGAGTGACCTATCGCTAACAACAAGAACAACAACAACATCCACTATATGTCAGTTGGCATTAACGTCGGTAACTCCTGATGTTCATTAGCTGAAGGCAGGTGCCAACTTAGTCTTTAATATAGTGTCTACAACATATAAGCTCAAATAAAACATTGCATGAGTACAGGAAGGTCATTTAGAGACAGAATAAGTTGAATATTATATAACAGTGCAATTCAGAAGAGCATTTTTCTTCACGTAGATGGGTAGACCCATTTCCACATGTTTATTCCTTAGTATATGTGTCAACAATTAGCACCTATTTCTAGCTCATTAGTTTTAATACCTACAATCTAACAGTGTAGTTTGCTCTGGTGCACTGCATGTTTAACTCTGCTGCACTAACACAACAGCTAGGAACGCTAACTTTAGATGTGCAGATACTATCTGAAACTTCCTCACCAAAGGGCTTTCTGTTATTTAGAAATTAGACTTTTTTTATTGTAGCTGCAAATGAACTTAGTTGCAGCAAGTGCCTGTGTAGAGCTACAGGGACATTCATATGTCCAACTCTATGTTTTCCTTTGTTGGAATGACCCCTCATTTTCTGTTGTAACTAGTCTAATTCAAGTTTGAGATCCTCTATTCTCTCTCCCAGCCACTCTTAATTTCTAATGTGTTGGGTGTGATGAGCAATTGGTCATGCACTAGAAGGTGCATCATTCCTTATGGCCATAGCTCAATCTCATTGAAACAGTAACAACTGCCTTCTCCCACATTGCAACATACCTTGAACTCCCAGTTGAAGATACCTTTCTGTGACTGCCTAATCCAGTTAGAAAAAATCAAATACAAACTGTGAGAGAAAGGGGTACTGAAAAAATGAAATCATAATAAATCAAAACCAAATAATTAAAAAAAAAAATTGGATAAACAGTCCTTACAACTTCTGCACATTTTTATTATTATTATTTTCTTTGTTTACAGCAGAGATCTCAAAAGTCTGTTAATGGCAAGGTTAATGTAGACAATTGTGTAGTATGTTGTTACTTAAAGTTTAGTGAAAAAGAAATCTGAAAGGGACTTAATGTTGTATGTGCTTAAAAAATTAAAGCCCTATATTCTTTGGAAACACCTTGAAGATGAATGAATAATATGGGGGGACTGTTACTTTCCCTAAAATAATGCTGTTGACAGCAAGTAAAAGCTACTTTGAAAATTTGGGAGTTTGTTTTGTTTTGCATTTGTTCTTGGTCAGCATTTGCCAATAAATTTTTGTGTACTTCTACTGCATGCACAACTCAGTGACATTAACAAATAGATTGTGTTTCTATCTAGGGAATTCTGCAGTTTGTTATTAAACCTTCAAGGCATCTATGTTATAAAGCAGAGAGTGTAGCCCTTTGGTAACATCTGAGAGCTTCAGCGCCTAGCAATGGGAGAGCCAGACCGGGAGCCAGGTCGGGAACCAGATCCTCCCTTTGGAAAGAAAAACAACAACAAAGAATTGGATTAAAATGAACCTACTGCTCAGATCTACAGTATAAGAGTGCTATATTCAATTCCATCCAGACTCTGGCACAAATTAGTACAGATTGGTTCCACCAGGGAAATCTCTCATGCATAGCTGCTGAAATGGAGGGTACATATGCTTATTTGATTTTGTTCAAGGTTTCTTTACTACTTTGATCTTTAAAAGTGTTGCAATTTCAAATATAGTTTGCCTTTGGGGAATTCTATTTTTACAATCAAATTTTAAAGTATGATGAGTTCATTCTAATTAAATTTCAGGTAACAAAACTTGATACTATCTTCTGTAACAAATTCCTCGATCAATGGGCTCTAGTCACTAAATATTAATTATTTCTAAAGAATTGGTTGCTATCAGTGTTGCTGGATAGGTCAGAGAAACCAAGGCCACTGAAACTAAACAAAGCTTCATTGGGCTGGCAGTCTCATTGAGCTCTGCCCTTCCACCTTATGGCATGCTCTCCCTAGAGAGAACCACATGGCTCCATCCTTGTCATCATTTTTGTGCCAGAAAAAAAAGCTGCCCCCCCATACCAGGCACTTGGGAGCAGCACCAATGAGCTGCACAACTACATTGCCAAGGAAGCCTGCAAAACAAATTTGACTCTGCCATTCATTTTGTTTTGATCTGGGATATTTAAGGTTAGCAGATCCAAAGAACGCCACATTCTTTTTTCTGAAGGTTCTACTAAATCAGCAAACACAAGGCAGAAGACCAGGGAGTTATAGTGAGATAGTTATAACCTCCATGAACCTCTTTAGGATCCTCCAGGCACCAGGTCGTTGGACTTCAGAATTTCTAGTAATAATGATGCTTTCTTCAGAGTACCCCAGGTCTACTGTTAGACCTCCTCTCACCGTTTTCCCAACACATGTTTGTCATTCCTCATAGGATTTCAATAGATCGTTTTTAGTGCTTTCTAATGGTGGTTCTATTATTACTTTTTGATGATAAAGCCAGCAATATTTCCCTGATCGTTTGTAATTGCAACTGCTACTGAGCCACATCATTGCTTAGCTTCATCAATCAAAATAGTTGGAGCATTGTAATTATATTTAATTGACAATTAATTATGCCCTATTAAGCACTTATTTCTGTTTTATTGCAGACATTTTAAATTCATTACTTCCCACAGAAACCTGCCTTTAATTAGATCTATTTTAAGAAGCCACACTTTAAAGAAATATTGGATAACATATAAATAATGAGGACCATTTTATAGTAAATTATTACATATTGGATAACAAACTTCCATTTTTGCAGATGGTTAAAATGAGGATAAATTCCTGCTTATGGAAACATGGGGTGAAATTACATCTACTAGGAGAGAATGAAGGTCTAATCTAATGGTTAACTCTAATGGCTTATAAACTTTATTGTCAAGTCCAATGGCTTACAAATTAAAACTTGGCATTTATAAATACTGTATATATCTGCACAGAACACAGAAGTTGCATGAAAAGAAAATTTAACCAATAATAGCTAATTCTGGAAACAGAGAAAAGGACATAAGACAGTGGATGGTAATAAATAGGAATAGGGATGGGCAGTTCTACCAACACACAAAATAGCAAGATGTGTTGGTCAATTGGGAAAAAAGCCATTAACTTCTTACTATAACTGCTTCTTCACTTTAACAATGCATATTAAATGACTTTCCTTGCAACAAACACATTCCCCCCCTTATTTCTTGTAACCTTAGAATAATTTCTGTTTACATTCAGAGGTATAAAACATTATGTTCTTCCTTCCTCTTTTTGTCTATTTGCTTCATTATCATGCAATATAAATTCTCCACAGGGTCTCTGTTGTCATACAGAGCCAGAGAACTACATTTACAGGTAAGCAACCTGTTCTGTCCTGATAAGGAAAATGTTTCAGGTGAAAATCCAACTGTCTTGTGTGCTAATGAACCTTGAAAAGCTTTCGCAGTGCAACAATGCAGCTTGAAGCCTCACACTAGATAAACTGGATCAAGACACACCAGACTACAGTGTCAGGGACTACTACTCTCTCCAGTTGTACCAGTTATAGAGGTACCAAGCCTAGCAGTACACAACTAGGAAAGTCTAGACTAGAGGTAAGACTCTTCCACAAATAGTTCTGTGGGCCTATTTTGATGCAAACTGTTAGCATAACGGAGCAGTTAACCTCACACATATTGAATCATATACTTTTTCTTTCATCTGAATAACTCTGAAGTTTATCCAGTTTAGCCAGAGTGCTTCATCTTTATGACTATTGATGCCAATCAAATTTATATGACTAGCAGTTCCATTGGGTGGGATCTATTATAAGTTAGGGGAACGTGGCTGAATTGGTTTTCAGTGAAACCAATGGAACAAGTTAGCCATAATGTAATCGAAGGCCCATTGATTTCAGCTAATTTAGGTCCCATCTGCACTATAGCTTTAAACTGTCATGGCTTCTCCCAAAGAATCCTGGGAACTGTAGTTTATCGCGGATGTTGAGAGTTGTCAGGAGACCACTATCCCCCTCACAGAATTCCCTGGGAAGAAGTATTGATTGGTAAACTACTCTGTAAACTGTGTAAACTGTAACAGGAGAGACTTCTTATGGAAGCATTTGAAACAAAGTACTGATGGTGGTTACTTAATATTTACAAGCAAGACATTGCACAACCTAGGTGCAGACATGCTCAATGCCCTATTTCTTGCTGAAGAAAGGCAAATATAACGTGGCATCCTTCCGTACGGCTCCTCAGCTGAAACATAAAGCTTAACCAGGTGTTTCTATTGCTCATTTGGCTCTAGGCTTGGGAGGCCTCATCATCTGGGTTATAAATGATGTGTATAAGTTACAGTTGAGAACTTTGCCTCAGCAAAGAGAATGCTGGAATTTATTATCAGAAGTCCACACTGGATGGTCTTCCAAACCTACCATTCTTCTTTTTCACAAGCAGTGTTGCTGATTTCCAGGACAGTTGCTATGATAAATCTATGGTAAAACTATATATCCAATGAATGCAATAATCAGCTGTTCCTAGTTTTTTCCTTCCTCTCACATTTTGCACCTACTCTTTTAAAAATACGTATATATATTATATTTTACTTTACCAGTCTAAAGAGTCTAGACAGTGTGCCCTGGCCATCATAGTGGTATCCCTTGTGTCCCTTGTGAGCATATTTATGCTCATAGAATCTTCCACTTCCATATCCAGGCCTGTGAGTTTCACCACCCTGCAAAGAAAAGGAAATTGCAAATACAGTACTTTGTTTTGTCATTGACATATATTACAATAGCTTAGGAAGACTGGGAGCAGAAGGCTATTACATTAGCTAAGCTCATGAAAGGATAAGAGACAGGTAGGATAGGGCTCTCCCCGAAATAACCGGTGATGAAAGAAAATACCTCAATTGCTGGCAATGAAATAGATATTTAGAAGGGAGTAAAATGTATATACAGGAAAGCTAAAGGCAAATCCAATATCTTTTACTTGTTGGCTAGCATTTAAATGAATCTTACTGCATTCTTTGGAGCACATTGTTTGGGAATTGCCTGAGGTGATAATAATCCCTAATGACTAATAATGTGGTAACTGATGTAAACTGCTTAACACAGCCAGGCTGTCAAGTGATAACAGCTGCCATCAAGTAAATGTGGAAGAAGGTACCATGAAAATAAATGAGTTTCATCTTTCATGCATTTAGCCCCTTTAAAAATCCCCCCCCCTCTGAATATTAATGGAGTGGGGGTAGGGTGAAGGTATATTGTGAAGGAAGTACTTACACATTACCGATGTCCCTTTTTTTTTGAAAAGCATTGTTAAAAATGAGGAAAGGTTGTTAAAGTAATTGCACAACTGTCTGATGAAAACTGGTAGTTCAAGGAGGAATTTTCAACTAGCATTCTGCTCAGCAACCCCAAAGCAGTACTTTAATTTAAAAGCTTTTCCCTGCCAGGATTGGTATGCAACATCCAAAGTCGGGCAAACAACTCAGCAAACACACTGCAATGCAAGTCAAGTCTGCCACGTCTTTTTTGAAAATGGTAAACTGTTCTAATCAGTCTTGTACACAGCAACCAGTTTAAAGGATAAAATACTAACACAGTGCCTCCACACGCTTGGCCACTTCCTGAGGTTGCCAGACCTTTCCTGCCGCCTCCTAGTAAGAGCTTAGGCCATTCAAACATTACACTAAAACTTTATAGCAGCTGGTAATGACCTTTTTTGGCCTAGCAAAATGCCCAGTGGATGATGGAAACATTTCTAAGCAACCTGGCATAACATAATTTTGTAATTTTAAAGCAAAAACGTAACTAGTTCTAGTAGTGTTTGATAATTGTGGCTTCTAATTAATTCTAAGAGGAAAACCTTTTGTTCTGAAATCAGGGGTCTAAAGGAACAAAATGAGTTTACAGCAGATGGGTGGGGGAGAGAACTATATGAAGAGGTCTTCCTGCTAAAGAACATTAGCTTTTCAGGACAACAGACTTTTTAGTAGAATAAGCTCTTTGGTATTTGACGGCATAACCTTTGTTGGAAAACTCTTGGAGGTTTAACTTAACACACAAACACTACACACTCTTAACATACAAAGCATTTAAGGACACATAATCTCTCTCTCTCTCTCCCTCTCCCTCTCTCTCTCTCTCTCTCTCTCTCTCTCTCTCTCTCTCTCTCACACACACACACACACACACACACAGTGCCCCCTTCCCCCTCCTGTTCAGCTAACCCTCTCCAGGATGGGAATGAAAATGGCACCTTTCCCACTCCTCAGTCTAATAGTTAATCTATTCTAGTGGTGTTCTGCATAGTGGTAATGAATATAATTTTGCCTATAGTGAAGAACGTATCATGTCTTCCTCATCGTTTTCTTTTTGAAAATATAACTGCTGGGGAACTGGAACAGACTCCCACGAGAGGTGGTGGACTCTCCTTCCTTGGAGATTTTTAAACAAAAGTTGGATGGCCATCTGTCATGGATGTTTTAGCTGAGATTCCTGCATTGCAGGGGGTTGGACTAGATGACCCTTGGGTCCCTTCCAACTCTTTGATTCTACAAGTGTCAATAAATGATGTTGTAACTCCCATCAAATAATGGGATGCAAAATGTATACCCTGCATCTGTTCTTGACTATATTCATGATCCCAAACAAAAATGGAGTTGCGTCCAATTCATTATTTCAAGCTATCTTTTCTTTTTGCCTCCCCGCTGGCGCTCCACAGACACACAGAGATCAGTAGAACCTTTAAATTGCCTTAAAGGGAAGAGGTTTGCCATGCAGTGCAGTTTGGCTCCGTGCTCGGGCAAAAATAATTTAAATTGTATTGCAAGCTTGACAGGCTTCTGGATAAAAGCAAGCAACAAAACCATGGGCATAAAGGAACTGATTGGGAGCCAGGAGGAGCAAAGGAAACAAGCCACAGTCAAAAACATGAATGTGAAGAGTCTGCAGGAGCTAGGAAGGCAAAACAAAAAAACAAACAAAACAGATGCTATTTGCACTTTTGGGGCGAAGCAAAATGGCTGCACATGAAAGCATGTTCATCACCTACCCAGCTAAATCTGGAAAAGGATGATCTCCCCTGCGCATACAAGAAACAGAAACAGTGACATGGTGACCACCATGGGGCAAAAAGACACTGAAGACACTATACAAGAGAAGTATGAACAGTGAAGGAGGGTTTGTCTATTAACGAGGATCAAAATGAATGAGGATCAAGATATACTTAGGTTGTAGTTTGCAATCGAATGTTTAAAGGAGTTTAAAACCCAAGTGGTCGTGTGGAACATATTAGACTCAAGTGACCCTCCATTGTAAAGTACATGCTATTCATCCATGCTCCTACAAGTTCTGGTGCCAGCATTTGGAAAGGCCTTTGGCTGAGAGCTGCTTCGATATCAGCTTTCCAGTCAAGATCTAACAGTGCTGCTCTAGATGCACCAGTCATCTGGCATAATGTGCTGGAATAAGAGGGATTGATTAGGATGTTCAGATCATTTCAGATTTAGCAATGTCCCTTAAAATAAGGCATAACTGACAACTGCCCATTCATATTGCCTTATCAGGTGCTGGGAACAATCTGGAGGATATGTCTTTGTCCCCAGTGTGTGTAACGTAACCTAGTTAGAACCCTTGTCCTACATTTCCAGCGATCCTTTTGCAAGGGGCACATGTGTTCAAATGTGCTCAGCATTCCTTCTAAGGCTGGGCAATAAGCTACGATGGCAAGTGGGGAAGTAAAGGGTTGGGAAGAAGCACCAAGGTCTTCTGGCAGTTCAGATTAGGGTGTGCTTAGATGTACCGTGAGGTCAACCTTAAGAGAAGGGTAGATACTTAGAAGAAAGGAAAGTGGCTTTGGAGATACAACACCAGCCTGGGGCCACAAAGGAAGATGGGAGACCCACTAAAGGGTATGAGTGTTGATGGAGAGACTATCCTAAGAGGAGGTGGCATTGGAACAACTGTGGCCTCTGAAAGATGACCTTGAGAAGAGTGGGGCCTGCAATCCTTGTTCCAGCCTTGAATGAAGAAAAACAACCATATCTGTGTTATAAGCAGTTTCATGCTTTTGTCTGAGGCCAGAGTAAGCCAGTGGGGAAGTGAGGGTCCACTGAACCAGCATGGAAAGGGAAGGGTCAGAGCTCAGGGATAAAGCATCTGCTCAGCATGCAGATAGTCCCTAGCTCCATCCCAGCATCTCCAGCTGGGTGAGGGAGAGACCATGACTGAAATGCTGGCAAGCCAGTTAGTGCAGCAAATGCAGGTGCACAATAGTCTGACTCAGTGTAAGGCAAATCAATGTCAGATGCATGGCTTCTTTAAGACAGCAACATACATGCATTATGTGCTGTTTACATTACATAGCAGTATTCTGGGAGAAATCATTCTATATACCGTATTTTCCCCTGTATAAGACGCCCCCATGTATAAGACGACCCCCTTTTTTTTAACCCCAAATTAAGAAATTAAGTTGTTTAGCTTTTTGGGGTGGGGGAGGTCACTTCCGCCAATTGCGCACCCACCTGCCCTCCACTGCCAATTGCACACCTCACTGCAGCCACCAATCGTGTGCCCGCTCGCCACCAACAGCCCACCCGCCCACTTGCCGCAGCTGCCAATCATCTGCCCACTTGCCGCAGCCAATCAGCAGCAGACATTCCCACAGCCACTAATCACCCGCCCAATTGCCACTGCTAATCTCCTGCTTGCTGCTGCTGTTAATCGCACGTCCCCCCTCTGCATTCACTATCCATGAATAAGATGACACCCATTTTTTGCCTTTTTTTTTTAAGCAAAGAGCATTGTCTTATACACAGAAAAATACAGTAAGTCATACTCTGTCAGGAGACATGACTCTTAGTCTTTGGCTTGCCGCAAGCTGATGGTCCATAATGTGAATCAATGCCACATTTTCACACGTACCTTTCCATACAGTGGAGGAGTTGACCTGGGAGACACCTGAAAAACAACACAAAAGTAAGAGGAAAAGTAGGATCTGCAACAAAATGCTATACAATTGAGTTTTCAGGTCTGCTTCCAGATATGCCACTTCAGGTCCCCTCCTACTGGGCTTTCCATTCTCTCTTCCCCCTGCCCCACCACCAATAGTCAGCAAGCATTCTGGGACCTCTGAGCATGCTCACTCTTCATTCGGCTGTTCCTGCCTCATTTTTTAAAATTCCTAAATTATTATTTTTAAAAAATAGTGCGACTCCTCAAGCCTGCTGATGCCTTCTTGTGCATGGGTTTTGCTGTTTTCGCCAGCAAAAGGGTTGAGTTCACTCTTAGCACCTTGTCTGCTTGATGCTGTGCTAAAAATGCTTTTTGGCTGCTTGTTATATGAAGATATTTGAGAAAGACTCCTGTGCTGTTCGATAAGAATTGACTCTTGTCCTTCAAACCCACAAACCCTGTTAAGATTCCTCAGAATGTAAATGAGCAATGCAAAAGAGGACCAGTTGCATGACCTTCATTAGACAACACTCTTGATCTGCCACTTTAATTACAAGCCTCCTTCTTAATTCCAGCAACATTGCAAAGCCAGTTGCTGTTATTCTTATTCTGGTCCAACCAATGAATTCATGGTGGACCTCAGCTTTGCACCCAGATTAATTAGAAGGAACTGGATATTTTGGGAGCTGTGTAGCTACTGCAGAAAGCAAGTCTCTTTCTGTCTCTCAGTAATGTGAAGTGTAACAAGCCACATGAGACACTTTCAATACACTTTTATGAATTTGTTACTTCTGTGTGGCATCATCATAGCTGTCAATGTTTCCCTTTTTTAAAGAGAAATTCCCTTATTTATTCCAAATAGGATTCCTCTCAAGAAAAGGGAAAAGTTGACAGCTATGAGCACAATCTTGAGTAGTGCGACACCTTCAGCTCTGCTCTGAAGCAAGGTCTCTCTCTTTTCTTTTCTTTTTAAAAAAGGAATCACATGTTGAGCATTGCTGTCTGCATAGAGTCACCGATGTGGAAGCCTGTGTATGTGCTCAATGGGATAGAGAGAGTTGGTTGTGTTGGTGTTGAGATGGCATGGGGTCCCTACATGTGAGGAGGAGCTCCCATGTTGGGCTTCCTGTATGCTCAACATGTGGTTGTTAAAAAGAAGAGGTTTGTTCACATGTTACATTGGACAAGTTTCTGTGTACACTTGTTAGTTGTGCTGCTCAACTATTGTGCACACAGACTGTACAGTTTGCATTTAAAGGCAAATCCATCAAATTAACATTTTACAAAACAATACAACAAACATAGCCATCCTATGAAGTTTGCACTTACCAGAACTTTGCAATGTAGTTCTCTAACCAACCAATATTTACAAAGATGCATATATTATGGGAAAGTGTATATACACATGCATTTATAATGCATTGAGTTAGGGAAAATTTCTTGCAAAAATGTGTATATTAGTCAAAATTGCACTCAAAAACTGTGTTTATTAGGAGAAATTGGTACTAAAATATTGGTGAAGTTTCATGATGATTTTAGTTTGAATATTGCTACAGAAACACAGAGAACTGAATTTAAGATCTGAAAAATGAGAAAGAACCAAAACTGACAGATCCTGCCATCCTACTCAGAAGTAAGTCCTATTGAATTCAATGTGGCTTGCTCCCAGGTAAGTGGGATTAGGATTGAAGCCTTAATCAAATATGCAATGTATGTTTGCTCCTACAACCTCTTCCTTGATTTGAATTTCTATCCCCTTTTTTCAGAGGCTCAGGGTGGGAATTAGCTTATTATTAAAAGAAAACTTTCAGATAAGCCCTCTGCTTATGTAGCTGCTGGGCTAGGCTTATAAGAGTGAGTCTGAGGGATTTGCAAATTTCTACAAGATGAAAATGTTCTAGACACGAAGGGAAAAGGTGGGGGAAACCTCTTCATAACAAAACCACCATATATTAAATACCACCTGAGAAGCAAGGGACTTCCTGCTCCTCAGTGCTTATTAGTCTCTGGTAAAAATCCATATATTTGTTATAGCTCAGTGGTTTATGCAGGAGTTGTGTCCCAGATCCATGGCTCTGAAGGCTCCACAGGAAGTGAGCCACAACTCAAGATTGAGGTAATTTCTATAAATATTCATGTCAGTAACATTTGTCTCATTGGTATTAGCACTGACACAGAATATTTCTATCCATTTTCATTTCTATTTGAAAGACGGGAGCAAGTCCGGATTACAGTATTGGATTTTTCCAAAGATTTCCATGTTAGAATGGAAAAGTTCCAATTTCAAAACTGAGGAAAACCCTCTTCTGCCTTGGAAGACTGTCTTTTGCCTTTTAATAGCCCTCAAACTGGTAATAAGTTGGATCTGCACACAGTTAGTTTGTTTGGGCATGTGACTTGCTCCAACATAGTGATTTGCTGCAGGAACAGCCAATTCTCATAAATGGTCTCTCCCCTTCAAAAAGGACCAGCTGTTCATCTTCAGTTCAGGGGAAGGTGCTACTGCCACACATTCCCTTGAGTCTAGGCACATTCCCTTGGCAGGCAAGGCTGGCTGTACCATTAGGCAGGCTGAGGCAGTTGCCTCAAGTGACATATGCTTGGGTGTGGTGGCAAAGTACCATAGGAGGAGAGCTGTCACATGGCTTGCCCTGTGACCTTCAAGCTAGCCTGCTGCCACCTGATGCTACAGTGATGTTGTCCTGTTGCCGGTGTTGATTCAGTTGCCAGTCTGACTGACTTCTGTTTGTAGAATTGGGAGGGGGGGCCACCAGCTTGTCCTGTGCCTCAGGCAGCAAAATACTGACAGGCTCCAGGTGAAGGAAATCTGTGAGCCCATAGAAATGCATACAGAGCTGTGGATCAGGAGAATGACTTCCAGTGTCCAACCCCTTACCTGGCACACTAGATATAATTTTGCCTGCACTCCTTTTTAGCAGAGAAATTATCTTTGGGGCACTAGCTGGCTGGTGTGTATGTTTTAAAAAGTAAAGTAAGTACATTTGTTTGGTGAAAGAATTACCAAGGTGAAATGGAAACTTACAATGTTCCTGAAGAAGTGGACTACTGGGTTCTCATCCACATATCGGCCATGAGATCTTGGATGAGGCAGGGAACTTACATGGCCAATTCTGGCAGCGTGATGATAATCCTGAAACAAAGGACAGGTTATGCTTGTAGACCAGCAAGCAATCTGAAAGGAATTCGAGCGCCCATTGGGGAATGATCAAACATTAAGATTCTTAAAACTCAGAGGAGAGATGATGGAGATGGAAACACACATTAGGTACAGAAGTATGTGAGAAAAGCACTCTACTGACAGGGTCCAGCAGAATACTTCAGTAACCCTGAAGAAGGATGTGGAAGCAGGAACTCTCTAATTGTTCCCCAGCAATTGTGCTTGAATATCCATTTAGTTATCCAGGCCTTACCCTCCGTGAGTTTATCTATTCTCTTTTCCAAGGTAAGAAAATACCATGTGGTTGTTGTTACTCTTTAATTCCACAGCAGTGGAACACTTCAGGATGGTGCCTAATGAAACACAATACATTTACAGAGACCAGTGAATCCCTTGTGGAAGAGCATTTATCCTATCATTTTCACTCCTGCTTTGACTTCCCAGCCCTTTAAAAGACATGCGTGGGAAGTAATGGCTATGAATTCAAATCAACATGCGAAGCTAAGTCACAGAGCTTTTCCATCTAGTGCAGGTCTGTCTACATTGCTCTGACCAGCAGTGCCTTTCAGGGTTTGGGGCAGGTGATCTCCAGAACTTACTACATAAGATCCCTTGGGGTGAACATCCTAGTAGTGGCGCTTCTGCATGTACACATGGAGAACTGGAACTTTCTGCATACACACATCATGTGGCCTGTAATGAATTTATGGTGCTGGGCTCTTGACAAGTGTTTGAATAAAAAGGAGATGTTGCACAGAGGCTCTTGGCTATTGCAATTCCTAGCTGGTCAGTAATTCATGTGCTTTTGAAACGGAAATGTTTGTGTGTGTTCATTAGGCTGTTCTCTCTCTCTGAACTAAGCACAGATTCAGAAAACAACTTAGCATGTGGTGACTCACATAAACTTAATGCAGGGTGCATTCCTCCATATGACTAACAGGTCAGCAGTATTCAGCTGTGCATGTGCTAAGTCCAGTTTTAAAAACTCACCTTCCAGTATGACCAGATGCTATATAATAGAAGCTTCCTGCATACTTTACTGACAAGTTGCCAGTGTGTGGTAAATGGTCAACTGCATCCACCAAGAGTCTTACAGCACATTCCTAACTATTAGAAGCAAGTACCATTAAATTTGATGATGTGTACTAATCAGTGCATTTAAGATTGCAGCCATTAGTAGCAGTGTTGGAGCAACAGAAGAAAAAACAGAGCAAACTATTATACTTTATTGGATCAGCCAGTGCTACAGATCTGGATGCAAGCTTTCAACTTACACAGAAATCTTCTTTAGGTATTAATGTTCTTATTAAAAAAACCAAAGCAAATAAAATCTGAAATTAAAGGTGATGTTAACCAAGTCATGCCGAATGATTTTTTGGAAAAAAAAATCTTAATTATAATTTTATATAAACATAAATATATATTTATATAAACAGAAAATGGGTTACAAATCTTGTTGAAGGGGCTTATCAAGGAAGCATTTTTTTTTAAAAAAGCAAGATGCATGAAAAATGTTCAGCAAGAAAACAGATGCAGCTTTCTAGAGCCACAAATCTCAGGTGTCATTAAGACCTTGTAATGCAAAAAGAGCAACTAGTGCTGTTGAGTTAGGGGTAGTTAAATGTGTCAAAGTGATCTTAGCGCTTTTTGGATTGCATTCCTTGCATTTGTAACCAATTTTGCCCTCTAAATATCTTAGAATTAGCTACCTTTCCATTCCTCCTCATGGTGAATTCTGTGTAACTTGAAAGCTCCCATCGTCCTACACTCACGGAAGTCCTGATAGTGCTGTCATGTCTTTCAAAAGTACCGTGAGACGCAGCCCTGAGATACTAGGTAAAATAAGGTTCAATAAGCACTACATTTTATATATGAAAATATATACATTCTGGAATATCAACGTTATGCACTATGTCTGCTAATAGCAAAATGTGCATGCACTTACCTTTTTACAGTAGCATGGTAGTCTAAATCAGATGGTGTGTATAGTATCTGAATATTTCATTCTCACTTCTGTTGCTAATCATTTCTAACAAATTCCTTGGCATTACAGTGGTACCTTGTGTTACAGACGCTTAAGGTTACAGACTCCGCTAACCCAGAAATAGTACCTTGGGTTAAGAACTTTGCTTCAAGATTAGAACAGAAATCACGCGGCAGTGGCGTGGCGGCAGCGGGAGACCCCATTAGCTAAAGTGGTACCTCAGGTTAAGAACAGTTTCAGGTTAAGAACGGACCTCCAGAACAAATTAAGTTCTTAACCCGAGGTACCACTGCATGCATCTCAGTTGCAAGTCAGGAGGAGGACATATATTTCACAAGGATGCACACTAAAAGACTGTTCACAAAGTAGTCTGAGATCCCACATGCCATTTGTATTTTTCTGTATCTGCTTAGCTTGGTAATTTGCTCTCTGTGGAGCTTTGGGATGGGTCACAAAGCCAAAAGGAGCACAACTTAATATTTCATTGAAATCAGTTAAATTTCCACATCTTTTCCTGTCTTAGCCTGAAGTCCCAGAAGTATATGCCAGATTCATTCATATACAGTGTGTATTCAACCTGGTATGTGCCAAAAGGCAGCTGCTGGATGTATCAGCATAATCTGAAAGGGTTAACTTCAAATTCTTTTGAGATGAGTTGGCCTTTGAAAAACCCATTGTGTGCATTAATCTGGGAACTGGAAATCGGTAAATCTGGGCTTCTTTTGCTTTTTTAACGTTGTCATGGCAATTCCTTTATATTTCTGCAGCTGAGACACCTAGATAGCTTTAAAAAAATTCCCAAGATGCCAAAAAGCATGCATGCATGCTCCTGTGCTGCTTGCCTTTTGAGCTATGTGCAGAAAAACCTGCAGCTTGTATGTTAATAAAGGACTTGCCAAATAAATGAATATCCTAAGGATTATACTGACACAGAAACACACAATTTTTTTGCAAATGCCATGCTGTTAGGGTGATCACTTGTGCACCGAAGAAGAAGAAGAAGAAGAAGAAGAAGAAGAAGAAGAAGAAGAAGAAGAAGAAGAAGAAATGAGAACACAATTGCATCTCATTCGTATATGCTAATTTATATGTATAGCTGCAAATTTTGAGCTAATGGCTATAATTTAAATAGAAATACAGTATTTCTCACCACAGAGAGGAAGAACCTGATAAGGTGGCTGGTCTGCCTGCTCCCTCTGCTGACCAGGGGCTAACTGTTGAGGGAATCTTCAAGGCACTTTCTTTTTCTTCTTTGTGTTCTTTATCTTTAAACTCAACTTGGACTGGACATCCATTCCAATAGAGGACTACCCTCTATAGACTAACCACATGGCCACCGCTCATACTGTACGCCCTTTTTTCAGCTTGCTCTATTAGGTTTGCTCTAATTCCATGTTGTATGCATGCATTTATATAGTAGAATAAGAGAGTCATTGGCTGTCGTGTGAATTCTGCCCATTCCCCAGCTTCGCTTTCCCCAGTTGGCACTTGCATTTTTATTCTTCCGGTTTGCTACATTCAGTTTCAAAGTCACACTTTTACAGAATTAACACAAACACAAAAGACTGAAATGTAACTACTGGTTATTTTTATACCAACACTTTTTATTTTGCACGGACTATACGCATGTGGCTGTGTTATCTGAAAATTACGGATTTGTTTCAATCCTGTCTTTTAGTTAACTGAAGATGCCATCCAGCCACTCTTCACCCACCTCTCCTGCCTGAGCCACATTAAGCACAGAAATTTCCTGCCAGTCACACTCTGTTCTCAATGGCACTCATCTTGTGGACTGCAAGACTAAAGGACCTGTTAAGTATGGAAGTTGTTTTTCCTAAGCCACCACACCGAATCTGAATCACCCTTACTATCATCATAGCTTTTAGCATAAAGTTTTCAACAGAATGTGTTTTATGATCAGGTTCAGACATCAAAACAAACCCAGTAGGCAACTAGCTGCATGCTTAGGAATGGAAGAAGAGCCTCGCAATCAGACTGAAGGGTCATCGACTCGAGGATCCTTTCACACAGTGGTTACAGGCTGCTCACAAGTCGAGGATGTTTACAATATCACAAGCCAATGACAAGTGGAATGTGTACCTGCAGTTGTAGTGAACTAAGACCTCAGAGCAGACATGTTGAAGGTAATGAGCCTAAGTCAGGCATGTTTATTAACTTCAATGAGTCTCCTCTGAGTAAGTCTAGCATTGAATATCACCCCGTATTTTTAATGATACAAAAAAGAATATATGTTTTTTTTAAAAAAATCCAGTGGAAAACTATTTCTTTAGAAATATATGAGAGACAATAGGGCAATCCCCTGCCCTGGTTCTTGTTACTAAGCAACAAGAATTACCAAGGCAACCAGGCAGGCACAGGTGAATGAAAGCTAATATTTAAGAGGAATTGAGTGGTGGGCTGACTCCACACTCAAGAGCTCTTATTAAATGTCAGTGAAGGAACTATCAGACCGGGGAAGAAAGTAAGTGTCATAGCACATTGTTTTATCCTTTCCTTTTTTTACTTTCATCCCATCCGTCTGGCAGTGCCAGAGGCCTACCTGTCAATTTCTTCTGGGAACTGATACATGAACTCGAAATGCAGCAACAGGTTGCTGCTGTCCTGTGGAGTGGCTCCTGACATCAGAAACCTGTAGTATTTCCTCCATTGCCAATGTGAAACAGAACTTCTCTGTCAGGTAGAAATGTTACAAATGTACGTGGACTATATTTCAAGGCACAACATGGCTCGCCTTCATTTCAATGGCTTGATTCTGTTCCCTGGCACATACATACCAACATATACCACTCTGGCTACAACTCAGAAGGAGCTACAATCTAACACTATGTTTTTCATCACATGGAAGGCCTACAGATCATGGGGAAGCCTTGTAATGGTTGTATAGAGGATGGGATTTCAGTGGGTACAGCTTTTCATACCCTGCCTTTTCCTTCTAAAAGTGTCCTGTCTCATACCTTACTTTCTTTGCTACTGTTATCTCCACAGTTCAGAGTCGTTGTTTGTTGTTATAATTGTTAGTAATAATAGTAAAGTCTACTGATAGTCAGTAAAAATGAGGAAAATCAGTAACATCCTGACAGGAGAAGCTACAATTTCAGGAAGCTTGCAAAAAATAGCTCTGTGTAAAAAAACCAACAAATCAAAAACAATATGAGTATATTGTTTCATTGCTGCTTTATATTTTCAAATCACTGGTCTAGAACAATAATTTTGACTTCATGAAATCAGTTATGGGTTATAACTTTTTTGTCTGTTGGTCAGTGACAATTGCTATATAAACATCATATAGCAATTCTATACTATACATTTATGTGGGCATCAGACCCTACATATGTAAAATATTCCTCTGCCCTTAACTTAATATAGGCATCTGAAAGGCAATTAACATGGGAAACAGAAACAATTTGCATTTTCTTCTTTCATTTAAAGGCATTGTTGAGGGATTTTGAACCAGCAGATGGCGTTTCCTAGTTACAATAAATGTACATCTAACAGAAAGGGAAATTTCAATACCTTTTTGCAGGTGATTTCCATACCTATTATTAACAGTGTTCAATTGAGACTGACATACATAAACATACAGACATCTTGTGTGGCAATCTGCAGGTGGATGGCATGAACTGGATATGCATACATACTGGAAAAGTCTTTAGATTCAGTAGTTGCAACAATAATTGCAATATTAATTGGACAGGATCTCTTTTTTGCCTAGGGGTTCCTTGATGGGACTCTAATCACAAGGTTAGATTCATATCATATCATGGAAGTACAATTTTCCTGTTTTGCAAGAAATCAAAAACTTCCCTCTTACCTAGATTATTCTAAGTTAAAAAAACTAATAAATTTAACTTAGAATAATCTAGGTAAGAGGGAAGTTTTTGATTTCTTGCAAAACAGGAAAATTGTACTTCCACACTTGTTTGAGCACTGTGAGAAAAAGTTTGGTATGGGCTTCACAGTAGTTATTTAGATGTGGTGTCAGGTAGGCAACACACACACTACATATTCAGGCAGACAGCAACACCCATGAGTAGTTGAATGACAAATGTGCATATGTGGACTCCTATTATATCTATTATTAACAGTGTTCAGTTGTGATTAACATACATAAATGCAGTAAGCTCAGGGGAGGGGAAATAAGGAGGACAATAGGAATTGGGATTACACAGCATGAAGAAAATACAGTATACTAAGTGAAAGGTTCTGAAAACCCAACAACAAACAACCTATCATGCTAAGTTTTTTATGAGTCCAGTTCAGTAAGGAATTTTATTTATTTATTAAATTTATATACCACCTTTATCTTCCAAGGATCTCAAGATGGTGTCCATGGTTCTCAGCTCCCCTATGTCATTCTCACAGCTACTCGTGAGGCAGCTTAGGCTAAGAGATGGTGACTGGCCCAAGGTCACCCAATGAGCTTCATGGCTGAGTGGGGATTTGAACCCTGCTCTCCTAGGTCCCTAGTCCAACACTCTAGCCATGATGCCATGCATGTGGAAGGGGTTCACAATGTGGGAAACAGATACATTAGTAGCACATCTCCCCGGGGACCAATTTACAGGGCTTTTGAGTGGTCAGCCAAGCAGGATTTGGAAGCCACATAATATGTCCTTCCCATATGAATGTTTTATCTAAATGTTACCAGTGTGGCATGGAGCCAAGTCACAGGTATGGCAGGTCATTGACTGTTGCCGCCTCTTTCAGCAACAGAAAACATTTAAAAACATGCATTGATGGTTTCTACTTATTTTCAAGTTCTGTCTAAAATGTGTGGTTAAAAAGAAGGCTTGCTTTCCAGCTCATTTGCTTATGAGCTGTCAGTGCAGAGCCAAACTCAGTTTTAAAATTCATCCTTCTAAGCGGCTCTGTTTGCACAAACAAATATTATATGCATTGCTGGAACAAGGCCCTATGCACCTGAAAAAGCAACCTGTGTTTTAGACAGCAAAGCTTAATTCTGACCATCTTCCAAGTAAATTTACTCAGATGTTGACCTTAGAATCTTTTAAAACACAGCTTCAGTTTAGGTATCGGGAATTAGCATTCAGGGCAGAGCAGAAGAAAATCACGCCATCCTAGAGTTTAATAATTAACAGCAGCCATACCATTAGTGCTACTTTCTAAGCCAAAATGTTCCCTCTAACTAGCAGATCTATCGACACAGCCTCTGTTACTGTGATCCAAATGTGGAAGTAAAAACATTTCTTTCAGTGTTTTTCTTCATCCCACTTTGGGCTGGAGAAATGTCTGCAGTATTGTACATTGATTAGTCGCTTATTTAGCATGTTGCAATGGTTGTTTATAGGTATATAAAAATCAAAGAAACTGAGAGAGCTGATTGAAAATGTGTTTGCATACAACAAAGCGAAGCCTGATTTACATCATAGCTTAATTAACAGCATGGCTTAATGAAAACATGACCTTATGAATCTTTGTCTTCTTCCTTTTTTTACCAACAGAGCAACTACTTTCCTTATTAGAGAGTAGGCAGAATTGTATCATCTAGCGGTAAAAAAATCCTGCTCTGCTCTGCCTAGTCTGTCCATTTGGCGCATATGCTTAATATTTCCCTGGGGTGAGTTCTACATTTTCTTCCTTCATCAATTTGAATGCTATTTAATATTTGAATGCCCAAATGGCAATTCAAAAAGGGAATCTTTGTGAAAAATACTCCTTGCTTATTGGGAGCTTATTATTTCTCTTGCGTAAAGACAAAGAAAAGCTTCTCAGAGAACATTTTGGCACCTGCAGACTAACGAGTTAATCCTCTTGCCTACACTTCTTATGTGCTGATCCATGGTCCACTCAGTGGGAAAACTGCATGCATCCTTAACTCTCCCAATGAAATTAAAGACGCTAAAATTTGGTTAGAGTTCACTTTAGCGTAGAGCAGGGGTGTGCATTTTTTCCATCAAGGGCATTCCCTTGGGTATGTCCTGGGTATAAGCTAGCAGTGAGTAAGACCAGAGACAAAAGTGAGTGGGACCTCTCCTTTACTCTCTTTTCTGTCTCCCCCTTCTCTCTTTTTCTCTCTCTCCTTCTGATATCATTTCTTGCTTTCTACCTCTTCCAAGGGATGGGCTGATTGTTCTTGCTAGAGAGCGCAGGAGCCAACTCCCAGTGGCTGAGGTCCCTTTGGCCTCCCCAACAAAATATTTGAGCCCCCCCCCCCCGCCCAAGTTGATAGGCATTGCCATTCAAATGGTGTGCATGTGCTGTCTTCTGATCAATTATGCAGGGCAGGGCTTACCTGCCCCCCATATTTTATTCACTTCAGCTTTAAATCTCTGTATCCTTCAAGCACTTTGATAAACAATTCAAGTCACAATACAGTCTGTAAAGATGGTTAGGTTCAGATGTTAATGTTTAAGCTTAAATAATTAGTGCACCACTTAACAGTGTGAAAGCTATTTAATAAATGCATTACCAATGTTCAAGCGTAGACAGAGGTCAAATATTGAAACAAAATCATGTTGTGTTACAGACTCTAGGAAGCTAGTACCATCAATTATATATTTTACAATGCTACAATTTATACAACAGTTGTACAAAACAGCAGGTATGACATGATTTTCCTAGACACAACAAAGACTTGTAAAAAGGAAAAAAAATCACAATACATAATTTCCTTCAGACTACTAGATAGACACATTGAAATACTCTTAATTAAGTGTGAAAAATACAAGTTATTATTGATGTGGCTAATTTCCCCCATAGGTTTCATATGCAAAACATTTCATACATATTAAGAACATGGTCTGGTTCTGACCATCACATCTCAGTTTATCCAGTTGAGATATGCATGAACTTGAGCCTTTTACTCTCACACAGAACCCCTTTGCATCACCATGCAAGTCATGATAAAGCCAGGAAATCTCTTAATTAAACCATGATTTAAGATTGTTCCAAAATTGGTAACCATAGTTTTCCAGTTCTGATGAAATGGTGAACTATGGTTTATTAGAGACTTCCTAGTTTAATAGTGGCTTGCTATAGTGGGGCCCTGTTCTTGAACATAAGGCACCTGCATATTTCAGCTTAGAAAGATGAAATCCATTAATGCCTGTAACATTCAGACACGTTTTCATTCAAATTAGGAGAAACTTATTATTCTTTAAATAAACATACATTTTTGCTGTTTTGATTCCTGCTCAATTTTATACCACGCAGACACTTTACACTATTTCACCATTTAATGATCAACTATTTCAACTGGTCTCAGAAGTTCCAGACCCATCTCTTGGTTTTATATGCTGGGATACAGCATTAGAAGCAAAGCAAAGCAAAACAAACAAAAAGTCCTTCCTGGGTTATAAAAATCCTGACCTAGATGGTGCTATGTCCATAAAAGGTGCTGAAGGTACTCCTTTCAGAAAATTGATGCATCTGCATGAATCTGCATCTTGAGCAGGGTTTCTCCAGACCAGTGCTTGTGTTGTGGTTTGTTGTGGTTTTTTAATCGAATCACTCCCAGTTCTGTAGACCTTATTATTGCCCCATTTTTCTTGTGTCTGATGCCTTATCTCTCTCCATCATTGGGGGTTGCCTTAAACTTGAGTGGAGATTCATTCCAAGGAAGTGTATGCTCAAGTCATTGCTTTATAGTGTGGTGAATGTTATCTACAGCTTGATTGAAAGGTTTTATGCAGTAGCTTATAATATGCCCTTCAGAAGGCTGTATTGACAGCCAGACGGACAGCTGTGCCAATGCAACAACCCCAAATCAGGCTCCCTGGATTCAGTGTCGCAGAAGCATCACACAGGCAATCTCTACCTCGGCTAGACCAGTGGAAATGTTTAGGACCATCCCCTGTGTTAGATCAAGGGTTAAAACTGATCAAAGAATTATTTATGGGTAGTTAGTACTTGGTAAGGAAACATCAGAAAGTAGGAACCGTGAAGGGAAGAATAGGTGCTATAGCTGGAAATAATATGCAATAGCTTGAAGATGTAATTACAAATTAAAAAACATTCTCAGTCTGATGAGGGAATTGGAACAAACTAGATACAATTTAGGCATAACTGCCTGATGCATCTGTTGAGTAGGTATTTAAGCATGTTCTACCACAAAGTGTATTAATTGTGACCCTAAACCTGGAAAATACTTAACTGGCTGGTAAATTTACTTTGGCATTAGATCTAATGGATTTTTTCCTAATATATATTGGGTTTTGCAATTCTGAAAATTGTAATATTTCAGAGTACAGATTGTTATGTTTGAAAATAGACAGGCTTTTAATTAGCTGACATATAACTGTGCTGGAAAAATCCCTTAAAAAGTCCACAATTTGTCCAGTAGTTATTTGCTACCTCATCAAAGGCTGTACTAATTGGGTTATACAACAGGGCTGTGACTGCGAGTTTGTTTTTAATGCTGCAACTACTTGTCTTGTACCAAGAGAAGTACCACCAGAGAGACTCACTTGAAGTTAAGTCAAGTGTCAAGTTTTGCCTAATTTTAAATGAGAATAATTTTATAAAGATCTGTTCACAATTCATTCCTGTATACGTATGTGTGCATTGCACATGAACCCACCAGCTTGCACATACAGATAGATAGATGGCGCATGGGTACTAACCATGGCAACACAGGTGGCATGTTTTCTGCCACAAAGGAGAGACAATATATCCATACATTCATATTGGTACATTTTATTTTTCTCCCACCCTTTCCTGATGTATCACAAATACCAGAGCAATGGAGAACCTGTCTTTTGAGAGGGTAGGCAGGGGAGGCGAAAACAAGATAGGCATTCTTCTATTTTTCCCTTCCTCCTCCTCTCTTTAAACAAAGGGGAGCGTTATTCACGCATGTATTCTTCACCCATGGATGTTAATAAGAAAAGAATATGCCTCCACAAGGAATTCACCATGCTCTCTGCCTGAATGTCAGTGCTTTTTCTGGACAAAAAGATGTTTGTGTTTGCTGCATTCCGACAGGAGTGTGGGCAGATCAGATATACGAACCAGCACTGCAGGACGAGGAAAGGAGGCTGGAACAACGCCCTGACCATTACTCCAGCTCCTGTTACATAATTAGTTGGAGCTTTGGGAATCCTTACCAATGGACCCTAGGGAGCATATCCTCTAAATCTGGAAAAAGACCTCTTCCATTATCTCATTACCCTGCATCTTTATATGCCTTTCCATTTACCGGTAACTAAGTTCTGCTTGTCGCATGTTTACTATGTTGGCTTGGTGCACACTCAAAGGCAGGGTTATCAGCAGCTACATTCAGTTGGTGATAATTCCTGTCTCTGGCAAAGATACTCTTTGAGTGTGTGATGAAGTATATTTGCAGGGTTTAGTTTCTGTGTCTGCCTCAGCTTTTTTTTTTTTTTTAAAGAAAACCTTTTTCTGGACACTTTCAAAGTGCATCAGTGTTTGTTTTACTATTACACACAATTATTAGCAATCATCATGTTTTTAAATACAGGGAGGAACAACATATACTTACAATTCCAGCAACTTTGACATAATAATGAAGTAACAATTCTTATCTGAAACCCATACTATTCAAGACGATTGAATGACACTAATAACTTTATGCTTTCCTTAAAAACACACATGCACAGCTAGTATTAACAAATATTTGTGGCACTTGCTGAGTTAACTTCCAGCATTGAAAGTCTCCTGGAATGAATTCCCAGGAGATATTGTTCATTACCAGCATTATTATTTCTGAGAGCACAATGTTGTCACACAATGGCACAGCCAGTTCTTCACTGACTGGCCAGGATATATGCAAGTCAACATTTAAAAAGCAGTTGTTCTCTTGCAGCTAAATAGTATTTGGAATAATTCATAACCTTTTATTTTTGTTCCGTAGGCACTGGACTATGAGTTATGCAGGTATAAATGTACCAATTGTGGCAGTGAAAATCTACAGCAGTGTGCTAGGATCAACAATACAAAAGATGTTTTTTCACATGAGAGTGTCTATCTATATGCAACTCCACTCCTAACAGACAAATAGATTTCACAATTATAGCTAAATACAGAAATATCCACAGTCTGAACCAGATGTAAATCACTTATCACCAAATGCTTGAAATGAATACTTTTGAATCACTTACATTTCAGAACATGTAGTGACTGCTTATTGTAGGTGTGGGTTCATCCCTTAGTGATCTCCTAATCTATGAGAAATAGTGTCTTCGTGCTATACCTGTCAGTTTTGTGACATCACAACATTTCAATTTCAATTTGAGCCAGATTTGAGCTAGTTGGTCATCAAGGGCAATACTGTCATGATGCAAACTCCCTTAGAAATTGATCTAAACTGAACTGAAGCCAACTATACTTGCTTGGCTATTTTTACAATTGCTGCCAACTTTCTGCTAAGTGACTTGCCCAGGACTGGAGAGTGAAGCAAATCAATACTTTAATTTAAAAAGAGAGTGTGGAATGTCTCACCTTTTGGACCAACTACTTGCCCAACTACCAGTATCAGTGACTACTACCAACCAAGAAGCTGATGACTTTTTTTGATCTGCCTCATGGTCTCTGATCACTGCTAAAGCATTTAAGAACTAGGTGCACTGCAATGGGTTTTTAAAAAAAGTTTTATTAAAAGATTCTGAAACGAAAGGGGGGAAAAAAACTAGAGTCAGTGGGCAAGTGCTTGAGAATGTAAAAAGAACCTTTGCCTCAGGGTGGATGAAAGAGAGAAAGGACATCAGCACTTAATAACAATGACTTCTCTTGCAGCAGCAACTGAAGCTTCCTTACACCCAGTCAGGTCAATGGTCTCTCTGGCTCAATAATGTCTACATAAGGTGGTTGGCACCAGCTCTGCAGAGGTCTTTCCTAGCCATACCTTGGAGATGCTGAGGATTGAACCAGAGATCTTCTAAATGCAAAGCTCTACCACTGACCCTCTGTCCCTTACACCCAGATAAGTTTTTAACTCTTCAAAAGTATTTGCCAGATCAAAAATGTTAGCTATAAAAATACAAAATATAACAGCCAGTAGCCAAATGGTTTAGCAAACACTGCAATGATACATTAACAGCAGTGAAGGAACTGGTTCCCCGCTTCAAATGTGTGTACCATTCTCCTGCTTCATTCCACTTCTCATCAGTTGAACAGTACACAATTATATGTGTGCATTGGCAGTGCTTTTGCTACTGGCACCCCCCAAACTAGCTGAAAAGTATTTTCCTTTATTAAGGCAGCACTTCTATACACATTTGCCTAGACATGCACAGATTTGCACTGCGAACCTTCAAACATTCATCTATGAAAAAGCACAAGTTAATACAGATGTGGTCCGAGCTTGTCACAATTCCCGCGTTCTGTTTTGTTTCTCTCATCAGAAAAGAAACAAAAGGCATTAGGGTTGGCGAGCTGTCCCCTGGTTTCACAAAGCTTCGTGTTAGTCTCACGACACAGCCTGGGGTTACAAATGCCATCAAGAGTCATAAACAGACATGAAGCCAACAGACGTTAAACTAAAGTCAGTGTCTATAAAGCTATCACAGAGTTGCTGTAAACAATTGTCTTTCTGTGACTCCTTTCCAGTCAGATTTTGAGAAACATTGCAAGGAAAATATCACTGATGGGGAGGAAAAATTTCAAAAGAACACCAAGCCTTTTCCCACCATAAGTACTGCATACAACCAGTTAACAACAAATCTCCCCAAGGGAGCCTCAGAGCATCACATCCTGATGTAAAATAATCCCAGTATTAGGTTAGAAGAGGATTAGGGGTAATTAGAAGTTCAGGTCAATTTAAAAGGGGACTGTCTGTAGTAACATTCTCTAATGCATTATTTCTAAAATTGTCAAAACAGCCAATTATCACATTAGAAATGGATAAACACAATTCTGAAGGCTAAGTCAACTGTTGCTCTACGGAGGTTATTGCGTTCTCTTGAGTTTCCTCCCACCCATCCTTTTACAATTCTTGACTTCATTGCAGCTATTCTGTTCTCCTTTCCTCTGAGCTCACCTTGCCCCTCCGGGGATAATGTTTGTCACCTCCAAAGAATCTGCCCAGTGAGTCAAGTAGACCCGGTTCCCTGTATCTTCTGGGGGATCCATGTCTAGCATGGTCTATTGTACTTGCAGTTGCAAGTTTGGATCCATGCCGGAAAGAGGAGCGTTTCTGTGAAGCCATCAAATCCGAGTTCTCAGAAGCTGCTGCACTGTCTTCCTGAATGGTCTGTAGCTCATCTGATTCAGAGGGCCGGTCTTTGAAGGTGTTGTCTTCTCTCCCTGGGGCATCTCGGGAAAAGAGGCGGACCAAATGGGGACGACCAGTCGTGTCAGCTGGGTTGGCCTCCTTCCAGGCATTCTTTGGGTCTGCTGCGCCCTTGGAGTCTGTCACCGCTGTGCTCTTAGAGGAGGTCCCATTGTTCTGGTTCACATCTGCCTCTCCTGCAAACAACAAGGATGAGATATGAATGCAGGCCTCTGAAAAACAGAGAGCTGGAACAATGCAGCTTTCTTCCCCTTGCCTTGGGTTTGCTGTTTCACACAAAGTCCATAGATTATGTGCAGTTGCAACAGAACTGCCTTCTACCAGCTCCAGTACAGATATATTAATTTTTATCAGAATATAGCAGGGAAGAAGAGTTGTCAGGCTGGTGCATGCCTACTTTATTTACTGAAACCTGTATTTGGAAGAAAGGCAAAGGTCTTTAGTTGTTAACAAGATAGGGCACCCTTTTGCTTTGCCTGTTTTTGCAGGAGAGTATCAGAACAAATTGGTAATGACTGATAACCTAATGTTTAGGCTACACAAGCGTAAGTGTAAATGTATCCTTTAAACAGCTCTGTTAGGTTCTGGACCATGATAATCCTGCAAAAATATCTGGGAAAATCTACACTGGCTGACTAGTCATTTCTGGGTCCTATTTATGGCGCTGGTGCTTTAAAGTCCCAAATGGCTTAGGACCCAAATACCTGAAGGACCCCCTCTTTGCATACCAGGCTACCCAGGTATTAAGATCCTCTGGAGAGATCCTGCTTCATACACCCTCTTTAGTAGAGATATACTAAGTGTTCACACAGGGCCTTTTCTGTTGTGGCACCCTGACTTTGGAATAACCTCACTAGTACTGGCACTGCAAGTCTGCTATTTGCGCTGGCATTTTAGGTTGCAGGTTTTTTTTCCAGGTGAGGTGATTTTTATTTTTATTTTTGCTTTTTGTCATATATTATACTTACCTGTTGCTTTAAAAATGTATTTATATCTGGTTATTCAAACATTTGTACAGACCCTAGAGTCTTCTGATGATAGACATTAAGTAACATTTTAAATAAGCAAATATGTATCTCACTATCCAGCCTAACTTACTGTTTCTGCTGATGCCAGGTGCAATGATGACAAATAATTACATGGACAGATTTCATTTGGGTGTGAGTCTTATTAGCAAATCTGCTCTGGCATAACAGTTTACTCAGAGGAAAAAGAGATTCACCACCATCATTGTAAATGCTAACAATGATCCTCAATTTTCCAAGTGCCAGACCTATGTAGACAACACAACGTTATTCACACATAGGAGAGGTGTTATCAGCAGTCTCAGGAGAACCACAGATTTTGCGGGGGGAAACGACTGTTCACACATGTACAAAAAAGTGGTACTCAGTCCTCATATGACCTATCTGGAATTGACACGTGTTTTGCACAAGCAATCACATCACCACTGGTGCAGAAAAGAGCAAGCGTAACAATGAGGAAGTTGGAGCAACTTAAAAAGTTTGGGGCTTTTTGTTTAGGGGAAAAAGGGGAATTCCACAATACTCGAACCCAGAGTCATCCAATGAAAATGAAGGGTGGGTGATTCATGACAAATGGTACACTACACTCCTTCCTGCCATGCATGGTTTATGCTCCCGTAAGATGCAGAGATGGCCACCATCTTGGACTGTTTTGAAAGGGGATGCTCTAAGCCGATCGATCCCTAATACAACCAGAGGATCCTAGATCAGAGGACAGCAGTGGGAGAGGGCTGTTGCACTCATGTCCTACTTGAAAGCTTCCCCATGGCATCTGGTTGAATGCCGCACTAGACAGGCCTTTGTCTGGATCCTGCCAGGTGGTTCTTATGAGCCCAAAGTGTAGAGAATTTAAAGGTCCTCTGCCAGTCTCAGAATATTGCTACTGTTGGTGACAGGTGCTCCGTGCCAGGAAGAATGTTCCACGGCTGGGCCATGTGCTCTGGAGGAACTAGAGCAGAGATAGAGAGCCACTGTGGCAGACAGTGTTTTAAAACTGATGCAGAAGGAACAGGCAGAAGGTGGAGGAACTGAGAGGAAAGCTGGGCTGGATGAAGCAAACAGAACAGCTTTCTGATCTCTCTGTCACGTTTTCTGTTGGGGATTATGCCTTGCTGCTAGCAGTCTGCCAGAGATTCCAACAGCATCTCATCACTTCTGGTAATCCCTGTCGCAACCCTTGCGTTCATATTTTGTCGCTATTGACACATATGCACGCACTATTCCTTTTCCTGAAGCTGCAGCTTTTTAAAAATTTGCAACCAACTTTTTCTTTTATTTAAGGGAGGGGGGAATTTGAGTACTTTTGCATTCGAATGCATGTCCTCCCCCACCCCTTGCTTGGACCGTCAGCAGGGTCTGAGCTCTGTCAAACCTGCTTGGCCTCAGTGACAGGGATAACAGTTTCCAAAAAAAACAATGAATGTAATTAAAAACGGAAAAGGGCTGTGTTTAGGAGCAACATTTCTGTTGCTTGTCTGGACTTTAGCAACTTTGTCGCTGACTGTGGAGATGTAAAGATGTCGATCCCTTGCAATTCTGTGAAAATGTTGCTGTCCCAAGACTTTTTGAGATTGGAATTAAATCAGATATTAATTCCTGCATAAAGACCCTGTGAGCAACCAACACAATATAAGGAATTTTATTCATCAACACTGGCAAGATTCTATGCCATAATACACATTCATTCCAGGGTGGTGGGGGGAACGGACAGAACAATGAAGCTATTCTTTTTAATTAAATGCATTAACAAAACACCAGAGCATCTGCATGCTAATATTTTTACAACAGTTGTGCTTTGTGTCAGTGAATGCATTTATTTCTGGCCAACAAAGGAAAGCATTTGTGCCACAAAAGGAGCTTCTCCCAATACTAGCTAGGACATCTTATGCCTTTCTTTAGTAAGGAAAATATATATGGAGAGCTTTTATTCTCCTCCCTACAGTGGAGTGTCACCGCTTTAAAAGGTACAGCACAACTATAGGTGTACTTACCTGCACTTGCAGAGTAGCAGAGATAAAATGATCAACCAAAAAGGAATAGATTTTGAATGGCCTGATTGATGAGAGGTTGGCAACACAAGGCCTCAGGCCTGCCAATACATTTCCACTCAATGGCCACCACAATAATGTAGCAGCATGGGCACAAACTTAGTTCCAGTCTAGGTAAGATTCTGGGCACCCCAAAAAACATTTACTATGTCAGCATCATGTTTAAAAGCAAATGTCTTAATAAAAGTGCAGTCCCTTTACAGAGCTTCTGTTTAGGCCATAGGTTGCTGGTATGCAGAATACTAGAATTATTTAACAATTATTCCTGGCTATATGACTGGGCAAGGTTGTATGTGTGTTTGTGTGTACTAACCCATGCAAATATATATGAGTAATTTCTGCTCTTTGTCCATACATTATATACCATAAATTTATTAATGTGCCTATTCTTCTATTGGAAGGGGCACGGGGCATAATTTTGGGACAGCCTAATGCCATGCTTGATAATTTAAAAAACCCTCACAAATACGATTGATGCACCATTTTCTAAATGTAGTTTAAGTTTTTTTTTCTGTTCAATCCAACATTGCTAGAATAATTTCAGAACTGAAACCATATGTATTAAAATTGTCAGATATTAAAATGCAATGAGCCACTGCTTTTGTCTCCAATTATTGCTCTTTGAAGTAGCCTTGATCACTGCATCTGGATGAGCTTTGTCTGACTCAGAATAAGAAAACCATTCCGTTCATATACCCTGTTCAAGTTAATTACACACGGTTTGATTCATAGGGACACCGTGAGTACCTGCTCTTAACTGTTATACCTTACTTTCCTTTTGTTATTAAGGCTCTTCCAATCTCCTGAGTTAAATACACTTCAGTGCAAAAGTTCAACATAATTTTATCATGCTTTGAATGAATTCCTCTGAAGAAATGGTTAATGCAATTTTATCTGTGAAACCTGTGGGATATGCAGTGTTGGAATTTTAGATCAGTACACTTTGTTCTCTGTGACTCAAAGATGAAGTATGATTCTATTAAACGGGTACTAAAAGCCAAAAAAACAAAACACTTCAAAGTCATTGAGAATACTTGTGGAATGTCATAGAATTTCAGGGGCTTCTATGTACAATGCAAAGTATCTTTGGTTATGCAGAACAAATTTTTACTTCATGAAACCTGAAGATGTGCTGAAATATCCTGTGAAGTGTCTCTTGCCAGAGTGTTCTAAAAGTCATGTAGAACCAAATGGTGCAGATTGACCCCAAAATTGACCCCAAAGCCTTGCCAGTAACCCAAGTGGGGGGAAAATGTCTTGTAAGAGCTGCTGTCCATGACAATCAAACCTAAACATTCCCATGAAGACAGGTTGAAGATGCAGTAGATGGACAAATGCAAGGTTGAATCTGTACCCAACCTTTGTACAGCTGTGAAGTAAGTGGTCAGTGTCTGTTTGCATTAGCTATACGGAACACAATATTGATGAAGTTGCCAAAACTCTTAGCTCAGGAATTGGTGGCTCATGAAGCTTACCTCAAACACCACCACCAATTTCCTCAATCTCAATTTTTCATCTGAGATGGAGAAGTCAGTCACTCCCTACTTTTCACCCAACCAGCTTCCAAATGCCCACCCACCCACTTAATTGCCTTTCTTGGTTCTCCGGCAGTGGGATAGAGAAAGGTCCCACTTTTCCTCTGACTCATGGCATGCTGCTATGGCTAAAGCTAGATGCCAGGAGCACTTGGAAGCTCCTATTTCCCAGAGCATCTGTGCTTGGTCCCAGGAAGGGGCAGGCCAGAGATAACCCCCACCTCCTTTCCCCATCCCACATAGAGCAGGTAAGTGGATGAGTGGTGAAGAAGGGGTCTGGAGGGAGGCAGGGAGTAGTTGGTTGAGTGAGGATTCATAGGCTCATGGGGGAAAGTTCTGGGGGAAAGATGAGGTCTCGTAGTTAGAGATGAGGTAGGGTCAGATGTGGCTTGAAATGGAATTGTGCTTGGTAAACCAGCTGATTTTCCAAAGTTGGAACCCAAATGAAGGAATTTGCTCCATCACTAGTTTGGAAAAAATGAGAGTCCAGATTTGCCACCCTGGGCTTCTTTGTGAGGAAGGGTGGGCTATAAACCGAAAAATAAAATAAATAAAATCACCTTCATGTTGATACAGCATAAGCAAGTTTTGACATGCTTTGTGACTTCCTTGAATACATAAGCATCTTTACCAAATAAACATAAAAATGTTATTAAATGATACACACTTTTTCTGGAATGTAGTCTGTGAACTTAACACCTGTTTTTTTTTACATTTAAAATATTATATGTATCTTTTGATTAGTTGATAATGGTCTAAAAGTTACTTCAATTTTTATTATGTATTTTCACATACTGGGGCACAAGCTGATTTGTCAAGATGAAGTAGAACAATGGATCTCAAGTGGAATTTGGTAGTGTGGGCCTAGTTTGCAGCACATCCTCCTTGTTTTCTAAGTACGTCTGGCATAGATTCAGATTACTGAGGGTCATGGGGGAGAAGGTGCAGGAAACAAAAGCCTGTGGTTGCAGCCAGTGGGATTTGCTATGGCAGAAATTTGGAATCTATGAAAAGCATGTGGCACACATCCAGACAACCCCGCAGAGACCCAAGAAATAAAATAAAACCCCAAAGCATTCTCAACAAATAAATTCTGTCAAGGCACCCACACGTTTCAAGCAGAAACCATCCTTTGTGTGTTTAGAACATAGTTTTTGTTTAGCTATAAGCATCTCACACAACAGAGAGTACAAAGTGTGGCATGATGAAAATGTAATATTCCCCCTCCCCTGGGTTCTTTTTTTTCCCCTGTGAAAGTTTGCCTCCTATTTTACTGAAAGTGAATTGTTCAAATGAAGATATATAAGCATTCATTCTACAGACTGTTAAGAGTTGCTTCAGGAAAGGAATACTTAGCTGTCCTCCATGTCATAAATCTATTAATGAACACCTATGACTTTGGGTTGGCAACCTTATGTGGAACAAAAGTGGCTTGCAGAGAGGAAATCAACCTCTTTAAGATGGATGTCCACAGTATAATAATGAACTTGCTGCTTATGCTTTATGCAAGTTTATAGAGAAATTATGTGCTGGAGAAATGCAGTGGGCATGCTATTTCCCTGCAATAAGCTTAAAGAAAAAAAGAAAAGAAAAGAAAGACTTATTTTAGCACAGATCTCAAATGTCATGCTATTTTCAGTGCTAATTGAAGTGATGGCAAGTGGCAAGTTTATTTGACTTTTAGAAGACATGTTAGTTTGATTTATTACGGCCATTGGCCCATATCTAAAACAATACATCAAAATTTATCCATAAACAATACAATTTAAACAGTTCCAAGTTAAAACACCCATATAAAACCAATTTTACTTCAATTAAGTAAACACTATACACAATAAGCTCCCTCTATGTCAACCGCAGTTCAAATCCCTCAGATTTTGGGGGATATGCGTCTTAGTTCTGGCACTTATTGATGGTTCTTAAGTTTGGCTAAGCTGTCAGAGTCATAAAGTGATCCGCTTTTAGAAGACATGTTCAGGGAAGTTTTTAATGATTTATGTTTTATTGTGTTTTTAATATTTTCTTGGGAGCTACCCAGAGTGGTTTGGGCAACCCAGTCAGATGGGCATAATAATAATAATAATAATAATAATAATAATAATAATAATAATAAATAAAAATAAAAATAATATTTTCCCATTTGCTGATCTCAAGTGAGGATCATGGCTTCCAGGGCTCTAAGTGGCCTAACCTTTATTTTTTCGTATGCTGTTCTCCCATATGTATCTCTCATCACTTCCAGCCAACCTGACCAATGATCAGGGATGACGGGAGCTGTAGTCCAAAAACATCAGGTGGGACACAGGTTCCCCATTCCTGGTCTATAGGAGGACAACAATGGATTTACTTCTTTTATTTCCTCTTGTTTGGCCACCACCAATTCAAATACTGAGCACCTTGTCCAACATAGACAAGAGCATCTGTGCTGTTTTACTACTGCAGGCACATTCCAGCTGTGATTCAATAGATCAGTTGTTGATACCTAACCTAAATACATTATTTAGATGTAAGTAAACAAACCTTTATTCACTTTATTTGATGGGTTTTATGTTTTTTATCTGTGAAACCCATAGCTATGGAGTGGTTTTTTTATTAAAGATTTTCTTGATTTACAAAAGGGTGTGTCTCATATATTTTTTTCCCATGTAACATTTTTACAAATCAGTTTCATTTGTTGAGATATTAGGAAGAAAGGGGGGAAAGAGGTGGAGAGGGCGGAAAGATGAGTGGGGTCGGGTGGCGATGTTTCTATTTTACTTACTATATATAGGGTTTGGTGTCAGCATTGCTTGTGCAGGTTCTTTGCTGTTCACTTGTGTTCCTTTGGTGGTGAGAGAGGTTGGGTTTGGCCTAGGATGTGATTGTTCATTTGTGGTTGGCTGTGGTGATCTTTGTTTTTATGTGCGAGTGGGGTGGGTGGGTGTTTTGGATCAGGTTAGCCATATTGATTTGTATGCTGTTGGTGGATTTTTGTCAATGTCTTGTTGGGCTGTGTATGCGATAAAGGGGAGCCATACCGGAGTGAAGGTGTCTTCTTCTATTTCTCCCCGTGTCAGTTTCAGTTGGTTAATTTTTCTAGTAGGGCTGTTTCCCATACTATTTGGTACCATTGGTCCATGCTTACTCCTGGCTAACACATTGTTTCATGCATCTTTTCTCTGATTCAAGTACCAAGGCATTTGTAGTAAAAAAGAGATAGGAACTTTTTGGCACTGCCTTCAAAAGTACTTTCTCTCTGTAGATTGGCTGGGATCTTGAAACATTTAATTACCTCCTTTTCTTAGGACTTTTTATGACTGCAGCTTTCAAGGATGTTTTATTGTGGCAACTTTAGCATTTTATATAACGTAATTATATATTGTCAAAAGTATTGTCTTTGAATGGTTTCCAGAAAGGGCAAAATTGTAATAACAATCGCCGTCATGATCATATCGGTGATGGAAATGGAGTTTTCGAGATTAAGGGCTGTTTGATTCCATTCTATTTCAAAGTGTTTTGTTGCTCTCTAAAAGAAACCCCAATTCTTCAATATTAGATTGAAACAGCCACTGTGTGCAAAAAAAGTTGTGGAGAAGAGAGTTGTTTGGTGCAGTTAATTAATTTTGAAATGTAAAAACATTTCCCTGTAGAAAATCCATTCCTGTCATCAAAAGTGTCACATTTCTTTCTTTCTTAACCTTACCTGTATATTCATTTGTCTTCATACTCCGGGAGTTGTTACGAACAAGATCAAAGCAGCCATTAAAGTTTTGGCCATTACATTGTTAGGTTCCTCTTCCCACTCTCTTTCTATGCTTCAAATATGTGAGGAAATAGCAAGTGATACTATCCTCTGATCCAGAAGTATAGCAGGAGCAAAGACTGACAGATCCAACATTTTAGAGTGGGGCTGATTTGGAAATATGCCTACCTTTGATACTGCTGTCCCAGCAGATTAAATCATCGTTTCCTATGACATCCTGACCAGAAAACTGCAGTTTAATTACTGCTGGCAAACTAGGTTATGAAACCAGGATCTGACCCTGGACAGAAGCACTGAAAAGGTAAAGTCAAGGTAAAGGATCCCTGGACACTTAAGTCCAGTCAAAGGCAACTATGGGGTTGTGGCGCTCATCTCACTTTCAGGCCAAGGGAGCTGGCGTTTGTCCTAAGAGTTTTCCGGGTCATGTGGCCAGCATGACTAAACCGCTTCTGGTGCAATGGGACACTGTGATAGAAACCAGAGTGCACGGAAACGCCGTTTACCTTCCCACCGCAGTGATACCTATTAATCTACTTTCACTGGCGTGCTTTCAAACTGCTAGGTTGGCAGGAGCTGGAACAGAGCAATGGAAGTTCACCCAGTCGTGGGGATTCGAACTGCTGACCTTCTGATTGGCAAGCCCAAGAGGCTTAGTGGTTTAGATCACAGTGCCACCTGCATCCCTACAGAAGCACTGAATCGAAGTGTGTTAAGGGAAAATATAAAGAATTGAGTGAAAAGGTAGAGATGCAGGAACATGGTTCATCTGTGGGTCAATGAACCATGACTTATCAGCTCAAGAATTTGACATCTGAACTGTGCCACTGTGTTTCAGAAAATAGGTTCTAAAGGAATACAAATGAAAAGTTTAAAAGCCATTCACTTTAACATACTCTAAAAGGGTGCTAAATGCCTGTGTTTGGTATATGTTGGGATTTAATTAGAACTAGTATGTTAAAATGGGATATCAGACCTATTTGTCTTAAGATGTGTGTTAGAAGCTGTTAGTTCTCTGAAATTACCATGTGAGACGGCTCATTAAGTCAGACTCTGTGTGCTAAGCTGTGTGCCACACATCCCTAATCCTGGGGAATCAACAAGTATAAGACAAGTGTAAAAAGTAATGGAGTCTGACTGTTTTCCTTTGAAGTAATGGCCTGGGGATAATGATCCATGAGTACATCAAAGGAGTGGGGCTTTGGCTGGTGTTAGAAAAAGCAGAGTCCATGAAAACTTGGGAGAAACAATGTGATGAAAGCTGACAGGAGGAAGTTATGGGTCAGAGTGAAATGGCTTTTTGCTGTTAGGCTGCAGGGCCGTAGTCCAGAAAGGAACAGAAACCTCTTGGGGAGTAATGCTGTGAACCCCTTCATCATTAGGTTCAGGTTGCATATATGTGAAGATAAACCATATATCATAAAGACACCACAGACTCCACTGTGCCCAAAAAGAAACACAGGTGCTGGTATCCCTAGAATCTTGCACTGCTCAGAGATTGGGTGGGGTGTGACCATACCTTTTATGAAAGCTACTGGCAACAGCAAAGTCAAATGAGGGACTGCCTCCATTAGGCTAAATATGGGGGAGCATTTAACAAAACACCTCACAATTCAGTAAACCACACAGTGTTAATCATTTCCATTGCTTTGAGTTCTGTGGTCCCCAAAAATATGGAAAAGGGAACTTTTGCAGATTATGCATAATTTATGGAACTCTGCAAAACAGAGAGAGAGGCTGGCTTTTTTAGTGATTGCCCACAACTGTGGAACACTCTTTCCCCAGACGTTCATCAATGTTGAGAATGAACAGTTTCTGGAAAAGTGTGCATTTAAAAAATATTCAGCCTGTCATGCAACCAGGATTTCACAGTGGTGGAATGATTCTAGTCTTATTGTATATGCCCCAAATTATTAGGAAAGGATAAGCTAGAAACCAAATTACATTATCAAAGGTACCAATCATAGATCATCCATGATTCAAAATGCAGTTTTGTAAAACTTCATTTTAAAGGCATTTTACATTTTTACATGAACACTGAAGGAACACATTTCACCTCATCTTCTATATTATTGTGATGACTAGAGTAGAAGGAGAGGTGATTTTCTTATGGCCAGCGGTTTCTATAGATTAGTGGTTTTCAGACTTTGTGCTTTCAAGGAACATTTGGCTGCTTAATGCACCCTGAAAATCTTCCATGGAACCCCTATGAAACAAAGAATATTCTGGAGTATATTTCTGGGCACATGCTCAGTTCATATGGGAAACTGGTCAAGCGTGTTGGGCCAAACCCACAAGCACATCATTTACTCCAAAGCACACCCAATAGTATCTATAGCTGGAGGATTGATAGTGGTGGGGAAATTTAGAAAACTAGAGTTCAAAGGAAAATGTTCCTCTTCAACAAGGGCATGCAAATATGTGTTCTGCATTAAGTCACATCATAAGAAAGGGATTTTTTTGTTTTTGTTTATAACAGCAAGCTTTTTATGGCAAATTTCCTTAACTGTGTCTTCTAGCCTGAGTAAAATTAGTTTGTGCTAAGGGTCAAACTGACTGGGATGAAATCTGCTCTGGAAGGCCCTTGCAGAGATCCTATTATGCACTCCAGCATGTCCCCAAATACCCCTTTAGGGAGGACTGCAAGGAGCACAGCACCAGAGCGCATAGTTCCTTCTGGGTCCTATTGACTATTGTGTAGGGGGAAGAGCAAGAAGATTTGCACTGAGCTTCTGCGAGCTTTTCAAAATGCCTTTGTTTGCACACTGCATAATCAAGTAGGCCCACACAGGCAGGGGGAGGAGGGGCACAGTTTGCTTTTGCCAGAAAAGTTAACATTTAAAAAGGGATCAAACTACTAACAGTCCTCTCCATTTAGAAAATGCAACGATCCCAATGATGATAAACCTTCCCACAATTTAAACTTTCAGTCAAGTATTGTGATCTTCAGCTTCCCTTATCTAGATGGCTAATGGCTGCATGAGCCTCTCCTCTCTACTCACCCCCTTTCCAAGTTTTCCTTCCATTCACAGAAACCACCCTTTGGCCTTTTCTGATCTTAGTTCATCTGGAGCACTCCCTCATCCAACACTTCTGTCATTGGCCCCTCTGCTTTCTTTTGCTTGTGACGTTGTAAGGACCAAGACTATTCATTTCCTAAGCCACCTGTTTCTTCTTTTCCATGCCCTTTCTGAACATCAGAGCACCCGATCCAATGAACATAGAAAGTTAACTGATAGTAATAATAATAATAATTTATTATTTATACCCTGCCCATCTGGCTGGGCCTCCCCAGCCACTCTGGGCGGCTTCCAAAAAAAATATTAAAATACTGTAATACATCAAACAGAGCCAAATGGCTGATACATCTTTTTCAGTATTGTCTACTAACTGACTGACAATAGCTGTCCCAGGTTTGGGACAGGGGTCTTTCTTAACTGGAAATGCCAGGGGTTGAATCTGTATGTTCTCTGTCACAGAGCTACAGTGATCCTGGCTCACCCACACTGCCACTTGACCTATATTTTGCTCATATTGTGTACTGATTAACTCCCCCAAGTCAAAAAGCTTTTTTTGTGTGTTTTGCGAATGTGCTTTGCAAAAACCTAATCTCATCTGCTGAATCGAAGCTCAGTTAACCAAAATCTCTCTTTGTATTTCCCGTGTATCTGATAATAAGCACTAAGCTCCCTCTGAGAGTTATCTTCATGGACAATTGCTTAGGGCCAGGCTATGAATTTGACATCCCCATGGTTTTAGGTTCATGGTTCATGGTTCATGACCAACTGTGGAGCATAGCAACTGAGCCGGAATGTGAACTTAGGTCTCCAGGCTCCAAACACAGTGGGTTGGAGTCAGACTCAATTGGGGCAACTTAGTTCACATTGATTTCACCATCAGAAATCAATTGATTTCACCATCAGAAAGTGTCTTTCAAGTTCTCTCTAGAAACAATACCATTTAAGCTTGTTGAACCTTAGCTGGTATAGGATTTTCCAATATGCAGCTTGAGGATACTCCTGAATCCTTTGCTGCCTGCCACTTGAGGCTTAGGTGACTTCAGTGGTGCAGAGTGCCTTCCATCAGCTTTGGCTTGTGGCCGAGCTGCAACCATATCTGGACAGGGACAGCCTAACTACTGCTGTCTATGCTCTGGTAACCTCTAGATTAGATTACTGCAACATGCTTTATGTAGGGCTGCTTCTGAAGACAATTTGGAAACTTCAGCTGGTGTAGAATCTGGTGGTCAGGTTGCTCTCCAAAGCAAGATGGATTGAGTATATTACACTGATCCTGGCCCAACTGCACTGGCTGCCAATTAGCTTCCAGGCCCAATTCAAAGGGCCTATAAAGTCTTAAATGACTCAGGTCTGCAACACCTCAATGACCACCTCTCTTCACATGAGCCCACAGACCCTCCAAGTGTCCCTATTTTTCAGGGACGTCCCAGATTTAGAGAAGCTGTCCCAGTTTCAGATTTGATCCCAGAATGTCCAGCTTTTCCATTGGATGTTCTTATTTTCACTGGAGAAATGTTGGAGGGTATGGAGTTATCTGACCCCCAAGTTGTCTGAAGGCAATCCTGTATAGGGAAGTGGTTTTTTAAAAAATGTTTAATGTTTTATTATGTTTCTATATATGTTGGAAGCTGCCCAGAGTGGCTGGGGCAACCCGGTGAGATGTGTGGGGTATAAAGAGTAAAATTATCATTATGGAATGGGACGTCCCTATTTTCATTGGAGAAACGTTGGAGGGTATGAACCTACCTGGACCCTGAGATCATCCTCTGAGGCCCTTCTTCATGTGCCACTTCCATGAGAGGTCTGGAGGGCGGCAACACAAGAACGGGCCTTTTCTGCAGTGGCTCTCTACTTGTGGGGTGGTTTGCTTGGCACCTTCATTATACACCTTTAGGTGTCAGGTGAAAAGGTTCGTCTTCAACCAGGCCTTTGGCTGATTGACATCTGATGCCCTTTTAAATGTGTTGTGGGATTTCTGGTTTGTTTTTGTTCTTATTTTTATTAAGCACTTTGTGTTTTGTATATTGCAATTGTATGCTGTGAACTGCCCTGAGATCTATGGATGAAGGGCAGTATACTACTGCTGCTGCTGCTACTACTACTACAGTGGTACCTCAGGTTACATATGCTTCAGGTTACATATGCTTCAGGTTACAGACTCCGCTAACCCAGAAATAGTGCTTCAGGTTAAGAACTTTGCTTCAGGATGAGAACAGAAATTGTGCCCTGGCGGCGCGGCAGCAGCAGGAGGCCCCGTTAGCTAAAGTGGTGCTTCAGGTTAAGAACAGTTTCAGGTTAAATATGGACCTCCGAAACGAATTAAGTACTTAACCTGAGGTACCACTGTACTACTAATAGAATTATCTTTAGTTTGAAAGTTATTTCCCCTCCATTTCTTTTCTCTCCAACCCCTCCCCCTGCAAGTGCATTCTTTGCCCTAGATGTGACTCAATGCAGCACCAAGAACAATGGTGGCTCACGGTATAGAAAAGCAGCAGTGATCGATGGAGCTTAACACAATATCAGCTTTTCAGTCAGAGCATTCTGGAGTGAGAAACTGCTTGCACAGTACCAAGCTTTGTACCAGTTAGTGGGAGTTACTGCTATTAAAAAAAACACAAAACCTTTTTGCAAAAAAGAAAAAAAGCAGTTAGCTTTTCAAATATGTATAGTATTCTTCAGTATAGCATCATACAAAAAAGCACACAGAAAGAAATATGTGGGTTTTTCAAGAACAAAGCTATAGGAATGGTAATAAATAGGCAGCTCCCAATGTTCCAGGGCTCAGAAAACTCTTTCTGAACTCTACTGAGTCCTGGTGAGTTTTTCTTCCACTCATATAATTCCAAGTGACTCAGAACCAACCTGGACCACTTGGCAATGGTAAGTAGCTGATGGTTCTTCTGAGGGATGATGAAGAATACAAGATACCAAGAGAACTGCTATGGTTGCCCTCTCTATCCCCTGTAACAGTCACCCTGCAGGGCTGTAAGCTCAGTGGTCAAGTGTGTGCTTTGCCTGCAGGAAACTCCAGGTTCAGTCCCAGGAGTTGCCAGGTAAGATATCTCAAGTGGTCAAGATTCCAGGCCAAGGTATATGGGGCAATGGGAGTTATATGGTTTGTCCTCTTCAGGTATAAAGGAGGACAGGGTGTCCATTTTGCTACAATTCTCAGAGTTCCCCATGAAAAGAGATGGATTGTTAAACCACTTTGGCAATGGTAGCTCTGGGAGTCTCCTCACACCTCTTAGCACCCTTAAATGAACTACAGCTCCCAGAATTCTTTTGGGGGAACCATGACTGTTTAAAGAAGTATCATGGGGCTTCAGATGTATGGCATGGGTATCATCTAGAACTGGCTAATTGGTTCATATGACTCTTTTATAATCTATACTAGTGGCCTATTCATTTCCAGGCTCTTTAAACCATCATGGGCCTGCGAAATGACTGTTTAATTACCCACGTGCTCCACTCAATACCTGAGGCTCATCTGAAGTTTGGCACAGTCTTCTCACCTGAGGCACCAGCATCATGACATGCCCTCTCTATGAAGGCTGTCAAAATCTCACCAGTTTTGGTCTTCAGACGCTAGGCTAAAACCTGGCTTTCCAGAAAGGCCTTTGGGAGCAACTAATGCAGTGTCCTTGATTTCCTTAATGGTGTTTGTTTTGCACTGTTTTGCTTGGTGTTGAGTTCCTGCGGTTATGAAATAAATTACCACAGCAATAAAACAAATGTTTAATTTTTTAAAAAATCTCACTGTGTTAAATGAAAGCTACTTTGAATTAAAATCAAAGAAAGTAGCCAAGAAAAACAATGCATTATGTCTGTGGACCATAGACTTTAATTTATGGGATCTGCAAGTCTCTGGAATATTGCTTGTGGCAATATTACATAATTTGTAATAATAAAAGGTATGCTAGCTAAAGGTGATAAACTCACATAGACCTGTAATTTTGGAAAAGAACACACTCCCCACTCAAGACAACATTTCAACTATAGAAAAGTGCTGTGAAACTAATCTTATGGCACCTGGAAGAAAGGCAAGTTACAAAATATTAGCTTTATTATTTGCTGGTGTTAAGTGTCATCAGACTCAACCATTTTTGATGTGGTAGCATATACTTTCAATTTTAGTAGCAAATGGGTTTGAAATGGCTAATGTAAACTTCTGCATCATTGGTTAAAAACAATGTTAGCTTCATTTATAAAACAATTTCCATCCTCTTTACCGACATGTACTATAACACAGGGGTCAGCAACCTTTTCCAGCCATGGGCTGGTCCGCCATCCATGTGGTGGGTCGGACTATATATATAGTCCGACCCACCACATGAAAAGATATATATATATATATATATATATATATATATATATATATATATGCAGGTTTTGGTGTCCTCGGGTGTCTTCCCGTGTAAAAGTTGGGGTGTCTAGGCGACGTTTCGACGAGGTCTCACTCGTCATCTTCAGGCTGGTGCTTTCGGCTTCTTGTTACTGGAACAGAGCAGGATCTCAGTGTTTGAGTTCCTATAAATACTGTTGAGGGGGTGTGGTGTATAGCCTCCAATGTTCTGGGCAGAGAGGAAGTTCCCAGGCTAGTGTGCCTTTTCTTCTTTTGTTCCTTGATTACTTGAGGGATATCTTGAGTGATTTCTTGAGTGATATCCTGAGTACCACTTAGGTGGGTCATTAGGTGTGGATTAGTTGCTAAAGTCTTTGTGTCTTGACCTCTTGAACTTTGTGAAGAGTTTTTCTGAGAAGATGGCTGTACTGCACTTAGTTGTGCTCTGGCTTGGCTTCGTGTATAGGGGCGAGCTGTGGTTTTGTGGCCTGTGTCAGCCAGATCTGTGTAGGGATTGCAGGGGGGTGCAGCATCCGGAGGTGCCACCATGGTTTGGCTACTGGATGGTGTCTGTAATTTATCTGTGGAGAGGGTCTGGGTTTGGGTCTGGTGTGGTTGATTGGTGATGGCGTTCTGTGTGCCTCTGGATCTGGTGTCAGTTTTTGTGGGGAGGGCTAATTTCCAGATGTCTGGCAAGCGGGATGTGTCGTCACGCTTGTTCATGTTGTGAGGGTGTTTCTCTATCTCGATGGCTTCCATGATTATTCTCTTGTGGTGATGTTCCATGTTAAAGAGCAATTTGGAATCTGCAAAATTAATTTCGTGTCCTGTTTCTTTCATGTGTTGGAAAAGAGAGGAAGTTTTTTCTTCTTTTTTGACGGCATTCTTGTGTTCTGCGATACGTGCATTTATTCGTCTGTTTGTTTGTCCAATGTACGTGGCTGGGCAGACTTTGCAGGGTATTTCATAGACCCCTTGGTTTTCCAACTGGATTTTATCCTTGGGGTTTCTGAGGATATTGGCTATTTTTTGGTTGGTGCAAAAGGCTGTTTTGATATTGTGTTTATGGAGGATTTTGCTAATTTTATCTGTAGTGCCCTTGATATAAGGAAGGAGGGCCATGCCATTGTTTTCTTCTGTGTCTTGGTTTTTGGGGGGTGTTTCTTTTTGGATTAGCTTCGTAACCCTGTTTTGCTGGTATCCATTGGCAATTAACACATTTGAGAGATTCTGTAACTCAGTTGTCAAGTGGTCTTTGTCAGCCAGGCGTTTGGTTCTGGAGATGAGAGTCTTGGCTACGGAGTTTATTTGTGCAGGGTGGTGGTGTGATTGTGCATGTAAGTAGCGGTTGGTGTGTGTTTTTTTCCGGTAGATAGTGTGTCCTAGGGAGCCATCAGGTTTTTTGTAGATTAGGACGTCAAGGAAGGGAAGTTGGTTGTTGGCTTCTATTTCCATAGTGAATTGTATTTTGGGGTGTAGGCTGTTGAGATGTGTGAGGAAGCTATCCAGTTTTTCCTTCCCGTGTGGCCAAATTACAAAGGTGTCGTCAACATATCTGAGCCAAAGTTTGGGTTTGTGTTCTGACTTGTCTAAAGCATTGGTTTCAAAGTGTTCCATGTACAGGTTTGCGATGACCAACCACTGCCTAACCAACACGTACTTCATCCACAATGGACAAAGATACAAACAGATAGAAGGAGCACCTATGGGATCACCCCTCTCACCGGTCATCGCAAACCTGTACATGGAACAAGTGGTACTCCTAAGTGGTACTCAGGATATCACTCAAGAAATCACTCAAGATATCCCTCAAGTAATCAAGGAACAAAAGAAGAAAAGGCACACTAGCCTGGGAACTTCCTCTCTGCCCAGAACATTGGAGGCTATACACCACACCCCCTCAACAGTATTTATAGGAACTCAAACACTGAGATCCTGCTCTGTTCCAGTAACAAGAAGCCGAAAGCACCAGCCTGAAGATGACGAGTGAGACCTCGTCGAAACGTCGCCTAGACACCCCAACTTTTACACGGGAAGACACCCGAGGACACCAAAACCTGCATTCCTGTACCCGTGAAAATCTACGAAAGCATATATATATATATATATATATATATATATATATATATATATGCAGGTTTTGGTGTCCTCGGGTGTCTTCCCGTGTAAAAGTTGGGGTGTCTAGGCGACGTTTCGCCTAGACACCCCAACTTTTACACGGGAAGACACCCGAGGACACCAAAACCTGCATTCCTGTACCCGTGAAAATCTACGAAAACATATATATATATATATATATATATATATATATTTGGGGGGGGATGAATGAATTCCTATGCTCAACAAATAACCAGAGATGCATTTTAAATAAAAACACACATTCTACTCATGTAAAAACACCAGGCAGGCCCCACAAATAACCCAGAGAATGCATTTTAAATAAAAGGACACATTCTACTCATGTAAAAGCACGTTGATTCCCGGACGGTCCGTGGGCCAGATTGAGAAGGCAATTGGGCCGCATCTGGCCCACAGACCTTAGGTTGCCTACCCCTGCTGTAACATATATATCACAGAATGCCGAAGATGTGAGCTGACATTAATTCTGTATGGAGCATCAAACGTTTAATGAATTACGTATCAACAAAGTCTCTTCCATACCCTCCAAACTCAATTACAGATACATAATTAATATCTACCATCCAGGGCTTCCCATCTCCACCTTTGACTCCCTTGGAAGAAGATGTGGGGTAAAAATCTAACAAATCGTTATCAACGTCAACATTTCCTGGCATAACAAAGTACTCAACAAAAAGTCGATCAAAACCATTTCCTGTATTATCTAGCTACCATTTCTGTTGTCTTAGAGTCCTTCCAGATATACATTTTACAGTGCTATAGTTTCAGTTTGTTCCTTAGTTTTTTTAAAAAAAGTAAGATTGTAGCAGATTTCCCACAGCACCAGTCAAATGTCACTGTTCTTTTCGACAGTGATTATACTTTTCCCCATCTACACCAAAACAATGTTCTGTGACTGTAGTACTGCGTCCTCTAGCCATAAAATGTTGGAGTTCTGAGTATTTACAGCCCTTTTAGGGGGTGGTACTGGTGATCATTAACACCTGGCATTCTGAAAGTTTGTTTGCGAGGGAGATTAGGAGATTGGACAGCAGGTGCTTACTGACTCTTTTGGTCTGAGCTCTGGATGGCCTCCTGTCAAAGGAGGCCAATGAGGGCAGAAAAGGCATGAAACAGAAGTTGCTCAAACCAGCTCTGCCCCCTGAATACCACACAAAATGCAGGAAATTGCTCAAATGACTTTCCACACAACGAAAATACTGCATAACCTTCCAGATATTTCACAAATGTCTTTTTTTTGTAATAGAAGAAAAAGGGGATTGATGATTGCACGAGCCCATTCCCTTGTTTCCATTAGTGGCCAACATTTTCAAAGCCAACCACACTGACTGCTTGGTTTGCACACAGCTGAGGTACTTCTGTATAGGACAGAGATGGGGATCCTATAGCCCTCCAGGTATGTTCTTTTCACTCCAACTCCCATCAGCCCCTGCTGGCATGAAACAATGGCCAAGGATGATGGAAGCCAATGGCAGGTTCCTCCTCCTTGCTATCTGTTGTTGGCATTCATCCGTCTTGAGATACAATGAAGTCCCTCTGGGGGCGATGTCAAACTGCTGCGTTAGCAGCATTGAAATGACCACACCAGGGCACAAGCCTGGGCAGGGTGTATGGAAAGTCCTGCGATCCCCAGATGGCAAGATCCAGCTCTCGGCTTTCCTGATGTGGTTCAAAGGAAAGCACAGCAATATGTTTGGCAACAGCTTGGCTGCGGGAATTGCCAGGAGGAGGTGCAGAAGGTGCCATCCAACTGCCTTAAGGACTCCACTCCATATTTCTGTTGGGTTTCCTCCTTAGCCTTTTCTTCTCCCTAAGATATCCCACAGGGCAGCAGAGGTTTCGGATCAGAGTTCTGCTTCTCCCTTGCCAGGTTGATGAGCCCCATCTGCCCTTCTCTCCCCTCTAAAGAAACTACATTATTGAGCACTGCACCCACTATTGGTCTCATCCACTCTACCTGCCAAAGCCTGCCTTTGCACATATAATTCACACATTCAAATAAAGGACAGTCAGATACTACAGTAACCTGAGGACAACAACAACAACAACAACAAATAATAATAATAATAATAATAATAATAATAATAATAATAATAATAATGGTTTGTTTTTTTACAGTACTCACTGATACAAAGTACTGGAACCTCTTTTTTTTGGTGCCCATGGCAGCCATTGTGTGCTGGCGCCCACGGCACATTTATCAGTATTGGCACTTCCTTTTTTAAAAAAACAAAGAAGTGCCAATAGTAAAAAATAACAACAATTCTGCATTCATGACACTGATTTATCATTCGTATTCTTAAGAGGACACTGATTTATTTCCAACAGAGAAATGATAGCTTCTAAGCATTGCCCTAACTAGAAGAAGCTAGGAAGAATTAATAGGAAATTAATGGTTTTACTGTCAATCCAAGCCGTTATCAGGCATTTATATTAAGCCTATCAACCTATGCCAACCCTTTGGGCAAATCCAGCCTGAAATGGAGCTGTCTGCCATCACAGCTGCCAATATATAGGAAGTGAGAATATAATACCGAGCAGGAAAGCAGGGTAATTTACCATTTCCTATCTAATTACTAATCTGGACTCATGATACCAAAGCACACTGCTGCGAGCTATTAACAACAATGTAATGGGCTGCCCAAAGGAAGAACCACACTTTTCTTCAAACAAAATGAAACATCATCTTCAAGCAGATTGCCCAGCCCGGAGTTTGTCCCCAACAGCGTGGACATTTCTGAAGGGCAGTTGCTCTGGGCTGTGAGAGCCTTAGCCTGGGTTTTGAATGTTATTTAGACTAGCTTGACAGGAGTTGTGGGGCCCAGAAAGGAGATGGGGCATGAAGGTCTCCCTGTTCACCATAAGACCACTCGGGTCTCTCCTCTTAATTCCTTGGTCCAGTCGTAAGAACCTTGTAGCACCTTAGTCAAAGACTAACACATTTATCACGGCATAAACATTCATTGACTGGAACCCACTTCTCCAGATGTATGAAGTGTTATTCTCAGTTCCACTTAATACATCTGATGGACTCAAGTTCATGGAAGCTTATGTGCAACATATTTTTTCATCTTCAAAGTGCTACAAGTATCTTTGTTGTTAGTTGAGGACAACACTTCATGCATCAGATGAAGGGAACTCTTGTTGATTAAAGCTCACACTGCAACAAATTAGTTAATCTCTACACACTCTCTCTCCATCTGTGCAATAATTCTCCATGCAAAAAAGGAGTGGGGGAGATGGTAGAAATCAGATATACGGTTGTCTATACTACTTAGTGCAAGGTACACGCACAAATGCCTTGCCCCAATGAGTGTATATGGATTGGTAAATTTAGAGTGTGCTGACTCATGATTTATCCCATATTCCTGAGATTCTGGCAGCAGAAAGTTACCGAAGAACATACCGTACTTTTCTATGTATGACACGCCCCCATGTATAAGATGCCCCCTATTTTGGGGGACTCAAATTTAAGAAAGTGGGGGAAGATGGCACAAAGTTGTAGAGCTTTTTGGGGGGAGGATTGCCCAGAGTTGTTGAGCATGCGCCACAAAATCAGCCTCTCGCTGTCCCCTCGATGGCAGAAGCTGCAAACCGTCCACCTAACTGCCACAGCGTCAGCCAATCAACAACTCCCACTGATGCACAATAGCCGCTGACAGCCACGGCAGCAACCAATCAAACGTCCACCCTATGCACTACTCATGTATAAGACGACCCCACTTTTAAGCATTATTTTTAATGAAAAACCCTAATCTTATACACGGAAAAGTACATTACATAGATACTGAATTTCTGAAGCTTTAAAGAAGGGCGAGAAGGGCGACTTGCATGTATGAGTAATTATAGATGAAATATTGCAAGCTGATCTTTCACGTGGCTTCAAACATAATGCTATTCAATGGAGCCAAAGCACATTTTCAGCTGTGAAGTCATTAAGTAGTGAGAATTCAATCAAGGGTTGTTCACATAGGAGTGAGCCGCTCTTTGGCAGAAAGCTGACAATTGAGTTTCCCCTTGGGAATATGGATCTGCTGCCCATTTCTAAATAGGGCTGAGTTCGCTGCTAGAGTGTTAGCTGGGTCAAAGGGATATTCTGTGTCATTAGGACTATGACACAGTGCAGAGCTTATAATGAGCTGCAAAGGTGCAACTGGCCTGCTTTTTCCAATGCACTTATTTTGTTGTATGCACTGAAGTGTCAGCACCTCACACTATGGTTGGCTTTTTGCATACTTGGCAAAAGGTTTTGGCTATTGCTGTGGAGGATTCTGAAACAGTGAGGGTCTTTGAAGCTATCTGCTAGAAGCCAAGAAACAGAATTCATTATTTGGACCAAGACTTAAGACAGCTAACTGACATGAGAGATCGGTTTGTTTCAGATCTCTTTCTCCATTTGAAATTACAAGCTGAAGGCTGTGGAGAAATTTCACATTCTGCATTATTGCCGCCAATGCGTATTTAAAAGGACCACATACACTATACAGGCAAATGATTATGGATGCCTCTTATATGCGCTTGGGTTCTAGGGCAAAAGGAACTGTTCATTTTATCACTGTATATAATGTAATTTAATTTCATAATCTTCAAATGTACTGAAAGATTGGGAACACCTCACTTCTCATATTCTTTGGAAGCAAAGGACACCTATATTGGAAAATGCTGCTTATCACATCCCATAATGCATATACTATTATTATGCTAAGAGGGTGTTTCCCCCCTCCCATTTTTTATGCATGGCAGCAAGACAAGGCACAAAAACTATATAGCCAAAAATGAATAAAGAGTTTCTTTTTTTCTTGTCAGAAAGGAGTGTTGGTTTGATTAACATCATGCGCTGCCTCCAATGTCATGTTTGCAATAAAGCATTTTTCATGCAAATATGACTGCCTGGTACTGAATCAGATCCAGAGGAATGGCAGAATCCATGCAGCATACAAATTGAATTAATTAAGATAGTGCTGGGTTACTTCATTGAATGGGGCTTGCCTAGAAGGCAAAGAAAGTGGAAAAAAGGATTTTGTCGCAAATCAATAGCAGCGCCTCTCCAGCCACATCACCCAAAATACAAAGGGAACTCTGTGTAACTGCTGGGACTCTCTGCCATTACTTCCTGCACTGTGGGAGCGCATGGAGCACACTGAGAGTTCACACTGCGCAGTGTAGGAATCACTAACCCTTCCACACTGCTCTAGGGATACCAAAAGATCCAGGGCAAGCTTCTGTAAATGGCACACCCATTTAGCAATCATGACAAATGGACATTAACCGACCTGTCCACCATGAATGTCTCCCCCTCCCTATTAACACTGTTTAAGCTGGTGGTCACCAGCACTTCTCAAAGTTCTGAATTTCATGAGCAGATTGTGCATGTGAAAAAGTATCAGAAATATAACTGCATTAATAACAGAAGAAAAATGACCCTCATTCAACTCTATGCACATGCAGTCACCAACCAGTTATCCAGCACAGAGGGGAAAGCGGGAAGGAACAAAAGCGAAACTCCAATGACAAATTATGGTTTCGTTTCAATGAGGGAGTGGATGCTTCCAGCCGTGGTCTGGAATTACAAGCTCTGGACAAAACCATGGGTATTCTCCCATCATGTCTAGCTTTGCCCTAGTATCTCATAAGTATGCTTTTACCCTAAAGGCAGACTATTTTGTTGTTCCAACTTCAAGCCACCTATTGCCCTCTCATAAAAAATTAATTGCTTTAAAATCATCCAAGCAATGCAAAAATATTATGAATCTCAAACTGCCCGGAGCGCTTGGATATGAGCCTGTCAATCAAAAGCCTTTACTCAGAAAGGGATTTAAAGACACACAGAGAGAAAACTGCTAGGCTTTGGCCTTCGATTGCTTAAGGAACATTTGTACAGAAACAGCATGGTTTTTTAATAGTAATTATTTTCATTGCTATAATTGCTAATAAGAGAGTCTCGTGTAATTTTACCATACTGGCCATTTATTGAGCTGCCTCTTTTAGCAGCTTAGGACACAGCAGTATTTAGTTTACTTTTATAGCTGGTTAAGATATTGTTCACAGGGGTAGTCCAGAGCCTACCTCAGCATGTACATGGAGATGATTTTTGCTTGTAACATCCCATAGGCCTAAATCATGCAGCTGATTCCGGGGGGTGGGGGGGGGAGAGTCCTGGATGAATCACATGATTTTTGGCTCTCATATTTGTTCCAGAAAATGAGAACCCTTTGAACTTTGCACTTCTTTGAAGTTTGCAATGCTGTTCTCCCAAAAAAAATATCATAGAGGAAAGGGAATGCTAAATGTGAAAGGTACATACAATTCTTTATGTTAGGGATTGCTTGTGAAAAATGGAGGTGCGAGACAAAACTGCATGCAGAAATTTGTATACCAGGCGAAATGTGCCTGGTGAATTTTCATGAAAACTTTTTTTCTTAATCACAACCTGCTACTTCTTAAGACTAGAAAAAGGAGAGGGAAGTCAAAGGAGATGGATTTGTGCATCCTTACTGGTAAGCCTGACTGACTATGGCCAGTCTTACATGGCATGGCATGCTTCCTGTGCTGGCAGAGATCCAGCTCCCCACACAAGAGCTTCTACATTTGTGCAGGAACACAGGAAGCTGCCTTAGACCAAGTCAAACCATTGGTCCACCTACTGCTGACAATGACTTGAAGTGGCTTTCCAAGGTTTCAAGCAGAAGTCTTTCCCAGGTCTGCCAAAAGAAAGCAGGGACCATAATGGGGAACTATTGCATGCCAAGTATTTGCTCTAGCACTAAGCTACAGCTCCTCTTCTCCTAAATGTTTTGCCCATGGAAGGACAATGTCACAGGGTTCTGGAGGTTACTAATTATTAATTATAATTATTCTAATAATTATAATTAATAATTAGTAACCTCCAGAACTAATTATAAAGACTAATTATTCAACTGATGGAGCAAGCATTGCTTTTGCATCCTCCTGTGTTCAGTAAGCCACCCCCATTCTAAGCGATTTCTGAATCTTATTCAGAAATGAGATCAGTTATTATACAAGAAAGGGCCTTTTCTGCAGTGGCTCCCCATTTGTGGAATGCTCTCCCCAGGGAGGTTCACCTGCTGCCTTCATTATACACCTTTAAACCAGGCAAAAATGTTCCTCTTTAACCAGGCCTTTGGCTGATTCACACCTGATGCCCTTTTAAAATGTGCTTGGGGAGATTGATTGGGTTATTTTTATTTTTATTTCGTATGTCGTGTTTTTATGTTGCGATTTTACCCCGTGAATCGCCCTGATTCACGAAGCAGACGAGGGACTGCAAGTCATGCTACATTTCTTAATTCACACTTGCTGGCGAACGAGTTGCCCTTTCCTTGATTTGTAATCTTAAAAAGTAAGCTGTGCTTCAAATGGCTTCTTTATGCACAGGCTGCCATTGCTGTAATGTGCAGTGGAAGAATGAGGCTCAAGCCCACAGAAAAGCACCAAGTGGCTCGGCGTGCTAATAGCAGAGACTGAACCAGTTTGGGAGGGGACCGGTTCTTAAGCGCTGCTACAATAGAGGGTCTTTATAAAGTCCCTGCTGAGCTGTGCATTCAGAATACCCTGATAAATCAGGCGTTTCACTGGAGCCATAAAAAGCGATGAGAGGAGCATAGGGAAGGCACTAGAGTGCGATCGTCCTCTGAATGCTGCTGAAATAAAGGAGAGCATTATCAAGGATCCGCTGCGATACCCACAAGGAACTGCCGTCTTGTCACCACCAGGATGTTTCTGCACGAGTGTCACTGTATGGAGATGGAAAATACTAGTTCTTTTCACTTCTCTTTTCCCTCTTTCAATTTCAATTTTTTAAAAAAAAACCACCCCCAAATGCCAGACACTAATTTCTGCTGTGGACCTCCTTGTCAGTCCTTAAAGAGACACTCCACGTGCCTATAAAACAAAACAAAAGCAGCTTCTCTTATACTAGATTAAAAAAAAGCCTTAATAAGCTTTACATTAACGGCCTCTTTTAGTGGGGTAGGACCGATATCGCCTGTTTTTTCCCTATCTGCATAGGATGTGTTTTTAGGCTTTCATTGGTTGTGTTTGTTATAATCAGTTTTAGTAGATATACTTACATTTCTGTAAGTCATTCGGTGTCACATTTGTGAGGAAAGCAACTAACATAAAAATTCTCACAGAAGGTGCCCAGTCTCTCTTAGCAGAATATTATACCATAAAACTGGGCTGATGACACCAAAGGCTCATTTTCTTGTCGTCGTCAAATTAGCCTCACCAACTCAGGGAATGACCAATGACGCTCCGGCAGATGATTTCAGCGGGATATAAGTGTTCTCTGTCTTACCCAGGACCTAAGCTGTTACTAATAAAGTGGGTGTAAGCACACAATGGGTGCCATGGGCAGAAAAAAAGGTGATACTGCTCTGTAGCAGTGAGTACCAGCACACACACAAAAGCACTGACTATTATTTCTACTATTTTTATAGCTTTCATTCATTGCTTACTACAAAAATGTCTGAAAGTGGCTTACAATGATAAAAACATACATAATAGAGAAATGTAAAATACAACAGAACGATAAAAGAACTTGAATGACTAAATGTGCCCCTCTTGCACCAATAGAAAAAAGGATAAATCCTGCCTCATCCTGCTAAAAGATGAACACCAATGCAAGCTACGGTATCATCGTGTCACATGACTCCAATTAAAAGCCAAATGCCTGGATGAACAGGGTTAGCACCTTAAAGTTGATAAAGATGTAACCAGGCACACATTTCCAAAGAGATCATTCCGCAATTGGGAGCCACCACTTAAACAGCCCATTTTAGTGTTGCCACTCACAGAAGCTCCCTTGGAGGGGGCACACAAATAAGGGCCCCTGATGATTGATGCAGGGTGTAGGTAGGTTCATGTGGGGAGAGGGAGTCCCTTCCCTGAGGTATTGGGGTCCTGAGTCACAGAAGGCTTTATAGGCCAAGACCAGCATTTTGAATCGAGCCAGGAAACTAATCAGCAATCAATGTAGTCTGCCATTGGGGTTATATGCTCAGATTTCCTACTTCCAGTTAACAATCCGGCTGCTGAATTCTGCACTAGCTACAGTTTCCAAATTGCCTTTGAAGGTAGCCCCTTGTATAATGCATTGAAGTAAAACAAAAGTATAGTCTGCACCTTGGGGGGGGGAGGAGGGAGAGAATGCATGCACCCCAAATCTACTCCTTTATTAGAAACTCATTATTTTTATTTGCATTTTTTAAGAACTAAATCATCAGATCAAAAAAAGGAATACTATAAACCTGCTTTCAAAAACACAGAAGTGGTGGTGCTAACATAGCTTCACCTCCTTACCCTGCCTTTTGACACTTGGGATGTGTGTTTTAAGAACCCATCTTATTTTTGTAATATTGCTTTCAACTGTTTTTGATATTGTGTAATATTGGTTTTTTATATTAATGTTGTGTTTTAATAGCTGTAACCTGCCCTGGGACCTTAGGCTGAAGGGCAGGTAATATTGCAGCAATAATAGTAATAGTAGTAGTAATAATAATAATAGAGGCCCAACTGGGATGGTTAAATTCTGGCCTGACGTGAGAGATGCCATTGCTCTGAATCTATGCGAAGTATCATGTTTGTGCTTGCAGCTAACAAGAATAAAGTGATGGCTGGTACATACAGTTCATAGCCTTTACGTTAAGAAATAATGCCTTGAACGGATGCTTACAAGTTGGAATTAATTTGATCAAAATACAGCTTGGGCGGAGTTGGCCAAACTTGGAAGGAACTTTACAAAAAAGATGACATGTTGTGCATGTGCAAGAGAGGTGGAGAGAAGGAAGGATGGAAGGAGTTTAAGGTCAGATAGGTTGGGGCTCCTGTAAAACTGAGGTTGTCTATTGTTTTTGTTACATATTTTAGAGCATAAGGGGATAACTTGCATTCTGATCCCAATCTCATTTTATGCAGCCTCCAAAACCTCATCAGTTTGCACCATTTTCCCCATCCCATCTTGATTTTTCCAGGTTTTTAAGATCATTTCCCCCCTTTCAGAACACTTAAAAGGGTCAGTATTTTATTTGAAAAATATTCATAAATTATATATTAAAAATTCTTGATTGTGTGGCTTGGGTGTATTTTACTTTCTTGCTAATTGTGCTGCTTTAAATGTGCATTTTATATTTGACTTCCTTTAGAAATGTTTAGATCTTTTTTTAATTAACTTTGCTGTGTTAAATGTGCATTCTGTACATGATCACCTTAGTAGGATTTTATTTTGAAGTCTTTAAGATAATATTTAGTTTATACTAAATATAAACTAAATATTTTAGTTAATAATTTAGTTAATTACATTGCTTTGAATGTATATTTGGCTTTCTTCTGTAATGTTTCACTCTGGGTTGCTTCATGTGACATTTTAATGTATGTTATAAACCACTTCGAGATTTTTATCTTAAAAATACAAAGTGGTATAGAAAGGAAATGAATAATAATAATAATAATAATAATAATAATAATAATAATAGTCCCCCCAGCTGCCTTTAACAAATGATTAGACTTCAATCATCTCTCTCTCCCTACATAGCACATTACTGTCAGAAATTATTTCCAGTTACAGATAAGTAGCCGTGTTGGTCTGCCATAGTCAAAACAAAAAAAATTCCTTCCAGTAGCACCTTAAAGACCAACTAAGTTAGTTCTTGGTATGAGCTTTCGTGTGCATGCACACTTCTTCAGATACACTCACACTTCTTCAGATACACTTCTTCAGTGTATCTGAAGAAGTGTGCATTCACACGAAAGCTCATAGCAAGAACTAACTTAGTTGGTCTTTAAGGTGCTACTGGAAGAAATTATTTCCACTTCCTTTTCAGAACACTTACAATGTGGTCAGAAAAAAAATGCTCTTTTTATGTATTTGACAGTAATCCATTAAGTTCACTAAACAGATGCTACTTTTGATCACACTTGCATTTGATTGGCAGAATTACTTAAATGTCATTTTGTACAAATGCTATAGAAATTAATATTTCTTTATAGAATTAGAGCCTGTTAATTAGCGTTGCTTGCTCACTGGAAGGACAGATTCTGAAGCTGAGACTCCAATACTTTGGCCACCTCATGAGAAGAGAAGACTCCCTGGAAAAGACCCTGATGTTGGGAAAGATTGAGGGCACAAGGAGAAGGGCACAACAGAGGATGAGATGGTTGGATAGTATTCTTGAAGCTACCAGCATGAGTTTGACCAAACTGCGGGAGGCAGTGGAAGACATGAGTGCCTGGCGTGCTCTGGTCCATGGGGTCATGAAGAGTCGGACACGACTAAACGACTAAACAACAAATTAGCGTTGCTTAGATTCTGTATGATAGTCACTAAGCATTGGGATTTGGCCAGTCCATAACAGCACTAGTAAAATCCTCACCTTAAAATGAACAAAAACAGGGGAGGATTGTGCTGTCATCATGACACCACCTTGCAACAACCTCTCGGCACTCTCTTAACCAGAATGAGCTTTGTGTTGGTTTGTCACCATTTGGCATTAATGCGAAGACTTGTTCTCAAGGAACAATTGTGCTTACAGCTGATGGATGGAGCTGCCCAGCAGATCACTGTGAACTGCAATAACCTCACAGCCTTCATCCACTGCATGGCAGCTAAACAGCGTCGGCCAATGAAAGAATTAATCAGGTAAGTTGCTGTGTGTCCATTTGCTTCCATTCGTGCTTGCTTTCCTTATCTTGTTTACCGCTGCTGGAGAATGGCAGTGAATGTGTTACATAAATGAACCGCATCAAAAAGCAGCCCAGATATAAGCTGTAATTGCCATTGCCATATCTACTGCATTTTATTTTATTTTATTCTGAGTCGTTACTTTAACATTCAACTAACCTTTACTCAGCTGACCCACTGAAATAAATGGATCTAAGTTAGTCACGGCCATTAACTCTGATTGCTTTACTCTGAATAAAGGTTAGTTCAATGCAACCCACTGTTTCCTGCAAAAACCTACCTCTTAAGAAGCAAAATATAAGGCGCAGTAAGTTATCAAGCGCTATTAACGATTCCAGTTTTTCGCTCTCTCCTCCTACATACTCAATCTCTTTCTCTCCCCCCCAAGTAGTTATTGCACTTGTTTCGTATAACTTTTGTTTTTCCTTATTATTGTGCTAACATATTTTTTTAATGACATATCCACAGAGCTTTTAAACTGATGAATTATGTTTAACAGTAGCCACTGTTGTAATACAAGAATATGCTGTTAAAGTGCATCATAACTTCCTATTCCCAGCTTTCTTTACCACTGAGCATAACTCCCATGTGTTGCAATTGTTCCCTCCACTTCTCTCCAGTGCTTATGCAACGGTCCTGAAGTTGTATTTCACTGTACATTATTATATAAAGGTAAAGGTAAAGGTACCCCTGCCCGTACGGGCCAGTCTTGCCAGACTCTGGGGTTGTGCGCCCATCTCACTCAAGAGGCCAGGGGCCAGCGCTGTCCGAAGACACTTCCGGGTCACGTGGCCAGCGCGACATCGCTGCTCTGGCGAGCCAGAGCTGCACACGGAAACGCCGTTTACCTTCCCGCTAGAAAGCGGTCCCTATTTATCTACTTGCACCCGAGGGTGCTTTCGAACTGCTAGGTTGGCAGGCGCTGGGACCGAGCAGCGGGAGCGCACCCCGCCGTGGGGATTCGAACCCCCGACCTTTCGATCAGCAAGCCCTAGGCGCTGAGGCTTTAACCCACAGCGCCACCCGTGTCCCTAACATTATTATATACCACTGGATAATTATTTTGAAGTTCCGTTTCCTAACGCTGCTCCTAACATGGCCAGAACAAATGCACATCCCTTGCTCCAAATGCTATCTCCACCTCTTCTAATTTAATTGCTCTTGTCATCTACGCAAACTTCTTCTGCCACAACATAAGATATTAGGAAGATGTAAATACTCAAAATCAAGCCTTTCAGTCTGGGATGGGAAAGCTGTGACCTTCCAGATACTGTTAGGCTCCAGTAGGGCTAACAATTGGGGCGATGGATGTTGTAGTCCACCTGAGTGGAAGCATGCATAAGAATGGATTGTAAGTCACAATTATCATGTTGAACATTTAGAACTATGTCTCTCCCTTAAGGGACACAGGTGGCGCTGTGGGTTAAACCACAGAGCCTAGGACTTGCCAATCAGAAGGTCGGCGGTTCGAATCCCTGCGACGGGGTGAGCTCCCTTTGCTCGGTCCCAGCTCCTGCCAACCTAGCAGTTCGAAAGCACGTCAAAGTGCAAGTAGATAAATAGGTACCGCTCCAGCAGGAAGGTAAACAGCGTTTCTGTGCGCTGCTTTGGTTTGCCAGAAGTGGCTTAGTCATGCTGGCCACATGACCCGGAAGCTGTATGCCGGCTCCCTTGGCCAATAAAGCGAGATGAGCGCCGCAACCCCAGAGTCGGCCACGACTGGACCTAATGGTCAGGGGTCCCTTTACCCTTTACCTCCCCCTTCTGTCCCTTTATTTTCTTCCTTTGCAAAGACATCGCTTGCCTCATCCCTAGCCAGTGTGCTGGTGATCAAATGATGACATACATACACCTGCCAACTTCATAGAAACTTTGCTTCTTTTAAAATGGCATCTAGTGCTACCTTCTACAATACGAAATATCATAAATAAAAGAAGCAATCTAGTGCAACACACTACAGTTGGTAAAAGAGGAGGATGGGGCCTTAAGTGGTACACCAAAACTCTCAGCAAGTTTTAAGTGGGGGAAAGGGTTCGGGAACCAACGCCCCTAATACTTAGGTCACATACCAAAAACTTCGTTGTCCTCAGAGGGTTGCTGGGTGAGCCGGTCTGCTTTGGGGCTCGCTTTGTTTTCAGCTTCCTCTACTTTTCCTTCAGTGTTCTGAAAAAAATGTAAATTACAAGAGTCAGCAAAGGAGCAGCTGCAAGAAATTATTATTCATCAGCAAATAGGCAGTTCTTAATTTCTACAGAGAAATACACCAGGAGCCAGGCTCCTGCTGCTTTGAAATCTGACCTCTAATCCTAGAAGGGACAAAATAGACTCTGTACATGTGCATAGACCCTGTTTATATCAATTCTTCACTAAGCTGAATGTGGCCCTGCTAGGCTGGTTAGATGTACTGGATACAGAATGAACAGAATTAATGGGACATAGCCACACAGCGATTCCCCCTCTAGGTTTGGATGCTCTTATTCAGCATACAGAATCTTCACAAACCATACGAAGGCAAGCGGCCTGGCAGGTGAAGCACAGTTCAGAGGGTGCCCCTTCCAGATAATAATGTCTGAGCAAGTATAGACAGGAAAAGGAGAGCCATGAAGTGTTTAGGTCCTAAGCATTGTAGGGCTTTATACCTCAAAACCAGAACGTTGAAGTTGGCTCATTTGCTAGAGGGTACCAGATGTTGTGAGAATTTTCTACTACAGATTAGGATGTAAAAACCTAACTCTAATCCAACTGTCTATTTTTTCTTTCCCAGTGTCTTAAGATGTCTTGCAGTCCATTGCTTACAATTTAATGAAAAGAATAGAGAGCACATCTTCTAGTCTCTCAGCTTGCTGGAGAGATTCATGACCTGTTTGGGTGTGTTTTAATTACCCAAATATTATATGTGTGAGGTTTATATTAATTGCTTTTATTCTAATACAAATGAAAATGGGAGCCTATCCATATATATATCTACACTCTCTTAAATCAACTACTTTTTGAAGGCTACCAACTATGATGCAAAGTGTAGTCCTGTCAATGTCTTCTCAGAAGTAAGCTCATTGAGTTGAACAGAACTTACACCCAGGTTAATGTGCATTGGATTGCAGCATCAGTGCTTATATCTCTGCTTTGTTGCTGCATGGACTAAGCAGGTTTTGCTTACTTCAAAGGCAGAGAACAGGTGGAATGGAACAGGCCAAAGTCTGGTCCACCTCGGCTGACAAAAGCCAGCTGCACCTGACCTCAGGACCGCAGTTGGCCAAAGAAAGTTGTGGCCAATTTTTTAAATCCCAGAACGCTGCCTTGTCCAGTTTGGTCATCTTTCTTGGGTAAGGCCTTGCTCCCTGGGGAAGGGTCACTGTGGGTGGGTCAGTAACAACAATACACATGTTATAAAGTGTTATGGATTTGTTAAAGATGGCGTTTGTGTGAACATAGTCTGTTTTATGGAATTAGGTTGTGTATGGCACGCATTTGCTTTAAAAGACTTTTAAAAAATTACTGGAAGTGGCTGTTTTGCAGCAGCCTTACTTACGTTGGCGTGTCGTCTCTTCCAGATATACCCAGAATATAAGCCATTGTTCTCCAAATGAACCAAAGCTTCCTTGAGTTATTTCTGTCTCAGTGGTGCTTTGTGCATTCTTGTGCTATGGGAAATCTCTGACAAGAACTTGTCGCCTTCCACAGTGCTTCTCAAATGTTCCAGTGCTCCCTTGTGCTTGCTTCAGGATCTGCAGGATCTTGATCTTTTTAAATTCAGGCCTTGGGCTAATTTACATCCGATGCCCTTTTAAATGTTTGGTGGGGGTGGGGGGTTACTGGGTTGTCTTTTTTATTTTTTCATATGTATTTATGTTTTTTTTTTATATTATCATTCTATGTTGTGAACTGCCCTGAGATCTACAGGTATTGGGCGATATACAAATTTAATAATAATAATAATAATAATAATAATAATAATAATAATAATAGACAAAGATGCCTGTGAAGTGGAGCATTTTGAATGATTTGTTATCAAAGCAGAATTAATGGGGGAGATTAATTTTGAATGCCAAAAATAAATAAATTATTGCTCTTCCTCTCTCTTTATATAAAAAAGCTTTCTAATATTACATAATAACACCTTCTGAGAAGGCTAGATTTGTCTTATCACTTACAAGGCGTTGTATTCAAGGAAGCCATTTTGTGCGCAGAACACCTTCTGCTCACAAAGCAGAACCTCCATTCCCTCTCCTCACACTGTGCACCCCACCAAACCTCCCAGAGCAGAATTGGGGGAGTGCAAGGTATGTGAGCGTAGAGGAGAAGGAAGGGAATATACAATAAATAACTATTTCAAAGAGAAGGGAAATGTACAAAATGTACAAAAAGATGCCAAGAGATGAATAAGAAATTAAATGAGGAAAATAGTGAAGAGGGGAGAGATCAATGCAAATTTAAGGTGGCAAAGGGGATTTGCAAGACAACATGGAGCCTCAAACTACAGAAAGTGAATAAGATCAGTGGGGAGGGTTGCCCAGATTTCAATTGTTCTTCTACAGTTCAGCTGGTTGGAGCATGGTGTTGATAACGCCAAGGTTGCAGGTTCAATCCCTGTATGGGATGGTTGCATATTCCTGCATTGTAGGAGGTTGGACTACGTGATCCTTGGGGTTCCTTCTAACTCTACAATTCAATGATTCTCCTGTCAAAACAGAACCACATCACAGTCTCTGTGCTTTCTCCATGTGCTTGCTTGCCATTTATATAGCTCTAAGTAAGTCATCGAAGAAGAAGGAGAAGAAGAAGAGGAGGAGGAGTTTGGATTTGATATCCCACTTTATCACTACCCAAAGGATTCTCAAAGTGGCTAACATTCTCCTTTGCCTTCCTCTTCCACAACCAATGGCGTAGAGTGGGTTGTCAGCACCTGGGGCAAGGCAAGTAATTTGTGCCCCCTAACCCGTGGATTTGCGCCCCCTAACTCTAACCCCCAGATGTTGTGCCCGGTGCGGCCGGCCCCCCTGCACCCCCCACGCTACGCCACTGTCCACAACAAACACTCTGTGAGGTGAGTGGGGCTGAGAGACTTCAGAGAAGTGTGACTGGCCCAAGGTCACCCAGCAGCTGCATGCGGAGGAGCGGAGACGTGAACCCGGTTCGCCAGATTACGAGACTACCGCTCTTAACCACTACACCACATTGGCTCCCACTTTTTCTCATGGTTATCTCTGAATTTTGTAGCACAAGAGTTCACGAGGATTTTCAACTGGTCTACCTCATTTCCCAAACATAGGAAATGGCTGTAAGAGCAGTGCGGCCAACCTCCCGGGCTTTAGCATAGAATTGAGGGTTGGATCCAAACTCAGGAGGCAATTGAAGCCCCTGGCCACCAGCAGGTTACAGGAAGCTGCCTTCTACAGAGTCAGACCCTCAAGGCCAGGATTACCTACACTCTCCAGAGTTAATAGGACATCTTAGCCACTGCCACATACACAGCCCTGCCATTCACACTGACTGGGGCAGGTGGTGAAGAAAAGCCTCTTTGCTGTGCCAGCTGGATCCAAGCAGGGCTGAGTGGAGGGATGCTACCACCTGGCAGTGGATTGAATGTTTCAATCATTCTGCCTGTCATACATAGCTCATAGGCTTTGGCATGAGTAAGTCTGGATCGAATATTATTATATTCAGGCAAGTTGAAGGCGCAAGGTGTCTGAGACTTAGTAGGTCAAGGCCATGATTTAGGTGAGAGACTAAGAACAAGTATGCTGCTCTGATGCTTCCAAGAGAAGTGAAAGAGACAAATTAATTCATTACACTGCTTACACACTTCTGACTTGACATTAGTACAGCCATTAAGCAATTAGGCAGAGATAGCCGAGAATCCCAAGATGCGGATGTATAATACAGGAATGTCATAAATAAAAGCCACTTTCCTGAATGAAAGACTAATTTATTTCAGCACTGATTTTTATGCCTAATCCTAACCTTTATCTATCATAGCCCTGAAGCTATAAACCTGTACATTCCAGAAGCAAGAATGTTTGAAATGCTGCAAGATCTAAACATCTGTTCTGAGTTTATTGCAGATTGCAGAGCAATAAAACCTATAATCTTAAGAAGTTAGCAGCAGAAAATGAAAAAACAACAACAACCCTCCTCTGTGTTGTGTTCACAGATGGTATTGAAGAGTGTTTCTGGGATGACATGTTTTGAAATTAAACAATGCTAATAAATGAACCAGCCATGTAAACCAGTGTTAGAAACTGAGATATGAAAGCCAGGGGCTAAATGGCACCTTAAGCCTAGGTTATGGGTGCAACAAGGGAATGTCTAGGCACACTTTTTATTAAAGAGAATACATTTTGAAAATGAATAACTGCAGCTAAAACATTATGTTCATTTTTCACATGGTCCAGTCCTTCCGCTGCCCAACTCCCCCTAATATTCTTAATATTCTTAATATTCCTAAAATTCTCTTCACCAGTCTTCAAAGAGTAGCTGGAATTGGGGAGGCAGAAAAACCTCCTCCTTTCCTTCCACTCTGCAATTTTAATATGAAATCTTAGGTGCAGTACTGCACCCAGAGCTCAGAAACTGCTCGCCCTAATAAATTCTGTGTCGCAAAATGTGCCTGGAACAATGGGACACTGCATGTAACATTCCCATCTTCTTCAATTTGTTTAGCTTTACTGATAAATTCTGTATTCAGGTGAGATTGCAGATATTGTATTATTGTGATACAGTAGATTGAGATTTGTTTGCATCTGGTAATCTGGCAATCACAAGAAGTTAACGATGGAAAGTTTGTATCCATATGAAATCAGAACCAGGTAACATCAGTAGAAATTAACTCAGACCAAAATTAAATTATGTGCAACTGCATAAACCTGAAAATCTGAATTTTGCAGGGAAATCACAACATTCTCCTTTAGGAATGTGTCTGTATATTTAACAGATGTTAAAATAAAATGGGATTAAACAAATTGGAACAAAACGATATAAAATCAGAATGAATAAAAGTAGGAACAAACTTAAAATTTTGACGCTCTCTGACAAGACACAGCATTGTCTCAAAAATTTCCCCTTGTTATAAATCACTACAGGAAAGGATGCTTAAATGTACCCAGTAATATTTAGAAGTCGTCTGTTCATCAACTTGACTAACAGGCAGAGAGGCAGGCTGTGGAGATGCCTTGAGGTCCCCTCCTTCACTTAACCACAGCCATGTATGGCAGTGAAATATCTGAAAATGACTGAGATTGCTGAGGAGGTGTCTTCTTCAGTCCATACTCCAGTCTTTCAGCCAAGCTAAACTTTCTGGAAATGTGCTGAATGCACTATTAACATGACACTGACAACTGACACTAGGCTGAGTATGTCTTTGTTGGGCTCTCATAGGAGTCTAGGCCACAAATATGAATATTGCAATCACAATGTTCTTTTAGAACTCGCTGAAGGACAATGCAGGCAGCCTCATAAAAGCCTACAGAATATAAACAACCTGAAAGTGATGTTCAATGGACACTGCAAAAACTCTGTGTTAAAAGTACCTGGGGGGAGGGGGGAATAGAAGCTGGATAGATTTATAATGTGATCTCCTAAAGCCATCTATTACAAGTACACTACAGTTAATGCAATGGAGCGCTGATGAGGTATTTGTACCATACAAACACAAATAATAATAATAGTAATTAGGAAGCAGGGAAGGTTGGCTGGCAACTGGAGACACTGAGAGGCACACACACACACACACGTGTTTTTCAGCAGTTGGCTAATGGTGTAAAGCGCTTTTGATTGTCCAGAGGAAATTATTATTATTACTACTATTTATTAAATTATACAAACTCTGCAGATCTCAGGGAGGTTCACAACATAAAATTACCGGTGCAATATACAAACCACAAAATCCATAGTAAAATTAACAACAAACCAATACCCCCCCCATAATAGATTTAAAGGGGCATTGAGTGTTAATCAGCCCAAAGCCTGCTTGAAGAGGAACGTTCAGCAACCAGCACTAACAGAACTACAAATACCATATGGACTGCTAAGTTTCTTTAAGGGGGAGGGGGGACTGAGGGAACCAGCAAAGGTCTTCAGTGAATGTAGTGTGAGACAAAGCTGGACTAATTCTAGGGGATGGCTCCTGGTTCGATGAAAAACTTCCATAGTAGGAAGGTGTTTGCCTTTCTTCACTGGACTGCTCACCTGCTCTATCTCACCTGCTGCAGGTGAGCTATGGTGCTTCACTGGCACAAGGGTCAACTTCAAGGCACTCTCCTAAGGGAGTGTCAGATCTGAGGCCTGGATGTTAGTAATTGCCACGCCTTGAGTGACCCGGCAGGTAGAAAGGGGATAATTCTGTCAAATTAAACTACAATTATATCCTAAAGGAAATTATTTCACAATGCTGGGGACATTTATTTCTTAAAACCACTATATAATTCGTTAACTCATTTATATGCTGCAATTCATCATCCTTCTCCCTTGCCACCACATGCCTGGTGGAATTCTTAAGCACACCCTTTACCTCAATTCTGAACTAAACTTTTATCTGCAGGTCACTTCCATCCCTGTCATAAGCTCATTATTTTCCACAGTCATCTCAGAGGGAAAAAAGGAAGCATCAAGGCTTCCATGTTTGCCATGCTAACAAAGAAAAAAGCGATTGGTTCTCTACCTTTCTTATTCCAAGTATGAAGACGTTAGCATGTCAATTAAATTTCTAATTTATTTTTTTCAAAATTACAGCAATTACTATATAATGGATGAAAGATTTCCTAGCATTAAAAAAATGATTTTTCTATTGCACCAGCAGCATGCACCCTGAAGTGAAATGTTTGCTCAACATGAACATAATTTCCTGATGCTATCCTTTTCTCATTGCAGCAGGGACGGGGAACCTGTGGCTCACCAGCTGTTGCTGAACGACACTACCCATTATCTTATTTAACATTATTTCAAAACCACTGATCATTTAAACAATCTCCAAGCAGTGCATAACATTGTTATTAAATATACAATCTAAAACCACCAATATAAAACCCGTAACATTAAAAGCAGCTTCAGAAAATACAAAGCTTCAACACAAATAACCAGGGAAGGCCCAAGCAAAAATAGAAGTCTTTAGATGATGTGTAAACAGATGGTGCTTCCTGTACAGCAGGGGGCAGTAGCGGTGGGCAAGGTGGGGCGGAGGCGCTTTCCTGACCTCCCAGCAGGTGAGTTGCTGTTACTTACCAAGGTTTAGAGAGGTGAGGTGGCAGGGAAGGCAGCACAGTGCAGAAGCTTTAGCAGGGGAAAAGTTGTGGACCACCGGAATGAAATTTACGGCATGTAATGCCCTAAGAGAGAATATTATGAAAATGATTTATAGGTGGTACATGACCCCAGTCAAGCTTGCAAAAATTTACCACTTGCCTGATAATAAATGTTGGAAATGTAAAGAAAATGAAGGTACTTTCTTCCACCTTTAGTGGACGTGCCCAAAGATTAAGGCGTTCTAGGAAATGATATATAATGAACTGAAAAAGGTATTTAAATATACCTTTCTGAAGAAACCAGAGGCCTTTCTCTTGGGTATTGTTGGCCAATTGGTGCCAAAGAAGGATAGAACATTTTTTATGTATGCTACAATAGCAGCAAGAATACTCATCGCAAAGTATTGGAAGACACAAGATCTACCCACCCTGGAAGAATGGCAGATGAAGGTGATAGACTACATGGGACTGGCAGAAATGACTGGCAGAATCCGAGACCAGGGGAGAGAGACAGCGGAAGAAGATTGGAAGAAATTTAAGGACTATCTTAAGAAACATTGTAAAATTAATGAATGTTCGAATGACGTTGGTTTAGAAATTACGTGGTTTCCAGCTGTAATGGATAAGTAAAAAGAAAAGAAAGGCCAAAAATTAAATGAAAATTAAGGGAAAGGATTTGCTGAATTAATAAATTAGAAATTGGAATACAGAAAGGGGAGGTATGAGGAAGTCGGGGAAGTAAGTTATAAGAAAATAAGGAATTGAAATTATACTTGTTTTTATTTTTGTCTGTTTGTATTATTGTTTTCTTTTGTTTTTATATAATTTTTGAAATTTTAATAAAAATCTTTATAAAAAAAAACAGAAGCTGTAGCAGGGGAACAGATTGGCTCTGCTTGGTGTGTTTGCACCTTGCTGACCTCACCACCACCTTTCCCCCTCCCTCCCAGTAAGCAGCAGCAATTCACCTGCCTCTACCCCACCATACCACCTCCTATCAGATACCCCAAAGAATAGACACAGCAGTCAAAAATGCCCCTTTCCAGGTCACCGCTATACAATAATCTGTAGGTTGTAATGCCACTAATAGCATGTTTCCTGGTGACCTTAGCAGCAGGTCTGGAAAGTTCTTTATATGTTAACAACAAGACCTTGAACGGGGCCAGAAGCTACCAGCTCAACCAGTGCAGGAACCTCCACACAGGTGCCAGATATGCAGAACCAGCTCCCCCCTTCCCGGCCACTGGTTTCTGGCTCAATCTCAAGAGAAATCCGAAATTGAGATTACCTATGTGTCAGTCACAGTAGCCAAGTTATTCCAGGCCAGGAAAAAGCATAGTTGGTGTACCAATTGGAGTTTGTAACAGGTGCTCCTCACAACAGTGGTTACCTGAGTCTCTAGAGACAATGATGACTCTAGTAACACCTCTGAACTATACACCTGTTCAGGGAATTTACAGGGAATGTAAATCCATGCAGAACAGGCAAGTTCCGGGAACCACCTTTCGCTCAGTCTGTCTTATTCAATTTAAGTTTAATGGCCTTTCTCCAGACCCCCGTTGCATCCAGGCCCCAGTTGAGTACAGGCAGCGCCTCTGCTGGTGTAACGGAGAATTAAAGCCACATTTTATCAGCATACGGGTGACACCACACCCCAAATCTCCAAATGATTACTCCCAATGGCTTCCAACAGATATTAAATAGCATAATTCCTGGTTATTGGTCATGGTGGCCAGGACTGATGAGAATCCAGCACCATCTGAATGGCTACACTTCCTTCCTTCTTGCTTTACTATGTAAATATCTTCCTTAAAATCCTATAATCAAATAAAAGTAACTGATCAGCAAGTGTGTTACATTACAGAAGCTTATGGGCTTGTATCCAATACTGCACTAAGTAAGTGTTGCATCATTGGAAAGATTCCTGTGAGTGCCCCTACAAGTTTGCCACAAATCTGCTCTGGAGGGTAGGGGGGAAGCCCCAGAACAGACCAAGGGGGACACGGGGCGAGGAGAGAGAGGAAGCTGGGTTGCACAAGCAGGAATTCTTGCACTGACAGGATGTTGACTCAGCATTTCCTTAGATACAAGCCATGACGTGCAAATCATAGAGATATGCAACAATGCTAATTATTTATAAGGATTTCCCTTACATTTAAGAAGAAACTAAAACCAGGTAGATGTGGCTAGCTAAATACTAAATCAGAAACATTAACTGTTGCATTTTAGTGTTTTGTTTTGTTTATTTACAACAACAGTGGCATTTGCACAATATTTGGCTGACCTCAGAAAGTCGAGCAAGAAGAGAGCTTCACATCACATGAAATTTCCTTAGCAGCTTCAGATAAATATCTATCATTTCTAGCGAAGATGTGGAAATTGCAAGGAAATGATTCACCCAAATACCATAGCAGGGAGCGGCTTGTTGCCTTTCACTCCCAGGTGACAGCTGACTCATCTACAAATAGAAAGTCCTGTTCTGCTAGAAACAATCCATTATTTTTCACCCAAACATGGTGTGTCATATCTATACAGTTGATGTTGTTTTCAAAAAAGTGCTCTTGTAAAGCTAGACTACAGGTTTGAAACTTAAAAGAAACATATCTCACACGTCTCATTTGGTCAAATGCAACTCCAGAAACTATCCTGGGAAATGAAAGGGGATGTTTAATGACATCTTGTGGTTAAAGGAAGGTATCAATTTTAACTGCATGCCAAAAACAGCCTGTCGTTCTAGTTACCCTTTCTCTCATAATGTAATAGACATACCAATGGTCCATCAATCACGGGGGCCACGTTTTTAAGGCCGTTATAGCATTCCAGGATATTAATGTGCTATTTCTAGTAAACTCAAATTATATTTGAAAACAACGAATTCCAGACAGCAGTAACAAGTACATGTACTGACACGAGAACAGCAATAGCAGAAAGAAGCCCAAGTTCATTTACAGAACGTACCCTACGGATAAGAAACATTTCAATCTTTTTTCAGCTGAGCATTATTTGGTGACAGAACCTATGGAGTAAGCTGTCTTGAAGTAAAATAGCGGATGGCAGCACAGTAAACACAACTGCTCCATCAAGATTAAGTTCTCCTTCTAGCAAGGCAGGCAAAGAGGGAAATCTAAAGAGGTGAAACCCTAACAGTGGAACGAATTATGGAAATAAGGATACCATCTCTAACTGAGCAAAGGAAATAACTTCGAAACTGTGGAAATGTATCTGGCTAGGCATATAACCTCCTTGGGATTAGCTAGCAAAAAATTGCATTTTGATCATCAGTTGCTGTTTTTTAAAAAAGAGGGAAAAAAGAAGAGAGATTGATAAATTGCTACAATTAACAAAGGCTCTGATTTAAGTAACTGGAAAATGCAGGAAGAAATTTGCTGAAAATGAAGGGGTGTTATTTTTGGATTGTTGTAAATTTGCAATAATATCTGGAACATTATAACTGAGGATATCCTACACAATTTATTGTTGGGCAGAAACACAAAAAATATGAAAAAGAAAATATATGAAAAGTGATTCTCTCTCTCTCTCTCTCTCTCTCTCTCTCACACACACACACACACAGACTTCAGACTTATCTTAATGAATTTGCTATGAACTATGAGTTCTCTCTCCAGTTAAAAGTTATCCTGATGATTTTATTTTCAGATAGAGTGGATCTGTATCACATCTCTGCCACTGGTGAGAGACAATGTTTATCAAATGAGAGAATGTGGACATGGCTTATCAAAATAGCAATTGTCTTCGGCTAATTCACCTACCTATGCCCTTCTATTCCATGAGGCGCCTAAGATTCACTTTCAAGATGTGACTCTGCTTTCAGCTATGGACAGCCCAAAAGTATCTGGGAAGCTCATGAGCATACTCTGTTTCTGATCAGGAAGACTCAGAGGAGTTCTGGTCACTCCAGCTCAACAAAAAAAGTAGATGCAGCAGAGAAAGCTATCTGTATAGCATGCCCACAATAAAAATAAAAATATATACATAGGTGTGCACGTATGGGAAGAGGAGAGCAGAACAGGGAATTTGCCCACCTGCAAAAAAGACCTTTTGCTTCAATCAATGGTTTCATTTATAAAACATAGTCTATGTTTCAGTTTGATCATTCTTTCAAAGCCAGTGGAAAACTCAGCCGTATTATGCCTCATTACTTAGGAATCCTGGTTTGCAGTTTCCCAACATACTTCTTTTCTACCTCCTCAAATATCATCCATCAGATTTGGTTCATTAGATCTTCTGGGCAATGGGACGGCAAATAAAACACATAGAAGTGTCACTGATCTGTTTAATACTCAGCGTCTTGTCTATTACACAATAAGAATGAGAAGAACTTCTAGAAAATCTGTTTCACAGGAATTAAGCAAACTTAAAAGTAGAATATTTTCCAATTATACCTCACAGCTAGGCCTGTTTTCTCCTCCAGGCCAGGTGGAAATACTGGGGACTCTACAAAGTAGGAATAGCCCTAGTGCCCCCCTATCATATCCCATCATCTCTGACCATTGTTCATGCTGGCTCAGGCTGCTGAAATTCAACAGCACCTGGAAGGCCCCAGACTCCCCCTCCTTGCTTTAGACTCCATTAGCTTCTATTGCTCTTCTCTTTGATCTTCTCTCCAGTTCTTTCTAGATTCTGATTTTGCATGTGTTACTGGAATACGATCACAGCATGTCAGTCTTAATAACTAATGAGCTGAATTCTTCTTCCAGTTGAAATTGTTATATCAACCCAGAAATCTGTGAGCAGATTCTTAAGAGATCTTTTGTCAGGTCTATTTATCATCAAAATAATGCGGGGAGTACCTCCATGTAACAAAGGCTCTCCAGGGAAGTGGTTATTCCAGATATGTTCCTCCCAAGAGGTACTTTAATCTTCCCTTGATTAATGACTTGCTGCTATAAAAGAAGCAGAAATGCTATTTGACTTGTATTGAACTGATGTCTCTGCATTAGAAGCAGACACAGATTCTCCTGGTCTAAGAAATATTGCCATTAGAAATGGGTCATACGAAATTGCAGACCCACCGAGGCCCAGCTGAATGGCCAACAGTTCTTCAGCCTAAAAGGCCATACACCACAGACTTAAAAGGGTGAAAAGCCATAACTGATGCCACTTCAGTGAACACATCTTCACTCCCTTCCCGCAACCCTTGCGTCTCACTTTTCTCCTATTTTCATCAGTGATGTTGCTTCTTTCCTCCCTCTCCTATTCAGGCTTGATAATCTTGGTAGAGGGAGGGGACGACAATTAAATTTCTCCTTCTGGTGATGCCAACTCTTCTTCTAGACTTCCTTGGTCTTAAACATGTGGCTGTTTCTCTGGGGAGGGCATGAATATGTTCATAACTGAAATTCTCATTCTTCAAGAGAATCATATGTGAACCATAACTTCATATGTGAGCTCATAAACCAATCATAATCTTCCCTGCTATGGCACAGCAACAGTATCAATGGGGATTTTATTTTATTTTTTATTTCTTTACAAACATGGTGGCATAGGAAGATCCTGCTGGATCACACCAATGACCCATCTTCTCCAACATCCTGTTCTCACAGTGGCAAACCAGATGCCTGTGGGAACCCCTCAAGCCAGGACCTAAGAGAAACAGCACCCTGACCAGCTGCCTTTCCAAGCCACTAGCATTCAGAGGCATACTGCCTCTGACAGTGGAACATAGGCATCATGGCTAGTAGCCACTGGTAGCCTTTATATCTACGAATTTGTCTAATCTTCCTTTGAAGCCATCCAGGTTGGCGGCCACCACTGTCTCATTTGTGAGCGCATTCCATCGTTTAGCTAGGTGCTGCATGAAGAAGTCCTTTCAGATCCTCCAGCATTCAGCTTCATTGAAAGTCCATAAGTTCTAGTCTTAAGAGAGGGGGAGAGAAACTTTTCTCTATCCACTTTCTCCATGCTAGGCATCATTTTATAAACTTCTATAATGTCACTTCTTACTTTTCTTACTGTTTAGGGAAGCTTTTAATGTTTGACGGACTATTGTATTTTAATATTTTGTTGGAAGAAGCCCAGAGTGGCTGGGAAAACCCAGCCAGATAGGCGGGGTATAAATAAATTATTATTGTTGTTGTTGTTGTAGTTGCTGTTGTTGTTTCTCTAATATAAAAAGTGCCAAATAACACAACTTTTCCTCAGAAGGGAGTTGCTCCATCCCCTCGATCAGTTTGGTTGGCCTTTTTTGAACCTTTTCCAACTCCATAATATCCCCCTTTTTATGTGGGATAACCAGAAACGTACACATCATCACCATTATTATTATTATTATTATTTTCACATTTTTTGTTTTTGTTTTAATGATCCTGAACAACTCAGTATCACCAGAAAAATTGCTCACCTCCTGGCCCGCCCCTAACTCTCGATCTTTTATGCACAAGCTTAAAAGCACATAGTGGGGGTAATTACCTTCAGACAGAAATGGCGGGGGGGGGGGGGGAGGAATATAATTTGAAGAAAAAGAAGTTTATCAATAAGCCATGCTTTGGTTTCTGCAGGGCAGTTCATGCCATTTTTAAAATTTACAGTATAATCAGCCTGGATACAAACTGAAGTCTGCTGAATGTGGGAAAACAAAGCTTCCGCTCTCCCCATTACCTCTTCCAGCCTGAAGACCAAAGCCACAAGAACACTGCCACTTCCTGTCTTGCGAAAACATCTCTTTCAGCTCCTGCCTTAATTATTTTAAGTACAGTGATCGAATGCTGCCTGATGGGAAGTCACCAACAACAAAACACACTTTATCTTAAACATTTGTACTTCAGAAACAAGACAATTTGAAGAGCGCTTTGCAAAAAGCAAAGAGAAAGGGGGCAAAATTTATTTGTCAATATTCCCCCTCTTTAAGGTAATTGTACCCCTGCTTGTACCCATGTTTTTAATAGACTTTCTAAGCCTGTTTCAAGTGTTCATGTAAAGAAAGGCTGAAAAGAAGCAGGTTGATGGCACAAGAAGGGAATCATAAATGCAGCTGGGTTATTTTAAAGGAAGCTACAGTTCAGTTTGTCCATTGCTTCTTTTGTTGGCAGAGCTGGCTAATTAAGGGAAGGTGTTCAGCGCACAGGTTTTATTCAAAACATCCACACTGGCTACATAATGCCTATACTGTATAGTACAAGGGAATTATTTTCCTGCAAAGAGCTGTTCACCCACAGGTAAAGTCGAAGGGGAGGGTGCACAACTGACAGTTGCTGCATGGTTGTGAAATTGCATAGCTCTTTCTCTTTCTGTGCCACTCCATCCCTCCCCTCCCTCTCTCTTACACACACAAAATGCAAGAAGCAATTCCCAGAGGGGTGGTCCATAGAGCAGGAGTGGGCCCACAGAGCTGGAAAATGCTGCAGGCCATACACAGTTACTTTAAGGGTCTTTGGACTGAGGACACCTCAATGCACCTTAACTTCACTAAACCACCTCTCCAAGTAATAATATGAGTATTTCAAATCATACAGCTGCAACAATTTCATAACCAACCCCCCCTCCCCCCGCTTTGCAGGTCAGGATGATTTTACTTCTTTCTCACATAGGGTGGCTGAAGGTGGATGCTCAGCACTTATTATAAGAACCTGCCAGAACCCTTTCGAGTGAAGTGACAATGTGATTGCACCAAAGACAACAGATAGTAACTAAAAACACAGAGCGAAAGACAGACAGACAGACAGACAGACAGACAGGTTTCTGCAGCTGCAGCTAAGGTAGGTGGGGTTGTTTGTAAAATCTCACTGGAAAGTTGTCCTGACTGCTACATGCAGCTAAAAAGAAGGAGAAATCCTATGTCAAAGTATTATTATTATTATTGTTATTATTATTATTACCACCCCACCTATCTGGCTGGGTTTCCCCAACCACTCTGGGCAGCTTACGGTACTGTACATATGAAAACATAGTAAAAAAGCATAGTAGGTATGCCAGGAAAAGGTTCACAGAACGGTAACATTAATTGAATGAAATCACGTTATATGTTAGAAGGAATTAATTCTGTGCCTCATCTACATGTTCAGCACTCTACTCTGGGTATTTCCTTCCCAATATCCCAATAAAGTATTACCTGGTTCTGAAAATTGACTCTGGAAAAACACAAAAACCAATACATGCTGCTTAAGATGTGTTTTAGGATGTGTTGAAACACTAGCAAAACCAGTCACTGGCTCATATTTCAAGGGAAATGGCAAGAGAGAAATGAAACAGTTAAAATGAAACCAGCACATCTGAATCACTTTATTTGCAAACCTAAATATCAATAGTACAGTCAGCAGCATCTAATCACCACACAGAACCTCCCCTTCTTCAGCAGCAAAATTATCCAAGGACTTTTGTAAAGCTCCAAATCAAATATGCCATTAATTCCTCCCTCCACGCCTTTTGCTGTTTTCCTTAGCAGGGATAAATAGGAGACTCTTCCAAGTTTCCCAAAAGAATATATGTGCTTTGAGGGTGTGTGTGTGTGTGTCTATGTTGGCTTCTATTGGGAAAAGAGCAAAGACAACAAAAATAAAAAAACTCAGTTTTGAATCCTCAGTGGCTGAACCATGTGGGGAGATCTTCTTATATATGAGACATAAAATCATGCAGCTTAGAGGTCAAATTAAAAAAACAAAAACATACTTTATATTTAGCAATGTTCCTAAACGCTGATCCAAAGAACACTCTGAGTTTATAGCTGTTATATGAGACACAGCCAAATCCTGTTACAGCCCTGAAATGATGGGGACAAAATTGTACCTACCAAAATTTTCACTAACCATGAACTTCAGTAGCAATAAAAACTTCCGGGAAATGTAAGAAATTATCTCTAAATTATTTCCATTTGTTATCCAGTTAGCACTATGCTTGAAATCAGACTCTCTCTTACCTTTGCCTTCTCGGTACTCTGTTCCCGTTTTCCAACATGGTTCCCCATGGTGCTCCTCAAATTTCTTCCAGAACTACAGACAAAAACAGTAAAAAAAGTTACGTTATTCCAAAATCAGCCAGTCAACTATAGTCTCTTTAACTCTACGTACGCTAAGGAAGGGGTACCCAATGTGGTGCCCTCCAGATGCTGCTGAACTCCAATTCCCATTAGTCTGAACCAGCATGGCCAAATGTCAGGGATGATGGGAGTTGTAGTCCAACAACATATGCAGAGCACCACATTGACTACTTCTGCACTACTGACCAGAGGGGCTGCAACCCTGTATCTAATCCTGTGTGGGGCTCACAATTTGTTTATGCCAGTTTTGTGGTTATCCATGTCCTCCTTTTTTTGGTGATGCAACCTGTGTTTCTGCAGAATGCTGTTGGAATCATACTCCCATCAGCCTCAGCCAGCATGATCAAATGATCAGGCATGGTAGGGGCAATATCCGGACTACAGGGTTCACTGTGTGGCAGGCTTAGCCCAATGCATAGAAAGTTCTTGATTGTTTTAAGCTGTTGTCACACTGACTCACTAGGCAGCCTGATCCTAAACAGCTGGAGGAGTGAATTGTTGTACATCAAATATTAAGTCTGCGCATGCTATCAAGCTACAAATTACCCGGAAGCATTAGTGAATTCTCCAAATTCAAGTCATCCTCAGAATCTGCCTGCTAAATGCTGGTGTGGTTGATTAATATAATTTACCCAGTAATAAGCCACAAACCACTTCTGGGAGTTGGCAGACAAGAAGAAATAAAGATCAATCAACGGCAGTTAACTCCCATTCTTTATAGTATACAGAAACACTATTAAAACATCAATACCTTGAAAGCAAGTTGGCTGTGCACGATGAATCGTGCAGGCTCTGCTGACATTTAACTACTTCCAGGAAGATTTTTAAAGGCTCTGCTCCCCACAGTGACCAAAAAAGAATGCTGATTCTCTGAAGTGGAACAGAAACCAGAGAGAATCCAGAGAAAAAAGTCAGTTGGCACGTCTTTCCGAGTGGGTGAGAGGGAAGCAGGGATAGAAAGGTATGCCACTTGGAAAGACAGGGAGAACAAAGCAGGCTGCAAAAACAAGGCAAGGAGAACCCAATGTTTGTTCTTTCAGTGGGAGAATCCATTGAAATCACATGAGAAAAATTGCCATGATTCTTGTACTGCCAACTTCTTTCAGATTAGTAATATTTTAATAGCACTTCTGCATGCTATAAGAGTGGGAGTTAACTGCTCTTTATTGATCCTTATTTCATATTGTCTGCCAACGTCTAGAAGAGATTCCCACCACCACCAATTTGTGCAATTTGAGCAACAACATTTAGGTTTTGCTACAGCTTAGTAGTCAACTGTGTGAGCCCAGAAGATTCTGGTTCACATCTCAGGTAACCAGTTGGCCTTCAACAAGCTAAACTACCTGAACCAGTGTAGTGTAGTGGTTAGAGTGTCATACCAGGACCTGGGAGACCAGGGTCCAATTCCCGCCTCAGTCATGAATCTTACTGGGTGACCATGGGCCAGTCATTGCCTCTCAGCCTAACCCACCTCATAGGGTTGCTTGTAGGGATTAAATGAGGAAGGGGAGAGATCCTTGAGTTTACACCACCTTGGGCTCCTTGGAGAAAAAAGTAGGATGTAAATGCAATTAAAAATAATATAAACCCACATCAATTTATATGAGAATAATTATATTGGCCTTCCTTAATACTGCCTCTGGATTAATGGTTACTGAGATCATGTAAATCAGAGGTAGCTGACAGTGCACTTTAGATTCTGTAGGACTGCAAACACTCATCATTTCTGAACATTGGTTGGCCATTGTGGCTGGCTATTCCTAATAAATGTACAGTGGTACCTCGGGTTAAGTACTTAATTCGTTCTGGAGGTCCGTTCTTAACCTGAAACTGTTCTTAACCTGAAGCACCACTTTAGCTAATGGGGCCTCCTGCTGCCGCCGCACCACCAGAGCATGATTTCTGTTCTCATCCTGAAGCAAAGTTCTTAACCCAAGGTAATATTTCTGGGTTAGCGGAGTCTGTAACCTGAAGCGTATGGAACCCGAGGTACCACTGTATTCCACTTTATGACATTAACTGCAGAGCTGCTCACTTCTCCAAATAATTGAGGGGGCCAGATGCGACGCCAAAGGAATTAATTTTTTTAGTGGTGTCACTCATTTGCCCTGCTGTACACATGCTGTACATATGTACATATGCTGTACATATGCTGGCATGCTCTGGTCCATGGGGTCACAAAGAGTTGGACACGACTAATCGACTAAACAACAACAACATATGCCTGTTTTTCCTGACAGTTTACAGAAGAAGAATGAGTGTTGCTGTACACAGGTATAAACAGAAGAGAGGAGAAAGATATTTCTGAAGTAATTTCCCGCTTGGCTTGTTTGAAACCAGTTTGACCAGCCTGGACATGCTCAGTTCATTGCACAAGACAGCCGTAGCCACAGGAATGGTGGCAGACCCTACCATGAAGCTAGCATGAAAGAAACATCTTTCCCAAAAAGTATTTATTAAACTTATTAATCACCTGTCACCTGACAATATGTCACCATATGTGTATGTGGTTGCGTGTTTGTGTGTGTGTGTGATATATAGTAGTACCTTGGTTCTCAAATGCCTTGGTACTCAAACAACTTGGAACCCAAACACTGTAAACCCGGAAGTAAGTGTTCCGGTTTGCGAACTTTTATTGGAAGCCAAACGTGCTCCATTTTGAGTCTTATGCTTCTGATTTGAGTGCCACACATCGATTTTGAGTGTTACACTGAGTTCGGTCTGTTTTTGCTATTTATTTTGCGTTTTTGTTTTTGCAGCTCTTTTTGTTTTGTTTTTTGTGACTGTGTGGAACCCAGTTCAGCTACTGATTGATTGACTGTATGACTGCAGTACATTGTTTATTGCTTTCATTTTCATTTTCAATGGTCTCGTTAGACAGTGAAATTCATGTTAAATTGCTGTTTTAGGGGTTGTTTTAATCCTGGAACGGATTAATCCGCTTTGCATTACTTTCTATGGAAAAGCACACCTTGGTTTTGGAAAGCTTTGGTTTTGGAAAGGACTTCTGGAACGGATTAAGTTTGAGAACCAAAGTACCACTGTACATAATACCATAAGGGAAGGGGGATAGGAGTATGTGTCAAATAATACATCAATATGTCATCTAACATAACATTTATGAGAGAGAAAAAACAATGCACCCACCACATAGATAATAACAAGCAACATTAGCTTAAGTATGCAATATATTTCATATTCCTAAGGAGTAGCTGAGTTACTCTGTTGCAGATGACAACAACTCTAAAGGTTGGTTCAAACATCTGCATGCTCCTCACATCAGATGAATTTGCCACTTTTGAGGCCTCATCGGTGACTGAGATGACTCCATTGAAAAGGACTGCATTTGAGGTGACATGAGTCGATATGAAAGTTTGATTGATGGTTTTTGATCCTGAATGCCCACTCACACATGGACATGCAAGGCACCACTTGGTGTTGTAGCCACCATGTGATAAACATACATCTGTCAACCACAAAAATGAGTTTTATGAAGCGCTAAAAATCAAATTATTCCAGTGTGTCCTTCAAAGCAGGCCCATGCTGAAATCCATTACGAGAAAATGAAATGTACTTACTGTTTTATTGCAGCATGAGCATGCAGCACTAAATTAGCAAACATATATCATTAGCATTTAAGGTTTTTTGTTGTTGTTAATCCAACAAATATAATCAGGTTGTTCTCCACACACTTTGCAGATGTTCCAGCTGTCATTTCAAATGGATGTCTTTACTAACACTTTCCAAACCACAAATAATTCATATGATTGCACGATACTTTTAGAGAAGCATCTCTCATGTTTCCCAGACAGTTTTGAAAATATCTACAGAACAAATTACAGAGCAAAACTGAGAAAGTTATATATTCCTATTACAGCATGACCATTCTTTCCTTTAGCATGTGCTAACTGGAAAGTCACCGTCCTTCAGTCTAAGCTACCCTACTTGCTTGTTAAAAAGTGATGGCTGCACCCAGGGTTGTTATGAAGCCAATACAGTGGTACCTCAGGTTACATATGCTTCAGGTTACATACGCTTCAGGTTACAAACTCCGCTAAACCCAGAAATAGTGCTTCAGGTTAAGAACTTTGGTTCAGGATGAGAACAGAAATCAGGCTCCGGCGGCACGGTGACAGCAGGAGGCCCCATTAGTTAAAGTGGTGCTTCAGGTTAAGAACAGTTTCAGGTTAAATATGGACCTCCGAAATGAATTAATTACTTAACCCGAGGTACCACTGTACAGTGGAACCTCATGTTGCGGACAGGATCCATTCTGGAGGCCTGTCCATAACACGGAACTGATGCAAGCCAAAGTACCGCGTCTGCGCATGGTGCAATTTAGCGCTTCTGAGCATGCACAAGCTGCGAAACTCAGAAGTAACCCATTCCAGTACTACCAGGTTGCTGCGGGACACAACACGAAAACACGTAACCTGAAGTGGACACAACATGAGGTATGACTGTAATGTACTCTGCTTACCTGGGAAGACTGGCAGAGAAAGAGTGGGGGGGGAGTGCACTGCCCCCGGCAGTGCGATCCCAGCAGGGTGCCATCATGACTGTCCCCTGCCCGGGCTGGGTGCCACACCCCTACAGGCGGCATAACCTGAAGCGTATTTATCCTGAGGTATCACTGTATAGGATTAGCCCGGTACAATGCAATTCCAGCCTAGAACCATATTTGGCCTAGAACCATCCCCATATTTGGGGATGCAAAGATGCGTTTTCATTATTGAATTTTTTTCATTCTTGCCTTGGAAAATATCCAGTCTTTAATTACTTGTTATAAACACTGTCCATTCATCAATTAGCCAAGTCTATCTTTGCTAGTTACTCATCTCTGAGCTGGTAGGCAATTAAAATGTTTTTTTTTAAAGTTATTTTCTCATACTGCTATTACATGGCAGCGTATGATATTTCTCATGGAATAATAATTACACAGAATGGTATTTTTTAATTGGCTTTTACAAAAAAAGAAGAAGAAGTGTCAGTAGAACTAACCACACGAGTTCCTGTTTGCCGCATTGCATGAAAACATTTAATTGCCTGGTGTCTATGCAAAGTCACACCTCCTTGGTGCACTTCCTTTTACAGAGTGTGATTCAGACAAACCACTTCATTCCATCTGCCTGATGCTAAAATCATGTGGAACAAGATGTTTTGATGGAAGCCTTTGAAATACAAAATGTAGATCTTTCTCAAATGTGCATTTAACCTGCGAATATATAAAGCCTCTGAGGAAAAGTGTGAAGAGTCTCCTGTATTAATTAAGCGAAGCTGAAAACATATTTGGTTGTTATGTAGCTGCGAATTTTTAGCCAGTGCTGTCAAAAGGACTGAAGTCTTATAATGATCAAATGACAAAGATAAAATAGGTGTCTAATATATAAAGCCCGCTGACACTTAATGGATTTAGTTTTGGCTCTGGAGAGCCTGCCCAAATAAAGAGACCTTAAATGCTGCTGAAAGACAGAAGGCTACAGCTGAAAGGGGCTTCAATAGTTATCGAGCTGAATCCCAATCCATTGCAGGAAATCTGCTGCTATAACATCCCTGATAAAAGACATGGGAGAATGGGGAAGAGTTCTATTTTGAAGGACAGTCAGTGGGAACAAGTGTCAGGGCTTGGCACACAGGTTGCATCTGAACTGATAGAAGCATGGAAGGATGCAGTCTTCAAATTATTAAGGAACCATTACAGCCCCAGTGTAGAGCTCCATATGTGCTTTAAGCATGCAGATGATGGGCTAAGTATATTGAAGTTTATGGTGAAGCAGCAGCTTAGGCACATATGGTTGGAGCTGTCTCTTAAGTGAGCGTCCTCATTCACTTCAGTCAAGCTTACACCTCCATAATTTTAAAAGCTCTTCTCCGTAGCAGAGAAGATCCATGTAGACAGCAGAGCTTTTACACCTGCAAGGAACTGTAATGCAAGGACACATAAAGAGTAAGAGATTGAATCATTTTTTAATCTAGAACTGGCCTATGCAAGATCACTTTTCCAGCTGCTGTTACTGCTGTTATAAAGCATCAATGAATCTCCAGATTCAGGGAGCAGCTATAAGACTGGGAAACCAAAATCAATTAAATAGCCTTCAGATCCTTTCCTTTCTGTGTGTGTGTGATCTTGATTTCTTGTTAGGTTTGTAGTGACAGGGAATATAATGAACAATAAAATGGATGCATTTCTTCCAAGTGCACATTTGTATGCATACTGATTTTGAAACAGGAATGGGAAACATTCCACAAAACTATTGCCACTTCCCCATTTTGAACAAAACTGCTCGGTAAACTGTTCTGTACACAGTTATTTTTAGAAAAGTGAGAAAGGGCACATAATTTGGAAAGAGTACATAATTTTAAGACGTTATCTCTATTAAATACTTTCACAAGAACAGCAGGGATCCAGATATCAGCGATAGCTGTAGACAGAAATTGTCGTTGTAATGTTTCTTTTGCACAATCTTCTTTGCAAGCTTATATTTTTGCTTTAAAAAATAGCTGGTTGGAGTCTAGACAGCTCCTTCAGACATGCATTAGGGCTCATTTTCCATTTGAGCTTTTCCTTTGAAAATCAGTTTGCCTTCACAGAATAGTTCTGTGCTGTGGCATCAGGAAACAGGGTTTTCCAATATGGAAGGGGAACTATTTTGGGGGTTGCGTTTAGAATAATATGAAGTTTCACCCTGACTCTCAAGAAAGCATGCATGGGAATAGTTAAGATTACTGGGATTCTGAGAGAGCTGAAGTCCTTTCTCAGCATGACTACTGTAATTCTGTTATTTAATTTCAAATTTACTTGAGGGGATGGAAATATTAATTTATTCCAACAAATTTACTAATTTACACTGGGAAATATTGCAAAATGTGGTACCAATTGCAAGGGTTTATGTTCAAACAATAAAGGCAGATAGGGCATCATAAACATTTAGGACCAGGATATTACTCTGAACCAACGACAGCAGAGAGAAAAAGTAACATTAAAATGACATTAAAAAAAAAAAGATTTCAAAACAGTCCATTGGCCTATGTCCAAGCTTGTTTTCTTAAAAACAGCTCCTGGGCACCAAATGATAAATATTTGATTCTCAGCAGCAGGGAGTCTGCAAATGAGTAAAACAAATTAAGCAAGCAATTGAGCTGAAGAAAATAGGTCATTATTATCCCCATGAATCTGAGGAACATGCCTTTAAGATGCCTAATACTGCTGTACCCGAGGACAGCAGATCTGCACCTGACCCAAACGGCATGTGTTGACACAAAAACATGTGCTCAGCGGAGTGTGTGACCTTATGCAATCTGTAACTAGAATACAAAAAGCAGCCATGTGAAGATTATGCATTCTGGTTTTGTTTTTTTTAAGCACAACATGTCAAGGCTGACGTTAAGCCAGAGCTCTTGAGGATCACTCCGTGTATGCCAGCTGGCACAACTAGTCCACATTGTTCCCCATCTGGATCCTGCAATTTCCTGCCACAGCCTCTCCTGCTGTCCATTTGCCACTTTCTGTAATTTACGAAGGCTGGTGCAGCTTTCCTCCTGACTATTTCAGGAACAGTGAGTGGGATTAAGGGCTCAGAAGCAGATTTGTTTATCTTTTCAGGGTGAGTTGGGCTTGGTTTTGTGAATACGGTTTTTTAATTAAAAACAGGTTTCTCAGTCACTTTTGCCTCAGCATAACCCACCTCACAGGGCTGTTGAGAGGATAAAAGGAACGCCCATAAGATCCTGAAAAAAGAGGTGTAAGCACATTGCAATCAATTGACCAATTACAAGGCCTGCTGGAGCATCTGTCCAGCATCCTGTTTTGACAGTGGCCAACCAGGTGTCTGTGGGAAGCATGGAAGCAGGATATGAGTGCAACAGCACTAGCTCTTGTGGGAACAGCTTCCATAGTTGACCTGTGAACTGTGTGAAGAAGTACTTTCTTCTTTTCTAGAAACATCTTCTTTTTTCCTTACTGAAATCTAAGCCCTAGAATCGTAAGAGAGAAACATGAGCAAGAGGCAATCCTATCACGCTTGCTCAATCATCCTACACAAAGCTCACAACAATGCGCCACAAATACACCACAAAACGAGTTTTCTGAGCAAAGAGCTGCAGATGGCTCAAGCAAGTGAGCCAAGCCCAGTTTGTTGCAGGCAAAAAATAAAACAAAATAAAATCCCATTGTTTGCAGATAATTTGATCTGGGCGTAATTTATTTTGAAGCATGAGATGCTTATATTTCTACATGTCTCTGTCCCAAGATAAAATGGTGCAGCGTGTAGTTTGGTCTGTATAATTCCCATGGGGGAAATAGACAATTCCTTCAAGAATCAGCTGAAGCCACACAGAAACTCAGGCCCCATCTTCACTATACATTTAAAGCAGTATCATACCACTTTAAACAGTTGTTGCTTCCCCCAACAAATCCTGGGAGCTGTAGTTCGTTAATGGTGATGAGAGTTATTAGAAGACTCCCATTTCCCTGCCCAGAACTGCTCAGAGTGTTTTAACAGTCAATCCCTCATCCCAGTGAACTCTGGGAATAGTAGTTTGGAGAAGGAAGCCATGACTGTATGGAACGGTATGATACTACTTTAAATGTATCATACAGATGGGGCCTCTAAAGAACAAAGTTATCTAGCCCAAGAGAGTCCTTAGCTAGCAGCGGCTTTTCAGAAAGAAAGAAAGAAAGAAAGAAAGAAAGAAAGAAAGAAAGAAAGAAAGAAAGAAAGAAAGAAAGAAAGAAAGATCACAAAGACAGGGAATAAAAACACAAAGGGCCTGCAGAACTGTGGACAGCTCCTAAGAAACAAACATCTTCCAGTGATCTCCTGGGCAATACTGAGTGTGACATAGCAGGACAAAAACTCTGAAGACTGCTGTCCTCGATAAGGAGAGGATTTCTTAAAGGTGTGGCGGTTTGCCCTGAAGCCCAGTGCTTCTTCAACTTTCTGTCATCTCTTCAGGGGGACGGCCTAGCTTAAGGTGAGGGCTCAGGCACTGGTAAAGTGGATTGTCAGAGGGCCTGAGTTGCCAGTTCTTTGTTCCATGAAGGAGTCTGTATTCAGCACATCCCAGGACTGGGCCTCAAGCATTTGGGGGATATGAAGTCCCTCCAATACAATCCCATCACTTTAAACGATGAAGGCATTATTCAAGGACAGAGACTGTACTATACCATTTTCTCAGTTTTGTTGACCATCATGGCAGTCCTCAGCTTGTTTACTCAGGACAGAAGCAAATCCCATAGGCATCTGGTTGGCTATGTGGGAAAAGAATATTGGAATAGATGGGTTTTTGGACAGATCCAGCAGTTTGTGGATCTTACATTCTGAAGCCTGTGGGATTTGAACTCAGGGGAGTGAGCACAGAATGGTAGCCTGCCCAGGCCACGGATCAGGGTCAGGATACTAAGAAACAAAGCCTTACAAATTTTCTGCTCCAAATTTGTGCATACCTACTTGAAGATCCCGAACAATTAGAGAGATATTTTTAGCAATTAATATCATACAGCCCCTTTGAATCTGCTGGGATTCACTACTCATCTTGAGCAGGAAATGAATACATTATATTTGTCTGATTCTTTTAGGAAGCATTTTAAGTAGGCAGAACATAATTATCAGCTTGGAATTTAGACAAGTCACTATATTAACACCTCTCAGACTGTGCAGGTATATTAAATACACCCGTGCTCTGCTCTGTTTTCAAATTAAAAGATAAATGCTGCTCAGACTTTGTACCTTGATATGGCCTTTATCTACTCACATGTTTAACATTTCATAAATCTGAGATGGGGAAACTTTGGCCACCTCAGATATTGTTGGACTACAAGTCCCATTTCCCCTAATTATTGGACATGCTGGTTGGAACTGATGGCAGAAGGAATATAACAATATCTGAAAGGCCACAGGTTCCCTATTCTTGTGTATGTGTGTATCAAAGCCAAAGAACATAACAAAATACTCCCAGCTTCATCACTAAAAAATATATCTCTAAAAACACACACACACACTGAGAGAGAATACAATTTGTAGTAACACAACAGACATTTACAAACAGCTTATCCTGTCTCAGAGAGGAATTTTGCACTGGTGCCATATTTGAGAAAATAAAACCTCATGATTCAGATCATGTTTTCTTCGCAGTGTTGATAGGATGATAAAACTGCATTCACCACATTCATGGATTTCAAAACCCAGCCTATAATGGAAAGACTAAATTAAACACCTACAAAAAAAAAAAAATTAAACACCTACACTATAACTCAGTCTTATGAGGAGGGAGCTCTAGTACACCACAATCACAAACTGAAATTAGTCTCATGAATTTATTTCATTTCTTGCCTACCCTTCTCTAGGCACAAGGTAGCATATGTGGAATTTCCACGTCTTCCCTCAAGACACTGACCACATTGAGGCCAGCTTAGATTTAGTAAGTTCCACTGCACCATGTGCCTTCACCCCATGCTCTGAGCCCAAGTATATCAACAAATACAGCAATTCTGTTCCCACTCACCTGGGCATAAGCCCTGTTGAACTGGATTTATGATCGAATGGATATACATATATAGGATTGTGCTGCAAAATGGTAAAAATTCCCAGCCTGAGAAGGGAAGGAGGGACAGAGATCTAAACGAACATACGTTTGCAAAAGTCAAATGCATCCTAGAAAGTATTGTGTCAGACAGTAGAGAACAAACACCAACAATCCAAATGGGACTCCGTATCAAATGACAGAAACAAACAGTGAATTTTCACTGAAATTCTTGCTTCTAATGGCATTCCCTTAGGCTAGATCCTTACATTCTTCTGCTGATGAGAACATAAGAAGAACCCTACCAGATCACAAGAACATAAGACAATCCTGCTGGGTCAAGCCAAGGGCCCAGCTGGTCAAGCATCCTGTTCCCAACCAGATCTTTATGCAAGTTCAGCGCCAATCTACCCACTTGTAAATCCCAGTAACTGCTATTCAGAGGCATATTGCCTCCAACAGTGAAGGTAAGCAGAGATATCATGAAAGCAGCCACTGAAAGTCTCATCCTCCATGGAGCCACAGCAAAGTTTTTCCTGCCCATGTTGCTATGAAACATAAGAAACTTGAACCATCCTGGAAGAACCAAATTATGACTTTTCCCCACATCACTATTTCTCCAGTTTTCCAAGAGTTGATGTTGGGAGGGGCCACAGCCTTTCACCTGATTTGGGGCGTCTTACATCACACTGCCAACATGCATGGAAGACCTGCTCTATAGCTTTGAGTGCCTTTGCTTGGCTGGGATCTGTCCTCAAACTAGGATAACACCCATTGTTTGTCTGGGTAGCGGATAGATGTGTGTGTGGATAGCTTTGACTTATGCATGTCTGGAATGTAGCTTACTATAGAAAAGTAGGAGTCACAACCACTGCTCCAGTACTTTTGCCGCTGGTGCTGCCCATCCCTGACATACGGCGCCCCCAAAGGTTGCTCTCGATGCAATGTGGCCCCTGACCCGTGGCATAGGAAGGGGGGTATGGTGGGTGCGGGCCGCCCTGGGTGTCATCACTGAGGGTGGTGACCGCGGGGCCTGGCCTGCAAGCGTGCCTTATCCACATGTCTCGCCTGAGAAGTGATGCCTGCAGGCTCCATGCTGCCCGAAACGGCAACATGGGGCTTGCAGACTATGGAAGTTCTGCACAGTGTGCTCTGCCTCAGCTTGCCCTGCTCCCGGGTGCAGGGCATTTGCGCTGCCCCGGGTGCCCAAGCAGCTAGCTATGCTGCTGCCCCTGCTCAAGACAAACCAGGCCTTTTCGGAACATTGCAAATCCTTTGAAACCCCAACACGGCAGAATTGTAGAAATAAAGAAATGCATGTTACCCTGCGGCATTAGCATAATATATCCTGAATGCAGAAGTTGGCTAAGAAAGAAAGAAAGAAAGAAAGAAAGAAAGAAAGAAAGAAAGAAAGAAAGAAAGATGCTACTGCTGTGGAAAACCTCATAGCTCTGCAAATATTATGCATGGTGCAGCACAAGGCATCTTAGAAAATGGATCAATGTAAAATGACAAAGAAAAAAAGAACAGGGTGCTGTGGAAAGACAGAGCTAGTAGATACAATCCTTATGTTGAGCATAACACATCGCAAAACTACTGGAGCCTATTGCACATTCTGCCAATAGCCTCACATCTGTACTACGCCTGCTACTGTTTCATGTCATCTTTATTAAATATAGCCTGACCTTTTCACTGAAACCCATCTCTGCAGAACAAAGAGATCGAAGAAGGGGGGAACCTGACCCAAATAATAACTGTAATGAATGTCAGGAAAGAGCAGCATTTCAGCTGCTTTTTTTTTTTGTCTTGGTCACAATTTATATTGCCTGCAGAACAGACTACTTACTGAGAAACTGGGGCATCACATCCTTTTCTACCTTGTTATAAAACACACACACACAGTGGAAGTTGCTAGGCATCGTATACAGTGCTTCTAGAGCAAATTTGCAATAATCATAAGTCACCACAATCTGTGAAGTGACAAAAGGCTTGAAGACAATTTGCAACAAGTAATATTACACTTTTGCATTATGATACTAAAATACAGCTTTGAACTCTCGGCTCCTTATTTGTTTTTAACTGCGTTTCTTTGGAAGCACAAGCAGAGAGAGGTAACAGATTAAACTTTTATAAACCTCAACGTTATCCCAATAGTCATTTCTCCCTTTTAGAACTAGAAAGCTGTTTGAGGCCTGACAGTCAATACATCTTCTAAAGCAGTTGGCCTAAGTAGTTTTCTTCTTCTAGGATGGGAGATGCCCTGTCTTCCTTTTTTATCTGCCTTTGTTCTATACGCTTGTTTTGTTTGCTGTCACTTGAAGCTACTGACTGATTTGTCATGGAAACATATTGCTAGGAATAGTCAATTATGTTGTCACTTGAATCTTGAAGTTGTCACTTGAAGTACAATCAGCGAAAGACCTTTTCCACAACAGGATGAAAGAAACCCTCTTTGAGCATTTGAAATGGTGCAGAATTTCCCTCAGAATGCATTATCCACAAGAGACGGAGTATCATCAAGGAAAAGGGGAAGATGTGAATGACTTCCATGTCTTCTTTTGCAACTTCTGCTTAAATGTGTGACATACACACGTTGCCCAGAGGAAGATCTGTGAGCTTCAGAGCACCCCTGCCATGGTTCCCCGTGAATCTCACCACTAGATGGATAAATAAAAGTTGCAATAATCTGCCACTCTGCGTCTCTTAGAAAAGCACAGTAAGACATTTCTACATCCTTCCCTCTCACAGTAAACTTGGACGTTGGCATGTCCACCAGTCAGGAATCAAAAGAAGGCCACACAAAAGAAAGGCGTGTTTTCCACATAATCAGATGTCTTCCTGGGTATCCCCAAAATTAGAGGTTAAAGCGAGTGTAAACTTTTATAGATTAAAAACTCAAACAAGCACCCGTGAGCTCACAGGCAGTGTTGGTTGAAAGGGACAAAATGGAGGAGGGAGGGAATTTGGCTGTTCAGAATAAGTATCCTAGAAAGGGATTTAGAGGATGGGTGGATGTATGCTGTAAAGTTAAAGGACATGTTTTGTATTTTTATACTGCTAACCACCCTGGGATCTTCAGATGCATCTTTCTAGTTATTCCTTCTAACCCTTGAATGCTTTCCCTTCTTGCTGTGCACCACAGACTGCCTACAAAGTGATGCGACCTGGTATTTTACACAAGGGGCAATTCTGTTTGCATAGCTGCCCATCTACGGACTTTTAAAACTGTTATTTTTGTGTTTTTATATTATAAATTGCCCTGTGATCTTCGGCTGAAGGATGGTATAGAAATTTAATAAATAAAAAGTTCCTATTAATATAAGGCATACGCTAAAATTCTAACTCAACCAGGAGTTTGAAAAACTATTGCTTCCACAACACAAGAAAAGTGTTTTGTACCATGAAATCAAGGTTACAGGTTGGCTCGTGTCCTGACTGACACAAGGATATTTTCCTGACCGCATTCTCATGTCAAAAAATCAATATGGGATAAAAGCATGACATTATCTCCATTCACTTAGCCAGGATTCCCAAAGGTGGATTAACAGGCTTCTTGACAAGCTAATAGCAACTACTTTGTACAGAAAGAAAGAAAAATTAAGAACTAAGATGTAACATCTCATTCACTAACCATCTCCAGCCGGTTCTAAATTCCTCTTGAGGCATTTCTTCTGAAGCAATAAGGCCCGGGATATTATCCCACAAAGAAAGAAGCTTACCACTGAGAAGAACTTGAAGATTAGCACCTCAATAGCCAACACCTGTATAGCAGAATTTATTCCCTTTCACCATTTCATGTGCAAGGCTTGACGAAACCCTGCAGCTTAAGGGTTCGCAAATTCATTTGCATACTAAAGCAAAGAAACCAAAGCAAAATAAATGTCAAGGTACATTTTCTCTGAAAGAAAATATTCTGTGGGGAATAGTGGGCAGAATTTACCATACTGCTAAGTGGCATATGCCGCTTTCCCACTCCTCCTCCCTCACCCCCCCCCAAACTTGTTCTGGACTAGTGGTGCAATCCAATGTATGCATGGAGGGCATAATTTGAAAACCCCTACAATCACCATCATCTGGATTCAAACCCCAAATATACCATTTTAGTGCACCAAATACCATTTCCTCATTCATCACTCCTCCTCAATTCTAAACAAATTAATAAAAACAAGCACAAAGAAAGGACATGCCCAAACACAAGCATTTTACCAAAGCTTTAACCTTACTGATTTTTGTAAAAACCTTAATCTATAACATTGTACTTATTACAAGACTGAAAACAAATTAAGGCAGCATAGTGCTGGAATGGTATGCTTAAAAGCACACTCTGTTCACCATAATATCACAGGATATGAAACAATATATTTTGCCAGGCTTTGTCAGAAATGTTTCTCAAAAAATTATGACTATATGCACAGTGAACTATTTCACCCCTGTCCCAAGCAAGACAGGGAACCAATGCAAGTCAACAAGTGATCACAGGAATAAAGCATGCAGGAACATCCCTCCAGGCAATTAGATTGCAAGCTGTGACATATGCATGTACGTGTACTCAGGCATTCAAGTATTCTGCGCCCACATGATTAATGGGGTGATCAAATTATGAGCATAAACAGTTGGGCAGGGCACATCCTTATCTTTTAACCTGAAAGGTTCATGTGCCACACACACACACACACACACCGTTTGTATGTTTGGAAATAAATAAACAATATTTCTTTTTAAAATATAATCTCAGGGCCTTTCCATTGTAAATACAGTTATCATATGAATGCGCACGTCCAGAGCAAAGTGTGACACTCTTTAAACTGCCAAACCAGACAAAGTAGCAGTGCTGTCAGTCACCCTCAGCAGCACTGAGAACAAGGGGAGGGACACAAATGTGGTCCCTGCAACTTTAAATGAAACAATCAGAACTGTGTAACTGAAAAATGAGCCAGGTGACAATATTGGAACCAAGGAACCAAGGTGATGTGACATCCCGAAAGCCCTCTCCCAATTTCTTTGGGTTTCACTTATCCCCAGCACTTAAATCCTTTCAAGGACATCTTGTCCCCACATCTCTGGAATTACCTTTTGTCACCTTATCATTTTATTAAACAAATACAGTCGTACCTTGGCTGTCACACAGAATCCCATCCGGAAGTCTGTTCGACTTCTGAAAACGTTCTACAACCAAGGCACGGCTTCTGATTGGCTGCAGGAGCTTCCTGCACTCAAGCGGAAGATGTTTGGGTTCCAAATAATGTTTGCAAACCAAAACACCCACTTCCAGGTTTGCGGTGTTCAGAAGCCTAAGGCGTTCAGGAGCCAAAGGCATTGCAACATTCGAGTCGCAAGGCATTTGGGATCCAAGGTATGGCTGTATGTGCCAGTGTTGCTAAGGCAGTCTCCCCCCCCCCAGAAAGGCACTGATCAACTGCTCGCATCTACATTTTGGTGTCAGCTCCAGCCTGAGAGAGCAAGCAAAGGGATAGAAATGTGGGAAGCTGACTTGACTCCTGGTAACTGAGCCACAATGAGTTCAGTTAAGTCATCATAAGAAAAACAACAGCTGTAAAAGTATTAATAAGTTGCCTTTTCTTGCCAAGCATTCACATCATGCTACCCACATCTTTCTTTTTGCAAAGATGTCTAAAATTTAACTGCTGTCATAATCCTTGAGTTGACCAAACATGCCCCTTCTTCTGAACAAAGCATCCATACTCATACATGCACACCATGGTACAACAGCATTTGCTCACAATTATTCCTCCTTATCCATCTTTCTCTCATCCATTCTCCTTTTCATCTCCACCTGTGCCGTTTCCACCCTTACCCCACACATCTGGTCTAAATATAGGCAGAATGCTATTTGGGTCAGAAGTGTGGCTTTGGGTTGTGCTACTCTGTAAAATACCTTGCCCATTCATGGTCTAATCACCATAATCTCCTCGAATGTTGAATTTGGATGGTCTGGTGTATATCAGTTTGGAAGGGAATGGAACCTCCAAAAACAAGGTAGTGGTTTCTTCAGATCTGTGAGATTCCCTAGGTATAGCTAAAGTATATTGGTTTGTAAACAAAAAGGAAACAGAATGTTTAAAAGGCACACAAGTGACTTTTAGGATCTATGGAATGTTGAAAGTGCCAGATGAAAAACAACAGGAAATGGGGAGAATGGGGCTGCTTGGTCCCATAACATCTTGAAGTATTTTAGATAAGGGATTATACTTGGACAGGGTTCATGATATGGGATTTGGCTTTTTGTGGGGTGGTGTTTCTTTTTAGTGTTTCTTAACATCTCTTCTCTAGACCTGGTTCAGGCTGATTCTCAGAATGCCAAGATAGCTCCTAGTTTTCAAACGAATTTTTCTGGAACGCTTAGAATAATTCCAAATCATGTGCAAAGAAGTATCCATGAATTTGGGGTGTAAGGGAGCAGCCATATCACATTGGTAATGTGCGAGGAAAGGGAGTCCTCAAGGAGAGTAGTACAGAGAGCCGTGATTAAGCAGCTTATACCTGGCTCATTTTCTTCTGGGATGTCTCCACCACTTAGCTAAGTGTCGTCCAAGTGCTTTTAGAGACAGCCAGCAGAAATGTTCTTTTTAAAACTGAGAACATAGAAGCTATGACTCCAGTAACAAAACCATGCACTGCTGCCAGTCATCATGATTCACCACCCTGAAGCCATTTTAGCCTTCTATTCGGACTTGAGCAGTCACCTTCTAAGTGACCCCTGCAATGACAGTCACCATGCTTTTAGAATGGAATGTCACTATTTTCATGAGGAATGTTGGAGGGTATGGCATCCTACAGCCGAGGCAAGTATGCTTTATGAGTCCATTATGTTCTGTGAGTCACAGCACTTCTCCAAGGCTTCCTGCCAGATACAGTATCAAGCGGGCCAATGATACACACTTATGAACCCCCTCCGACTTTGTAAGGGGGAATGCAGGTCATACTATTCTTCTAGCTTATTCCCTGTAGCCACTTAAGGATTTCTCTTCCACTGCTAGATACGCCATCTGGAGTTTTAAATTGCGAAGCAAAGGGGAGAATATGGGCTTCACCTCAGCCAAAATTGTAATTTCAGCAAAAGTTCCCTGCACTCTAGCTGAGAGCAGGAACAAAGTGTGCAGCTGGGCCCCAGAGACTTCAGCCTGAAGTACTTTAGAGGATGTTATTCCTGAGACCTGCTTTAAATGAACACCAAATAGCATGGAGAGTGCTTGAAATTGAATCCTCATGAAATCTGCTCCGAGTGTCAAGCCACATCACCACAAACCACACAAAAGAATGCTTTAGCCCAAGAGTTATGCTGCATGTTTAAACCAGGAAGGAAGACGCATTATATAGAGCCAGACCGTATCTGAGTATTATATCTACAATCCAGGGAGAAGTTACCTTTTGGTCCCTGAAGGCCACATGCAGCAGCTAGAGGTTTTGCCTCCCTGTGTGCTATTCTCCCCTTTACAACCGCAATCCCCCAGTGCACCAAACAGCTGTGTGGTGTGCTGGAGGAGGAACATGATTACGTGGGCAGGATGGCGCCCATCACAACTGTACAGCAAAATCCAGCAGCCTGGACGGCAGTGGAATAAATTGGCAGGGGATCACAGGGAAGCCCCACAAGAGCCGCTTGCAGCCCATAGGTCACAGGTGCCTACAGCGTTTGAAATTAGCCAGGTGCCAGGAGCGTTTTGTCACTGTCATGGGTCCAATTGCGAAGACATTGAGATCTCTGGATGCCAGGCTGGCAACCGACATCGCCATCTGGCTGGCTTCTCCAGCTTTCTTAAGCAGGTAAGCAGAAGAGCATATTTATATCCCACCCTTTTCTCCAAGGAGCACATGGTTCACCCTCCTCCTCAATTAATCCCTACAACAACCCTGTGACGTAGGTTAAGAAGGTGTGACTGGCCCAGGGCCACCCAGTGAGTTTCATGACTGAGTGGGGATTTGAACCCTGATCTCCCAGGTCCTAGTCCGACAATGGCTTCTTAGAGTATTTCTGCTATGGAACAGCTATATAAATTAAGGAGGTAAATAAATATGGGGAAAGCAAAATGTCATGTAGAGAAGGATCTGAAATATTTTCCTTTAAGCTTGCATTTGTTTTATCTTGGATTGTTTTATTTGATGTTTTAATGTGCTGCAAACCACTTTGAGGGGTTTTTCTTTAAAATATAAAGTGGTATGGAAATGAATATCAATAATAATAATAAACCCATTGCAAAGAAAAGGACATCTAGACATTCCATTGTGGTGATTGTAACCTTGGTTTAAGGTGGCATTTGGTAATTAGCTTATATATCTGAGTTTCCAATGCTGGTTACCTTCATATGGTTTAAACGGACTGGCAGCAAATGTCCAAGGTTTCAGGCAGAGAGATGTTTTCCACCCTTACCTGGAGATGCTAGGGACTGAAGTTGGAACTTCTACATACAAAGCATATCTCAACCCTTCAAGGCTACAATTATTCAGTGTTAGCATTCTCTGTACAGATTATTCAGCTATGTGATTATTCAACCCCCCAGCCTTCCTCAACTTCCAGACTGGCCCTCCCAGGACAATGCTCAGAGATGATGGAAGCTGTAATCTAAAACAGCTGGGTGGCATCAAATTAGGTAAGGCTGTCACATCTTTTGGTCTGCTTACATTATGATTTTGAAAAGCAATCAAGTTTTCTCTTCTGAATGGCGTCCTTGGTGAAACGAGAGTTATTTATAACCTGGAATTAACAGCCTGGCCATAATGAATTTCAAACGTATGCTGAGGTCTGACCTATAATTGTCTGTGAGGTCTTCTTTAATCTATCATACAGAGGTAAAGGTGCTTTAAAGGATCTTGTTGTAAAATAGCAAGCAATATTTTCAGTTTGATCCCAGCCAGCAATTTCAACCAACATTTCAGTTTCAGAAATATAAGGGTACAGTAGTACCTCGGGTTACATACACTTCAGGTTACAGACTCTGCTAACCCAGACAGTGCTTCAGGTTAAGAACTTTGCTTCAGGATAAGAACAGAAATCGTGCTGCGGTGGCGCGGTGGCATGGGAGGCCCTATTAGCTAAAGTGGTGCTTCAGGTTAAGAACAGTTTCAGGTTAAGAACAGACCTCCGGAATGAATTAAGTACTTAACCCGAGGTAGGACTGTATTGTGTTTTCCAGGTAGCATATTATGGTATTTTTAAAACAAACAATAACACCACCACCACATACCTTTAGCATACACCAAAGTGACTGGAGCACTTACATGTTTTTAAATATGTGTTTTGGTTTTTGAAACACTTTCAAACTACATTGTTGCAACCACTGGCAGAGGAACAGGAGGGTGGAGGGAGCGGACCGCCCCCGGCACTACTATTCTGGTAGGGTGCCATAGCGGCGCCCCCTGACACATGCTATGCACTCCCCAGTGTGCCGGGCACCACGCCCCCACAGGCAGCATGCCATGCCCCCAGAATGCGCACCATGCCCTCACAGATGGCGTACCACACCCCCGGGATGCATGCCATGCCCTCCGGGGTGTGCGTCACTTTCCGCTCCCAGTAGTGCTTCGCCACTGGTAGCAACAACTGACCAATATGAGATGCTCTCAAAATCCTGCCACTCCCTGTGCTTGAAGCAGCTGATAAAAAGCAATCGCACCCCCCCACCTCCCGAAACTACAGTGGTACCTCGGGTTAAGTACTTAATTCGTTCCGGAGGTCCGTTCTTAACCTGAAACTGTTCTTAACCTGAAGCACCACTTTAGCTAATGGGACCTCCTGCTGCTGTCGCGCCACCGGAGCACGATTTCCGTTCTCATCCTGAAGCAAAGTTCTTAACCCGAGGTACTATTTCTGGGTTAGCGGAGTCTGTAACCTGAAGCGTATGTAACCCGGGGTACCATAGTATTAAACAACTGAAATGCACTTGTTTTAAAGTGGAGCTGTTTCCAGCCTTGGAATAAAGTCATTTTCAATTGCTAACATTATCTCTCTATATATGTATGTGCAAGAGGGGTAAAAATGATGTAGAAGTCTTTCAAATCATGAGTAGGCTAACAACTGTTTATTTAATGTTGCCTCATTCTTTTCAGCTTAACTTATAATTACCATATCAGATAGATTGCAGTACTATGTTTAGTATAAAATGACAGTTCGTGGATCTTTTAAAGAATATCCTCCAAGTACACAGTTGTCAGGGGGGGAAAGGCCAAGCAAATAAGTTATAAAATGTTTTGCATAGACAAGAGCTAGTCTGTATGGAGCACGGAGTCAAAAATAAGCTTGCATGGCTGATGTATTCTCTAACAACTACGATCAACAAGGACATGCAACAATCATACCATTGTTACCAAGTTCAAGTGTGAGATAAGAATATCCTGAAAAGTTCAAATGAATAACCTGCAATGATATTTCAACACCATATGACACAAGTATCCAAGATACGGCAAGTCCTTCAGGGGACTCCAACTGCAACTATCTTAAAAGTGGGCATGTGTGTTTTGGAGGTGGAAGGTTTCAGATTTGAAGTCAGATGTTGATTTACTACATTGATAAGATCTGGAGTATTTATGAGACCCAGAGTTATGAGTGAATTGTGAGCTAGCAAAGCTGATGCCACCTAATTATTCAGGGTGGGGAGAAACCAAAAAACAAAAAACTGATTGCAATGATCTCCAAAGGAATCTCTCCAGACTGGTTGAAGGGGAATTAAAATGGCAAATGTGGTTTAATATAAGCAAGTGTAAAGTAATTCACTTGGGGGGGTCTACAATTCCAAGCTTACATGCACACTGATTAGGTCTGAACCAGGAAAAAGATATCAGGATCACAGTGGAAAGCTCAATTAAAACATTGATCTAGTGTGTGGCAACTGTGAAATACTGTAATGTCCACCTACCTATGTTAGGTATCATTAGAAAAGTAATCAGGAAAAAAACTACCAATATCAGAAAGCTTTCGTATCAGTATGAAACTACACTCTGAATATGTTGTACAGTTTTGGTCACCACATCTCAAGAAAGATACTGTATAGCTGGAAAAGTTGTAGAAATGATCAGGAGCAGTGGAATAACTCTCATATTACCTGAACTCAATGTCATCCAATGAAGCTTGGGTGTGGAAGATTCAAGACAGATAAAAGTACTTTGCTATAGAAGATTCAGGCCAGAAAAAGGGAATTACACAGCACATAAATGAACCATGGAGTTTGGTACCTCAAGAAGTGGTATAGGCCACAAATTAGGGCTGTTTTTAAAAGGGATTAGACAAAATCATGCAGGGCTTAGCCTACCCGTGGCTTCCAGTCGTGATGGCTATTTACTGTATAGTACCTTAAGGATAGAGGGACGCGGGTGGCGCTGTGGGTTAAACCACAGAGCCTAAGACTTGCTGATCAGAAAGTTGGCAGTTCAAATCCCTGCGACAGGGTGAGCTCCTGTTGCTCGGTCCCTGCTCCTGCCAACCTAGCAGTTTGAAAGCACATCAAAGTGCAAGTAGATAAATAGGTACTGCTCTGGCGGGAAAGTAAACGGCATTTCCGTGCGCTGCTCTGGTTTGCCAGAAGCGGCTTAGTCATGCTGGCCACATGACCCGGAAGCTATATGCCGGCTCCCTCAGCCAATAAAGCGAGATGAGTGCTGCAACCCCAGAGTCATCCATGACTGGACCTAATGGTGAGGGGTCCCTTTACCTTAAGGATCTAAGGCAACATACCTCTGAATACCACAAATTGTCCTGGAGCAGCAGCAGGAGATGTCTATTGTTTATCTCCTGCTTATGGGCTTCCCACCTGTGCAGGTGACTGTGGGAAACACAATGCTGGTGTAGGCAGGCCTCTAGTCTGATCCAGCAGGCCTCTGCTTGACGTCTTCCACCCTGGAATTCCAGGCAGCCTACAACAGGATTCCCAGATGGTCTCCCATTCAGTCAGTGACCAGGACAAACTCCAAACGAGTTTATAAACCAGAAGGTCCACTGCCAAATGAGGTGAACTCCCTCCTCTGTCATTTGATTATATGTCACAGTTGATTATCTTCTCCTATTGGACCAACTTAGCTTGACTGAGGAGTATGCGCACTCTAAGTTCCTCTGAACTTCCTCAGGGCAAGAGTTTCATGTTCATTATCCTATGAGTAGTCCCTGAAGCAACACAGTCTCTTCTAATTGTTATTCTCCCACAATTGTTATATTGTATCAGGAAGAGTATCACATAGGCTGGCTAGACAATTTTCATCTCACTTAAGTATACAAAACTCACAAAGCAGCAGCAGCATAACCAGCAACAACAAGAGATCAGGGCCTCCCAGCTCACCCCACTTTCTCTTGCAACCATTTGTATATATCCCTTCTGCAATACTAGGCTGTGTACACACAACATTTTGTTCTAGGATCAATGAAGGCAGAGTCCTTGCCTTTTTCTATGTAGTCTGCAAACAATCTAGATCTACAGTGGAGAAATGCCCCCCCAAAGCGCTTTCTGATAAGCTGGTTTCCTTCCAAAAATAAAAGCTCATTGCAGTTTGATTCTGCAGTACCCCTCAGTGTGTCATTTGAAAACATGGTGGTGTATCCACACCTGCCCAACCACATCATGGGTAGGATCATCACAAGATCACAGTCACCACTTCCTCCTTGATTCACATGGAGCATGTGTAGGCGCAGGGAACATAATCCAGGGGAGGGATTTCAAATGTGTATCAAGTCTAGAACGGATCTAGCTTGAAAGCAGCAAGTTGAGGATTCCGGAATGCGAAAAACTACACTTCTGTGCTGCAAACCGGTTGCTGCCTTCCTGCAACACTTCCTCTCCAGCTCATGCCCTGGCATGTTACACTATTTATTAATTTTTATTCATAAAAATATTTACAACCCGCCCACTTATGCAACATCGCGAGGCAGCGTGGAGCAATACATGCAGGTTTACTCTCCCATTTCATCAGCCACAGTCCAGGCCCGTTGCGGGAGGCCTCGTAACTCCTTCTCAGGTGAGCGGGAAATGCATGCCATAACGCCAGATGTGGCACAAAGGGCGCGCACAATGCCCCCCCCCCGCGACTCTGGCAGCTACCGCTGGGGAAGCTTTAGTCGACTACCTTAGTGGAGAGAAAGATTAGGGAAGGGCTGGGCGTGTGCCACCAGCTTGCGCCCCTTAAGGCTGGTGGTAGCCTGAATTTATTTATCAGCCTCAGGCCACAACATCGATAGGGACAACAAGTCCGCCTTCTCCCCTGCCTGCGATCCAGCCAGCAATTCCACTACAGCCCCTGGCGATCACAACACAGAGGCACACAAACACACACATACTCCACGATCGGGCTGATCCGCGCCGCGTCTTGGGCGCCGCGCCGCCAGACAGACGTGAGACAGATTGTGGCTATCGTCAAGCGGCAGCCGCGCCACCCTTTTTCTCTCTCACACACACACAAACGCGCGCACACACAGTGACATACACAAATGCACAAAAGAGTACAAAAGAAGGCGCAGCTCGCGCCCCAATAACGCACCCCAGGTGTCCTCTGTCGAGCGCTCTGGCCTCGCAGGCTCCCGGGGGTCTGCAGCATCCACCCCCCGGAGAGGGGGATCGGGCGGGCGCGGAGACACGGAGGAGACCCCCTTCCTCTACCCACGCGAGGAAGGCGACTTGGAGTGGCGGCGGGGAAGAGCGAAGGCGGCGTGGGGGACCCCACAGGTCAGGGCGAGTCGGCTCGTCACTCAGCTGTCACGACAGGAGGAGGGCGGGTGGCGAGGGGGTGGGTAGGTGGGGGAGATCCCCCTCGGATCTGCTCCCTCCCAGGCTCGGTCGGCGCTGTCACGAAGCGAGACGAGGCTGGAAGGCGCTGCTCTCCTCCTCCCTCCGCAGCAAGCGTGGCCTGGCGCGAATCAAATCGCCGCTCCTGTCCCGTGCGCTCAGGTGGGCAGCTCCAAAGGGGCGCCCGCGTGCGCCGGCTTGGGGTGGCTGCCCAAGCGCCTTCTCTCTCTCGCCTCCTCCCACGAGTTCGGGGTCAGCCTCCCACTCCTTCTCCACCTCCTCTTGGCAGCCGCCGGGGTCTTTGATCGCCGCAGCCTCCCGTCCAAGAAGCACCTTCGCCCAGGCAAGGACGCGCGCGGAGCTGGCGAGCGCCGAGGGGTGGGGCTCGCGCGCCCGCCTCCCGAACCAGGAAGGACGGAGTGAGGCGCGCGAATGTCAACACGGCGGGGAGGGGCGCGGGGGAGGGAGGAGGAGGAGGAGGAGAAGGCACCCTCTGCGCTGGATCGGACCTTCCCGGGGGCAGAGGAAAGGTTGGGCACTCCCCCCGCCCCCTTTGGAGTCGAGCTACACGTTACACTGACACGTTTATTTGGAAGGGAAAGCAGCGGGTGAACAGAAGGAACAAAGCTGAATCCTCCCCCTGCGCTGCAGCAGGGGCTGGACAGGATTGGGGGTGGGGGTGGAGAACTCCCCCCCCGGAAGTCCCTGCAACCCCACCCCATGGTGCCTTCTCCTCAGAGTTCTGCCGCTTCCGGGGTTTGGAGCGGAAAAGTTGGCGAGCGAAGCAAGGGAGTGCCTGGTCCTCTTCAAGTTACTTTCTGGGCACCGTGGTATAGAGGATTGAACCCTTGGGCGATTGCATGGGGTCGGACTAGATGACCCTCGGGGTACCTTCCAACTCAACAATTCTATAGTTCTATGTTGTGAGCAGCTGTCTCTCCACTCTCTCACCTCTCTCTCTGCAAGGTGAGAAGGGTGGTCATGGAAGGAGCGGCCCCTCTCCCTCTCCCTATTGTCTACAGTGGCTCTCCAGGATTTGGGGCAAGGGTTTCTCCCAGCCTTACCTGGAGACATTGGGGATCAGACTAGCATGCAAAGCACATCTCTGCTGCTGAACTGCTTCTCCTGGATTGCATTTTGGTAGAGATTTCAGCCAAGGAATCCAACCCTTCCCATAGTGCCACATGGAGGAGGCAATGGGTATCTCTTCTCTCTGTAGCAAGGACTGAGAAAGTTGCCTCTGCTCACCTGCCCTCACCTAAGACCTGCTCAGTGGGTAGAGTGTGAGACTCTTAATCTCAGGCTCGTGGGTTTGAGCCTGTAGTTTGTGAATCACTTCAGTTAAGGTCTGCAAAAAAAGGAAGGCAAAATACCAGAGGAACAAACGTGTATCTTCAGACAGAAAATTGTTGTATCCAGGAAGTACAGCAGAACTGGAGTCAGAACTACTACTGCCGACCCATTTTGCCTTCCCTTTGCCTTGTCTACAGGACTCAAAATGACCCTGACAAACCATCCATGGTCTCCTTGGGCTTCCTTCCTGGTCTGAGTCCGCCTAAATCATGGATGGGCAACTTGTGGTCCTCCAGAGGTTGATGGAATCCAGTTCACATCAGCCCCAGTCAGCAGGCAGGAGTGGAGGAGGCTGTAGTCTTCCAACATCAGGATGGCCACAGGTTCCACACCCCTGACTTAAAAGACTCCAACCAAACGTGTGGCCAGTCCTACTCCAAAAGACACATTAGGTTGTAGCGAACTAAATTCTAATCAAAGTAGACCTATTGAGATTGATGGGCATGACTAACTTACATCTATTAATTTCATTGGGTCTACTCAAGAGTATAATTTTATTGACCACAACCCATGGATTCTACAGTATCCCCAAGCTCCCTATTCCGGCACTCGTCCCACACTTTCTTCCCCCCATTTCATCCATGCACATACAGAATGCAGAATTTCTTCCTAAAACTCAAACACTGTGTATTGCAGAATGTCTGTTGTGCTGGTGTTAGCAATTCTTCAAAGAAGGAGGCACCCGTGCGCTCGGAAGCTATCTCTGCTCAATGCATCTGGCACACACACCAGTGTCATTTCCTCTGCATCCTTCCTGTTGCTTGCAAAACTGCATGTTGCTATTTTAATGACTCAAAAATGCCATCTGTGCCCTGTTCTTCACTAGTCTATATCTTGACCCAAAGGACTGAACACACAGGAATATTTTTCCTTCCCCTTTTGCTTTTGCACTTTCAAAACAAAGCAAAACGGCATATTAAAGGTGTTAATAAACCTACAGTGGAGATAAACCACTCATGTCTGCATATTGTCTATTTTGAGAGGGTGAATGGTGATGACATCAGGCTTTATTCCTTGTTTTAGCTAGATCCGGGGATGGAGATTTCCATGAATGATTGTCTAAAATCAATGGTGGGGTGGATGAGGTTGAATAAACCAGGGAGTTGATGATAGTTCATGGGTGAACTGGCAATGAATCATTGGTTGGGATGATGCCCCTACTAGGCAGGCGAGGATCATAGAAATCATAGAGTTGGAAGGGACCAACTCTATGACCAGCTAGTAGTTCATATGATCCTAGGTTGAGTGATGCGGCTTGACTTTGGGATGCACAGATTGTTTGCTTCCTCTCCACCTTAATCAATCAATAGCAGCAGAAGTAAGAGTGCTACTGCTAGCTGTAAATGCATGCTTTTGCATCTGGGGGTTAGGGCTGGTAGTCTCTGCTGTATTTTTGTATATTGGCTTGCATCCAATGGCATGCTAAGTAACTGTCCAATCAGTGCAAGGACTTAGGCTTGAGCAATGGGGAGGAGTGGGGGGGGGGGGTTGGACCGGTTGTGCAAAGTTGGAGAGTCATTGTAATAATCAGGAAGCCACCTCTCTCCCACCTTCCTCGCCTGTCTGTGCAGAATGCTTATTGGCTAACCCTTGTAGCAATCCCTTCCTTCACCATCCTAGACCAAGGCTTCAGGCTCACCACGACTCACACTGAACAAATGGATTAATGAGCAAATATCCCAGCATCTGATTAAAGGGTTTAAGGCTGCTTGAAGCACAAGGCCGGGGCAAAAATCCAAGCTGGAGTTGGAGCCAGGTGTGCATGTCAGTGCAGGAGTGAAACCCGGAAGAAAGCACAGGAGCACCTGCTCATGGAGAGAGCAACATCCAAATGCAGTCTTAGTTTCATTCAAACAATGAATTGCCTTCAAACAAATGATCCCTACAAATATACCCAGTATTAGAAATGACTACAAACTGGGGTACCCTAAGGTACCTAATATATCTTGGATTTTTTTATCCCTTTAGGGAAAAATAATTAAAATTGGAGGGAGGACCTTTCAACGCTATAATAAAAAGAAGGATTTTATTACCTGAGCTTAGAAAGAGTCTACAGAAACAGAAGTTTTGTTTGTTGTGGGGGAAAACTCAGAAAAGTATCATAATTCATCACTCTCCTTTCAGTTCAGCTTTCCATTAGTATATTGCAGCAACAGTTAACTGAATGGCTTCTCCAAGGAATTGTAGGTTTTTGATGGGGTTGTGAATTCTTTTCAGAATGCTGCTGGCTCAATTTATTTCCAGAGTGCCAACTCCTTCTTAATGCAGAGGTGTTTGCTCAGGTTGAACAATATAATCTCTCCAATGGTAATTTATTGGAGCATATTCTCTGTTAGAATAACCTCTCAGCTAAAGAGTTTTCCAGGAATGGTAACTGCATCAGCAATGGCAAAATATATGGACAGAAGTATTGCATTTGTTCAGACCAAGAACTTGGAGTAAAAAAAATAGTATTGCACTTTTTCCTGAGAGACTTGTAGTAATTGCACTTGGATCACAAACATTATTATGTGGAAGTAAACCGAGGTGAAAACACTGGAATGTGATTGGTTTGTGATCACAGAATTCCTTTTATGCTCCTATTGATTATTTCCAGGAAATAGGAGAGGAGCAAAAAAAATCCCCAAAAGCTTCCACTCTTGAAAGAAGGTATTGAGATTTGGAAGATGAAAGCATCCCACACTTCAGAAAGCCTTTTGCTCCTTGCTGCTTTCCTACTGAGTACTGAAATCTAAAACATAGATGTAAGCTCTGCCTTTGAGTTTGAAGCCCTCATTCCTGGATCCTGTGATATTCACTACATTGCTCACCGCAAGCAAAAAATGTGATGTGTATGTGTTACTGTTAAAATAAGAAAAAATCCTTAAAGGCTAAGGGTGATATCCGACAGGCTGTGTACACAAATTTTATTCTAGAAACAACAGAGAGTGCATATTCCACACACATAGTCCACACACAATTTAGATCTATTGCCCCTGAAAAGCATTTCTTGAGAATATTATTTCATTCCAAAAACAAAAGCTCCCTGCAGATTGATCCGGCATTACCATGCAGTGTGCCCACTTGAAAATACATGTAGGCAATTGCATGAATCCACACCTGCCGAATGATGGATGGTGGGCATATACCATAATCACAATCAACACATCCTCCTCCATTTATGGTACCTGGATTGTGTGTAGGGCAAAAAAGGCATGAATAAGCTAACCAGGGGGAGGGTTTCCAAATGCACATCAAGTCATGATATGCCTGTGGGTTGCAGGATACGGAATCAATCTGATTGAAAGTGGTATGTTGAGGGTGAACATGAACGATTCTGAATGGAAAAAGCTTAATTTTTGCACTACAAGCCGATTAGTCTAAGTCAAAGGTGAGAGAACTTTTTCAGCCTGAGAGCCATATTTCTGCTTGCAGGCTACTCCTGGACATCTGATTGGGTACTGTGAGAATGGACTGATGGACCTGATGGACCATTGCACTGATTCAGCTGGGCTTTCCATATGTTTTTATGTAATGTCATTTGAAGTTCATGTAAAGAAAGCCAGAAAAACAGCCTCCTTAGTTTAACTACATTTCACGGTCCTGTTATTTACAGCAAAATACCAAAGTACTCTGATATCAGCCCTATGCTCTGTATACTGTAGTCTGATATTCCCCCCCCCCCAGCCAAAACCACACTCTTGCCCCTATAAGGGATCAAAGGTATACAGCAGGGTGGGGAGCTGCTGAACTATAACTCCCATTGGCCAGGATTGCTGGGTCTGATGGGAACATAGGATGACAGAAAACTGCCTTACACCAAGTCACATCTGTGCAGCTGATGGGTGCCCCATAGGGGCTTAACAGAGCAATCCTACATGTGTTTATGCAGGAGTAAGACCCATTGGCTTATGTCTTTGTTGTACTCGGCTGTTTCTAATATTCTTGTAAGCCACCTTGAACTATATAGGAAAGCCCAGTTATACATGCTTCAAATAAAACCTGTGTAAAATCTAACACAGATTATTCTTCTCTTTTGAATAAACAAATAAAAATAAGCATGAATTTAGTTCCTTCAGCAAACAGCAACCCCTCATTAGAATTGAAAAAAGAGAGGTTGGTTTGCCAGGTGGAGCTGTTGGTTCAGGGAGAGAAAGCAGCTGGGAGGTAATCAATATGTAAATTGTACTTTATAAATCAACAAGATGGCAGATACTGTCTTTTCCCCATATGTGGGGGAAAGTCCTAACATAGTTTATCTTTGTTCTGAGAACTGTTTACACATCTTTGACAATATGGAACCTGATCACTGTCATATCCTGTTGGCAATCTCCATCATTAGTACCAACCACCTTTTCTCTCTCCTGCTCATTTCCATTCTAATTTCATTATTAGTCCATTCATTTCTTGCATCAGGGTATGTCATGCAGTACTTATAATCAGAACAATATACAGCCTTAGCAATCTCTCCCAGCATTCAACAGGAAGAAAGGAGTGGAAAGGGACTGGGTCAGTGAGGATTGTGATATGGCAGATAAATTGCTTGCTGTTATTACACTTACATAACAATTCAGAAATAATGTTTAGGTGGAATGTGATGTAAGCTATTTGAAACAGACAATTGCATTACTCAAGTGGATCTGGCAATTACTGCTCCCTGTGGAAATGCTGTGATGAAAATTTCTCCTGCAATTCCTCTCCAACCATTCTCCATCAACTAACAAGAAAAAGAAATTGGATTCAAAAATTAGCAAAGTAGAGGGGAAATGCCAGTGAAATTCACACAGGTTTTTGTTGTGCTTACCTTACTTTCAATGTAGAGGGTTGTGAATGTCCTTTCTTTCATTCTTCATATCTCTCCAGTGGTCTGCACTCTACAGCCTCCCTGAGTGCTCACAATTCTCGAAAGTTGTCATTGACTGTGCTATCCTTTAAGTAAATTCCTGTAGGGGGAATGCTGTGGATATAGTGCATATTGGTGTCAGCAAGACATTTGACAAAGTACCCCATTATATTCTTGAGGAGAAACTGATAACGTGGGCTGGATAAGGTTACTGCTAGATGGATTTGTTTGTACTGGTAGAGAGAAGGTAAAGGACACCTGGATAGTCAAAGATGACTATGGGGTTGCAGTGCTCATCTCACTTTCAAGCCGAGGGAGCCGGTGTTTGCCCACAGACAGCTTTCTGGGTCATGTAGCCATGGTAGAGAGAAGCAGACCAGGAATCCCAAGATGGGAAGGGGACTAGGATTCTGATTCCACTCATGTTAAGTGGTTGGCACTGCCAAAGCTGATTGCCCTAGTTGTGTTTTGGCCAGTGTGCCTGCACCTCACTCAGTCTACCTCTTTCCACACCTGCACTGCAATGCACAAATGCTCCCGGATCCACTAAAATTGCAGATCCGGGTCACTGTGTCTGAGCTTGTGCTTACCCGTTAAAGCACAATACAGTCTAAATACAGTTCTAGAAAACAGAGGCAGAGACTAAAGCACAACTGCTTATCTCGGGCTGCTAACACCCTGCTTTGACCTTCAGGATGAATATCTGCAACGATTCATGGCACTGCCACTGATCACAGGGTTCAGCCCTGACAGACACCAAAACACTTGAGGAAACCATAGAAAGTTAGTACCTGCTCATCAAGTTCCTTAAAATAAGATATCATTTAAGTAAAAGCTAGGTATGAACAGTGTGCGATTTGCTTTCATCCTATGAGAAAACAGTGTAAGAAAAACAAAAGGCAAAATAAAATAGCTTCAAGTCATTATATGTGGGTTGATAATTTACTCTCAAACCCTACTATAACAACACACACACACTGGAAATTGTTACTCATCTAACCCAAGGTTCAGCAAGGGTTCTTTCAATTCTGAAGTCATCCTCTTGAACTTGTTAAACATTTTCTATGTGACTCCATCCTCCTGAGAACCAATTTTTAATTAAATTTGTCTTGTTTTTCTTCTCTGTTCCTTTTATAGGTTGGCTTAGTATCACTTGGTCTACCCATGTAGCTATACCACCCAATCAGACTTTGTGTGGTGCTACAAGTTTATTCAGTTATTAGTAGTTTTGTGAAGTTGCCAGATTTTTCCCAGAACTGGTTCCAAATGGTTCAGGTCAGGGTAGTTGATGCCATTCATTATCCAGGGTAAAGGCATCACCTGCATTCACATAAATGTGGGGTCTTCTGGTTCAGACATTCCCTTCTACATGTGGTAAGGGTAGCAGGGAAGGAATGCAACATCACTGTGAATAGTGGTGAAAGAGAGACAGATATAATATCTAGACAGTAACATTCTGTTGTGAGGGATGAGAGAAACATCTTCTAAGAGAAACTAGTGCAAGCAGGAACTGATGGTTGTTTTTTATTGTTTCACAAGGAGACAACTTTGTACTCAGAGGAGAACCAGTGAATGGGTGGGAAGAGACTCAGAAATCTGCCTGTGAGCCAGATCTAGCTTGTGACCTGTGGGTTCCCCACCCCTGGCTTTTCTCCTCATAACAGCCTTTGGAGGTAGGCCAGACTGACAGAAACTGGTACAAAGTCACTGGTGAACCTCATTACAGAACAGGTAACTTGAACCCGAGTCTTTCCAATTTAACGCTCTTAAAGCAATTCAAGATAAAATCCGTAGTTTGGGCATTGCTTTCGAGAGCCTTGAAGCGTGTGACAAAAGTTACATATTCCAAATAATCAAGCAGCAGCTCTATGACCACGAAAGACAGCGCTTGTTACCTCATACTCCGAGATCCTGTTCTTCGGAGGCCTTAGGTATTACAACACCCTACAGAACCTGTACCAAATATCTAAAGGATCTACTACTCCCTTCCCATCTTTATGCTCGCGAGATTAAATGCCTTCCCCTCTACAGTGACCAAGGGTAGATGCTCACATACTCTATATCAAGCCCGTTTGTGTGCCTGCAACCAAGGAGTACCTAATTCAATGGACCACATTCTCTTAGATTGCTCTCTACACAGTAGACCTCACCAACTGATGCTGAGCACAATGTTGGACCTCCGGCCTATAATGAGGTTTCTCCTGGCAGATCAGGACAAAGATATCACTGCTTTAGTAGCTTACTTTTTAGCCACAATTTTACCCAAAAGGGTTCCCAACGAACCATCCTCTTGGGGGAACAGACAGGGTGAGGCAGAATATCTAAGTGCACATGATCACAGTGTGACCTTACAACCCTCAACAGCTTCACCCTTGTCCTATTAATTATCCCAGTGACCTGACATGTTTTATACTGTGATGCCAATAAAGGTATTAGATTTGATAACTCTCTCAACTACTTGAGCACACCTGCCTTTCTGCGCCAGTAAAGAATGTGTAGAATAGTTATCCTCTACTGACGTGGGGAAAAGATAGAAGAGACAGGGAAGGAGGCGAATGACAGCCAGTCATTCAGCAGCACAAATCACCTGGAATTATTGTGCTGTTGTGTGCATCTATTATTGTATGTCACTTCAAAACACAGTGGCTCAAAACACTGTGAAATACAATATATAGCTAAAGTTAGTCTGAATGTCTCAAAGCTGGAAAATGGAGGGGGGGGGAGCCATTCTGACTCAGTGGCTAGTACACTTATATTACAACAATTTGCATGGTAGACTGATGTGGTGCCTTAAATATATGCTTTTTTGATGTATGGTGCAGTTTTTTTCCTTGGCATATTGATGCTTCCTTTTATGCCTTCCCCTGCATAAACCCCTCCATGGCTCTCTTGAGATGTGGCATTAAGCTATGGTTTAGAATCTCATGGAAAGAGCTCATGGGCTGCTGCTCCAGTGCAGCTTTTGCTTCCATTTTTACTTAATCACGGTTTGTTATTTGTTTGAACCTAGGCCATCTGTGATTAAGGGTCAGCTTTTTCAATCAATTTCCTAATTTCTGCAGAGTGTCTTTGCTTTTCTCCACATCAGCCTTGATTTTTCCATTCTTAGTTTTCAGTTCTTTAATTAGAATATGTTGCTCCTGTGATTTGGCTTTCTTTTTCTTGTGCTTTCTGAGTTTTTATTGCTTCAGGCTGCTGCTCAATTTTTAATAGATTTTCTGCCAATGAATTTACCCCCAGCCTTTTATCTCTTATATTCCATTTTTTGTTCTCTCTCTAGCAGTTTATTTGTATCCCTTTCTTTTTGTAACTCTACCACAAATAAATTAATATTTTAATTTTATCCCCCAGTATGCAGAATTTTTAGTTTTTGCACAAGAGATATAAAAATACATATGTTAGCTTTAAATTGGGAAACATATAACATTTTATATGTCACTGTCAACAACTCTTGAAAGGTGACTTTTATATTCTAGATGGGAAATAAGTTATTTTATGCAGCTGCTGCTTGACAGGTAAAATAAATTCAATGCTGCCTTTTGTCTGCTGAATTTTGCATTTCTCAATCCTTAGTGCTAAAGGCAAAGGAGCCATGCCAAATAAAAATGTGGCTGGCTTTGTTTATATTCATCCATCTTGGTGTCAATTTTACAAGAAACATCTACAGAGTCTTAATAATTAAATAGCAATAGTAAAAAAATAAGAAAAAAGAAATCTTAAACACTGTGAATAGACTGCACTCCAGACTCCATACAAACAACTAACCACCAGGAAGCAATGATTTTAAAACTGATTTTTCTTTATAAATGTATTTGCAGCAGGGATGGAACTTTAAAATGGAAGCCTAGAGAAACTATAATGTCTTTCTAACATTTAATATTCTACAGTGAGCACATGTTTGCATTAAAAACCATAGAAAGGCTAATGTGGTTCAAAATTCAGGCCATTTCTTGCTTCATCATTGCACACATTGTGATTTCCCCCCCTTTTTAAAGAAGGTTCATTATCCTCAACTTTTGAGATGATTTCTCTTTAGAATTATTTTTTTATTGGAAATACAATAGCCAGTATTACATTCTGGCCATTTGCAGAAGGGACAAGAAAGGTGATGGGTGATGTGACCTGATTGCCCAGAGAGAGAGAGAGCTCTGTCTCAATGGAGGCCACACAGAAAGCTGTTATAGCTAATATACCATAATATGCCCCCATCACTGGACAGCTTCTGCCTTCTGGGCTTGATAGGAGTATTCCCAATCACCTTCTTCTGCTCTTCAATTTTTTTTCTCCTTTCAAATAAAATCACAGGATGGTAGCAGCTTTGCAGGAAAGGAAATTACAATTGCTTGGCTCCAGGAGACTTTAAGCACATAAAACAGTTATCAAATGCACCTTTCATATAAAAACATTGAGAAATATGTCCTTTTTGCAGGGGTGTGTATCTTCTCTTTCTTCCATCTACTCAGAAGAGAACTACATGTTCCTCTCCATTCTCACACCTCCCATTAGTTTATTTTGCAGATCTATAAACCATCACACAGAAGTTTCCAAAGCATGGTATCAAGAAAAAAACACAAAGAAACAAACTCTCTTTGTCCTTGGGGAAGCGATTTAGCTCAGTGGTAGAACATCTGCTTTGGATGCAGAAGGTTCTGGGTTCAATGGCTAAGTGTCCTGTATTCACTGGGCTCTTCAGTAAACAGGAGAGTTGCCTGCAGTAACATCAATGGGGTAGCAACCAGAACATGAGCCAGATTGTAGTTAAGAGTCCACTGCAAAGGCTTAGGGGAAAGTCAGAGCAGTCCCAGGCCAGGCTCCAAGCTAGAAGAGATCTCAAAAAGGGACAGGTTAGTGTGGTGTAGTGGTTAAGAGCGGTGGACTTGTAATCTGGTGAACCGGGTTCACTTCCCCGCTCCTCCACATGCAGCTGCTGGGTGACCTTGGGCTAGTCACACTTCTCTGAAGTCTCTCAGCCTCACTCACCTCACAGTGTTTGTTGGGGAGGAAGGGAAAGGAGAATGTTAGCCGCTTTGAGACTCCTTCAGGTAGATGTTTCTGTGTTCTTTATTTCCATCCTTGGCAGAGGGCAACCATTTCAGAATTTCCAAAATGGATTTCCCTACACTGCAGAGAGAAGTGACCAGGCAGGGGGTGGGGGGAAGGAAGGGAATGGTGGGAAGATGAGAAATGGAGAAACCAGGGTGGTCAAGGTGGGTTTTTTAAAATATGAAGTCTGGATATGTGCATGGGGCTGGGGGAAGAGTTGGTTAGGATATTCAGAGCAAGCCTATGAAGTAAATCAGAAGTAAACTCAGAAGTAAATCCCACTGAGTTCAGTGGAACTTTGTTGTTGTTGTTTAGTCATGTCCGCCTCTTCGTGACGCCATGGACCAGAGCACGCCAGGCACTCCAGTCTTCCACTGCCTTCCACAGTTTGGTCAGACTCATGTTTGTAGCTTTGAGAACACTGTCCAACCATCTCATCCTCTTTCATCCCCTTCTTCTTGTGCCCTCAATCTTTCCCAACATCAGGGTCTTTTCCAGGGAGTCTTCTCTTCTCATGAGGTGGTCAAAGTATTGGAGCCTCAGCTTCATGATCTGTCCTTCCAGTGAGCACTCAGGGCTGATTTCCTTCAGAATGGATGCATTTGATCTTCTTGCAGTCCAAGGGACTCTCAAGAGTCTCCTCCAGACCATAATTCAAAAGCATCAATTCTTCGGCGATCAGCCTTCTTTATGGTCCAGCTCTCACTTCCATACATCACTACTGGGAAAACCATGGCTCTAACTATACGGACCTTTGTTGGTAAGGTGATGTCTCTGCTTTTTAAGATGCTGTCTAGGTTTGCTATCGCCTTTCTCCCAAGGAGCAGGCGTCTTTTAATTTCGTGACTGCTGTCACCATCTGCAGTGATTATGGAGCCCAAGAAAGGTGGTGGTGTGGGAACCCACTCCCACACAAACCTACCTAGGATTGAAGCCTTGTTCTCAGTCTCTAGTGTAACTTTGTTACTTGTAATGACATTCATTTCCCTTTAGGGAAATGAGTGTTTTGTTGCAGTAACACATATTGTGACTGACCACACCCTCACAGCAAGCATTTTGTGGCTGTGCATATTCTGTGACGGTGTTGAAAACACATTTTCAAAATTCCTCTGAGCCCTTGAAAGTGTGGCTGCCCCTGATTTTGTTTGATCTGCATAGCAAAAAAACTTCTTAGACAGAAGGGTGGTGTGATGGTGTAAATAACACAGCAGTCAAGAAAAGCGACAGCAAGAGAAAAGAGCTATTAGCGTTAAAGAGCCTCTGTACCTACAAAACAGCTGAGTTTATATTTCACATAGCACCACAGGAATCAATGAGAGTTTTGTCAGGGGTAAGCAGATAAACATCTTCAGCATAGATGCCTGCAGATCAGCTGGGGTTGGGTGTCTTCTCTGCTAAATGCTGGACATCCTGGCAAAAGTGGCTCAATTCATCATGCAGCAGCCGAAGATTACAAACTGGACAAATTTGTACACCAAAGATTTGTACATGCTTAAGATTTCAGAAATACAGGCAACAGAACACAGAATTCGCAATTCAGGCATTCACCCTGTTCACAGAAGAGCTAAATGTATATAAGGGGCTTGTTGTGTGTCCTCTGCATTCAATAGGCATGTCCCATCTCCCCTCAACCTGGAAGAAGAAGAAGAAGAAGAAGAAGAAGAAGAAGAAGAAGAAGAAGAAGAAGAAGAAGAAGAAGAAGAAGAAGAAGAAGAAGAAGAAGAAGAAGAAGAATTTGATATCCCACCCATCTGGCTGGGTTTCCCCAGCCACTCTGGGCGGTTCCCAACAGAATATTAAAATATTAAAAACTTCCCTGGACAGGGCTGCCTTCAGATGTTTTCTAAAAGTCAGATATTTATCTCTTTGACATGTGGTGGGAGGGCGTTCCACAGGGCGAGTGCCGCTACCGACAAGGCCCTCTGCCTGGTTCCCTGTAACCTCACTTCTCGCAGTGAGGGAGAGTTGCTACAAGCAGAATCCCTGATCTGGACCTTAGGCAGAGTAGAAATGAATGCAGTACACTGCAAGAAAGTGTTTCAAAGCTTTACTGGAAACAGTCTTAAAACAGTTACTTTGTATTTTGCAATGTTTAATTGTAACACATTGCTCTTGGAAAAAGCAAGCAACGGATGTAGCTTTATTAAGCAATGTGGTCCCATCTTCTTTTAGAATTTAATACAGTTCAGTAACCCTGGATAGCTCAGTTGGTTAGAGTGTGGTGCTGACAATGCCAGAGTTGCAGGTTTGATCCCTGTATGGGGCAGCTGCATATTTCTGCATCTATAGTTCTGGGATTCTCTGAATAATTTTCTCTCTCTCTGTTCCCAGGGAATGAGATCCTATGTGAGCATCTTGATTGTTCAGGATTGCTGAGCTGAACTTCTACAGCTGCTGGCTCCAAAGACTAACTTAGACCTTGAGTTCTCCTTGCACGAGAGTAATCTTTGCTTGGGTTTTTGGGGTGCGTCATCTTGCCGCATTAGCTAGAGAGAAACCTCCTTTCTAATGCAAACTTCTGCATAAGTTTTCAATGCATACAAACATAGCATTTCATGCACACGAAACTTTTATCTTCAATGTGATTTGTGCCAGCCTCCCTGAAAATGATCAGGCCAAATGCCTGACTAAAAAACATAAGTAGATAGTAAAAGACTGGGTCTCCCATATATGTATAACAAATATGAATATATTACTGTGTAGAATTCTGATAAAACAGTGCTTTGGTCATATGAGACCGTTTTGTTTCTCGTATTGTGGTATTACATTGGTGCCACCAAGAGGCCGGGCATGGTACTACATAAGGACCACCACTTCTGATGTTCCAGCATGAAGGCTGTACAGTGGTACCTCGGGTTAAGTACTCAATTCGTTCCAGAGGTCCATTCTTAACCTGAAACTGTTCTTAACCTGAAGCACCACTTTAGCTAATGGGGCTTCCTGCTGATGCCGCACCACCGGAGCACGATTTCTGTTCTCATCCTGAAGCAAAATTCTTAACCCGAGGTACTATTTCTGGGTTAGCGGAGTCTGTAACCTGAAGCGTATGTAACCTGAAACGTATGTAAGCCGAGGTACCCCTGTACATCTGAGCAGCCTGCACACTGTAGGGAAGAGGCATTTACTTGTTACTGCTACTGTTGCTGAACAGGATTGGACCAAAACTGTGCCAAGGAGGTTCCCCATTTCAAGGAATGCCTGGCTTACTTTGCTTACTTACATTGCTTACTTTCCAACGCCATCTAAAGCCTCACATCTGTGCACAGGCCTTTGAGAATGCAGCTGGGTAGGTGGGAAGAGAGCCCTGCTGTTGTGAGGTCAACAGCAAATGGATAAAACAATGTTAGAACTATATTATTATTTTTAAGAATTTTAGTTGTGTTTCTATTTTACATTGTAAAATACTTCTGTTTCATTTTAATGGGTTGAATAGGTTTTATGCCAATGAAAGGTGAGATAGCAACTGAATGAATGCATGAATAAAGATGTGTTTTTATTTAGGATTATGGTAACAACAGACCATATTTTATATTTTGCTGGTGCCTTCAGCTGATGAACCCCTACATCCTTGATAAGCTATCTTAGTTTTACTGCTAGCATTTCATCATCTGTATGGGTATGTTTTGCAAAGAGCCTATACAGAGGTGATGTGTAGTTAATCATGAATATACCATCTTCAGTTTATTCTGTAATAAATTTATAGGACAGCATGATAAGGCTATCTATCCAAAAGTTAGCACATTGTGGTTTTTTATGCCTCAAAGCTGGTGGATGATTAATTTTTGTATATATTCTTCAGTTGCATTTGCATCAAGATGCAATTTTAAGAAAAGTTCTCAGAGGACAGTGCAGATTATTGGTTTGAAATTCCATCTCACAATTTATGTTGCCTATTTGTGAATCCTCATTTGGCCAGAAAGCAGAAATTAGTATAATATAGGAACCTTGAGTGCCCTGCACATGGATCGATTATTAATACTTGCAATCAATAAAATTTCTATGTTTTAAAGCAGGGGTGGGGAACCTCTGTCCCTCAATCACCCTTGGCCTGCCAAAGGGTCCATTGGAGCCATAGGACCATTTTCTCAAAACCATGCCCACCTGTCAATCAGCTGGCATCACTCAGATGGGCAGGTGATGTCAGCTGATGGGTGGAAAGCAAGGTTGAATTCTGTGTTGACTGGGCCTGCCAGTTCCCCACAGGGATTTAACACAGGCACACTGTTTATCTGCTAACTCTAAAGTAGCAGGATCCCCTCCCCCTGCACTTATCAGCTGATGAACAGTGGGTAAAATCCTGCTCCCTCGGGAATTAGCACAGGCAGCAGGATTTAACCATATTGACATTTTGATGATGTTGACATTTAGGTCCAGGTCAACCTATTACTTTCCCTTTGAAGTATCTCCTTAGCCCCTGGCTGACTAGTGACCTGTTCCCTGCAGTACGTAAGAAGGCCAGTCCCAGGTGCTCAACTCTCCATCCCAATCTTACAAGGCCTCTGTTTCCACCATTGTTTTTGTGCGTGTCCAAACTTTTAGCATGGCTGGAACTGGAAGAGGTCAGCAGGGCTGATCCTCTACTTTGCATCTTCCAAAAGCACACTCAGAATCACACCACTTAGATCTTAGGGGTAAACTTGTGGGATTATTATGTGTTTATATGTGTTGGAAGCTGCCCAGAGTGGCTGGGGCCAGATGGGCAAAGTATTATTATTATTTCCTATAAATGGCCATGCAACTAGAAAGTTCCCACCAGGCTGCATTTCTGTAGCAGAGATCACCATATCAATGTATCCCTTTCTCCTCCTGCATGCTACATCTCTTCAGCCTTGCCTTGAGTGGTTCTGGCCCTCCAGGGCTACAGAGATCCTTAGAGTCAAAGTGAGCCCTGTCAATCAACAGAATAATAACCTGCTGAGGTTTATTAAATTATTTAAGGGCACTTCAATAATTCAAGAGCAAAATATTGCCGGCACATAACCCCCAACCTCCCCCCTGTTCTGCATTATCTCTTTGGCAGCAAACAGGCCAAGCAATCAGTGAATAAAATTAGCCCCATATAAAATAAACAAGACAACAAGAGGCATCCAACAAGGCAAGAAGGTCTCTGTGTAATGGATTTCAAACTGAGTTATAGGGAAACACGGTTTATTAGAAACTTACTGGGGCGGTGGATGGGTTGGTTTCTTAATTAGAAAACTAGCAATCGTGTACAATCATCCTTGACGATTTGTCTACTAATAATGAACATCCTCTGAAAACACAGAAAACCCTGATGCCGTTTCTTAAAGGCAACATAGTTGCTGTTGTTTTCCAGGGGCAGAGAAGTTGGTCTTTGAGAAGAGATGTAATGAGGGGTTACTTGCCTATCCATCACTTTGCTGCCCTTCCAAGCTGTAAAATCAAGAGTTGTCAAGAAATGTCACTGGGTCGCTCTTATTTCTATTTACTCACAACATGTGGGTGACATTAGATCACCCTAGTGATCTCCAGATATTATCAGACTACAACTTTCACAATTTTAGGTCCTTTTCCCATGCTGGTTGAGGGTGAGGGTAGTTGTTGTCCAGAACTTCTGTGTGGCTCCAAGCTGATTTAGAAAACAATGCAGTGAAGTATTTTTTGAAACTACAGTATATGTATATGTGAAGAAGGTTCTTCAGAAGCCTTTGGAATTAACTCTCAAGTACCTGTTTATTAATTAATTAAATGCTATTATTATGAATGTGATTTATAATTATGCTGGGTGCACTTTCAAATTACTTTCTGACTTACTGGAACTTCATCCAGTAGAAGATTGTTTTAGTATATAAACACAGGCACAATAAGCACTTCTGACTCAATAATGCAGTTTGCACAAATAATTGATGCCCTCTGGTGACTCTGTGGGATAATGTACTTGTTCCAACTAAAGAAGCTCTGCATTATTATAGAATAGGGAACCGTTAGTGCAGATTTCATTTTAAAAAAAGTTGAAATACATCACAAGGATGTTCTAATGTGAACTTTAAAAAATTGCTTTTATTAATCATTGGGCATTTCCCCCCTCCTCATTACTCCCTGAAGTAACTGTTTTGCAAGGTCGATTATTATCCTCAGCAGTGCCCCTAACAAATAAATTAGATGAGGGAGAGAAGCATTTCTAAAGTTTGTAAAAACTGGCGAGAGAGAGAGAGAGACTGTGTGGCACTGTGAAGCTCCTAAACTTTCTTTTGCAGGATAAAATAGCAGCTTGCGGGGGTGGGGTGGGGGTAAATTTCATTGGGAAAATGCCTCAGATGAAGGGGTTAAGCCACATGAAAGCTGGCCTGCTCATGCAATACTATTTCCCCAATATGTGAGTAGGTTTGCCCAGACATAAAACAACTCTCGGCTGTCCCAATATCTTCATCCATGGCAGAGCAGCAAAGGGTGCCTCCCCCATCAATTGACAAAGTACCCATGACCAGCCAAATTATTCTGACTATGAGCCAAAAAAAAATCCCCACAAGTGCCTTGTAATGCTGTGTTGTGAGTGCTGTGTAAGGGGGAGGACACTGGGAGATTTCTGGGTGTCAAAGGCCCAGTGACTTGGTTTGGTACACCATATGTAGCTCTGTTATCACTAGCTCCAACTAGTGACATTAACTGTAACTGCACTTACTTTGCAACAGGGGTCGGCTACCTGCGGTTGTTTAAATGGCCCACGAGCCGCTCCCAAACTGAGCTGCCTGCTCAGCGAGTCCCCGTGCACTGTGCTAAACTGGAGTGAAGGATTCGCTTCTGTGGCGCCGGAGACCACATCTGCACATGCACAGACGCCGAAAATCACATCTATGCAGACAGAAAAAATCGCGTCTGCGCACACGCAATCTGGCCCATGGAGTAATTGCCATGGAAGTGAACAGGCCGAGGTGAGTTAAACCTTGACAACCCCTGCTTTACAACTACAGTAAGGTAAAGGTAAAGGGACCCCTGACCATTAGGTCCAATCGTGACCGACTCGGGGGTTGCGGTGCTCATCTCGTTTTATTGGCCAAGGGAGCCGGCGTACAGATTCCAGGTCATGTGGCCAGCATGACTAAGCAGCTTCTGGCGAACCAGAGCAGCGCACAGAAATGCCGTTTACTTTCCCGCCAGAGCAGTACCTATTCATCTACTTGCACTTTGACATGCTTTTGAACTGCTAGGTTGGCAGGAGCTGGGACCGAGCAACGGGAGCTCACTCTGTCGCAGGGATTCAAACCGCCGACCTTCTGATCAGCAAGTCTTAGGCTCTGTGGTTTAACCCACAGCGCCACCTGCGTCCCATTTACAACTACAGTACTGGGTACCATATATTACATGCCTCTTACACCCTCTGATGACAAAAATACGACAGCAACAATTGACTAGCAGAGAAATATGCTGTCCTTTCATGACACCCCCAAATCAGCTGTTTCAGGGAGTGACTTCATTCTGTCTCACGATAGGGCCCTGTCTTTATTCTCACCTCTTCTTCTCTCTTGCTTCTGTATTCAGGCTTTGTACAGGGGTTGCTGACTGCTAAACTGTTAAGGTTTTGTTGTCTTGTCCATCTGGAATTCATCTGGAAGTTGCCACAACTCACTTCAAAATTGCTTTTGCTAAGCTGTAGAAAGGCTTAACCTTTTGGCCAAGGCCATTAATCTGATAGCAAATTAATTTCCGGTATGCGTGAAGCTTTGCACAGCGTTTGAAGGCACTGTCATTCTGATTCTCATAAAACTAGCCAGCGTTGAATTTAAATAGAAGCTAAACCATTTACCTCTATATATTTTGTTTTTTTAAACAGCCACAATAGCAAAATCGATAGCTGTGCTCTCCTCCGATCGGCAGGAAATAATAAATTAAAAAATGCCTCAGAGAATGAAAGATTTCAGAGTGGTGTAAGATGCCTGCCGTTTGACAAAGGCAAGTCATACGGACTGTTTTCTAATGGTCTATGCAAAAGCCTAAAATGGGTCCTCATCTCAAATGCAAAATGTGGGAAAGCCCTTAAATGATGTTGCAGCAAAGCAAGTGTTACTCCACATTTTCCATTGAGTTTCTCCATTACTTTCCTTATCACACACAGATCTTTTGGCGAAGCAAGTTTGTCACAGAAGACCTGTCCATCAACTATAATTGCACAACCTGAATTTGCAACTATGCAACTGATTCCCAACCAAAGCTAGCGGCAGTCTGAAAGTTCCCATAAGGAAGAAGGCAAGGGTTTGATTGCGAGAGAGAGAGAGAGAGAGAGAGAGAGAGAGAGAGGGGGGGAGATGGGCAAGGAGAGATGAGCTCTCCTTATCCACACATTATTTCCCCTATCCTTTGTTTCAGGCAGTTACCCCCCCCCCCAATTTCCTCTCACTTCCAATATTAGAGCTAGATTGGGAGAAAAACGCCTGAGGGGACAAAGCCCAGAAGGCATGTTGAGAAAGGACAGGGGAATTATGCCCCCATCCCCTTTGACTTAAAAATTAGACACACATCCATTCATTTACAAAGTATATGGCAGTTTTCATTTATAACTTACCAGTCTCAAAGCAGTTCACACAATAAATATACAGCCATTAAAATAAAAAAAAACAGCAATGAAGAAAAAATCCATAACATGCAGTTTTATTTGTTTCTCATAATTTGTTTTATTCTTTTTGTAACCCACTTTGAGGTTGTTGAGGTTTTAAAAAATAGAACCAAGAAGTACCATACATTTTATTAAATATGTTGTTGTTGTTGTTGTTCCCTGCCCATCTGGCTCTGGGTGGCTTACAGCACATTAAAAATTGTAAAACATTAGACATTAAAAATTTCCCAATATACAGTTGCCTTCAGATGTCTTCTAAAAGTCAGATAGTTGTTTATTTCCTTGGAATCTTATAGGAGGGTCTCCACAGGATGGGGACCACCACCAAGAAGGCCCTCTGCCTTTCTTCCTGTAACTTCACTTCTTGCAGTGAGGGAACCACTAGAAGGTCCTCAGAAGTGGACCTCAGTGTCCAGGCTAAATGATGAGGGTGGAGACACTCCTTCAGGTATACTGGGCGAAGGTCGTGAACAAGAGTTGTCAACGAAATCCAGTGGTGGGGATGTCAAAAATACAAACTCTCCCCACTTGGAAAAGTGGAACCTCCTTTTGAGCTGGACACTGATTCATTGAAGCTGGCTCACTTCCCCAGCCAATAGCTCCAGTGGCGTAGCGTGGGTTGTCAGCACCCGGGGCAAGGCAAGTAATTTGTGCCCCCTAACCCGTGGATTTGCACCCCCTAACCCTAACCCCCAGATGTTGCGCCCGGTGCGGCCGGCCCCCCTGCACCCCCACGCTACACCACTGAATAGTTCTCCCTCTTTTCCCCTTGCAAGTGGAATGCAGTGGAGTGTAGGTAGGTGCCTTATACCAAGACAGACGATTGCTCCACCTAGTTCAATGCTCTCTATTCTGACTCTCCAGGTTTCAGCCAGGAGCTTTCCACAGCTCTACCTGGAGGCAGCACCAACTGAACCTTGGCCTCCATGCATTCAAGTCAGATGCTCTGCTACTGAGCTACTGCCATTCCTAAAAATGAGAAACTTTGCGAAAGGAGGCCAGGTCTGCCCTCAAGCTCTTTCAGCTACCTATTAGCACCCCCTGCTTTGCAAAGGCAAAGCATTTGGGTCCTCACTTTTTTTCTCAAGCAAAGAAAGAAGAGGTGGGTGCATGAAACAATCTGGGGTTGTGCAAACATTTCTGTCAAACTGTTGAGAGAGGAAAAGCAGCCGCCCACGATGATTGGTGACAAAATGACTGTTCAACAGAAATGTTTGCAAAAATGTTTTTGAAAGAGGCAGGAAGTGTGTTTATATTAGTATGGATGGAACAGAAATATGAACAACAATCAGGAGCTGCTCCAATCACATCTAGTTTGGTAATGATTATTTAAAAGGCCAATGTTGCAATAATTCAACAGAGAAGAAAAAGGGAGCTGTTTACCAAACGACTGGGCTGCCTTCAATTTTAATTCAGGAATATTGTGACTGCAGCTACTCTATCCACCTAATAGACTTGCCAAAGGAGAATGAAAAAATACCCCACTGCCAGTATGGGAACTGAGCTCATATTCTGTTATTTGTAGAGTTCCTTGATTAGAAGGCACAGGCTATGTCTATCAAACCTGACAGCACCAGCTACAGAAGCAGTTTCAACTCATTATCACAGGCAGGAGATACTGGGGTGGGGTGCAGCAATAACAGCCCTTGGTTGGTTCTTTTGTGCTTCCTAGCTATTCTCCTACATTGGCACTTGTCCTCTTCTTGCTAATCTGACTTGCTGCCTCAGGTGCAGTGGAGATGCCATCCCAGTGCCAAAGTAAGGTTCAACTGCCCTTCTAGTTGGCTTCTCCACATGGAACAAGGAGGGAACATTAACTTGTCCTTTGCCACAGGCGGCAAAATGTCACGAGCTAGCCTTATCCAGGAGGAAACAAAAAGCTTTTGCAATTAGCTCTGTTCCCACGGGGGTCACATGCTTGAAAAATGCATGAGCATTGCAAGCTCATTCCTCCTCCAGTAATGTATAGTTAAAAAAGAATATGGCATGATGGCATTGTATTGGCTCCTCTCTCTGCTCTCACAAGAGGCAGGCAATGAAGGAGAGTGGGGAGGCAGAAATGCTAATGCAATTGTGCCACATCACTTTTTTTCAATATCACACGAATGGGGAGACAACACACCGAGGGAAACATATCTTTCTGTGGCACACTCACATGTCTTCATAAATGGGCTATTTAGATGGCAATGACTCTGATTTTGTGTCCCTCGGAATCAAAGCTTAAGGACCAAGAAGAGAAAGTACTTCTTTACACAACACATAGACTTTGGAACTCGCTTCTCCAGTGATGGCCACCAAACCCATGACGTAATGTGACGTCATGATGCCATGTTGTGTAGGTGACATGACAGCACTTCTGAGGCCTCATGGGACCTTCAATGCAACTTCCAGTTTCTGCTTATGGAAGTCACATTCGGAGGCCTGGCAGGGCCCCCGACGTCACTTCTGAGACCTCACGGGGTTTCGGAGGTCACGTCTGAGGCCTCACAAGACCTCCACCATCATTTCCAGTTTCTACCAGAAGTCACGTTCAGGGGCCTGCCAGGCCTCTGAATGCAACTTCTGTTAGAAGCCGGAAGTCTTGTCAGAGGTCTCACGAGGCTTCAGATGTTGCTTCTGAGACCTCGCGGGGTCTCAGAGGTCAGGTCTGAGGCCTCACAAGACCTCAGTTTCTACCGGAAGTTGTGTCAGAGCCCCTGGCACCCTGGACCCCCTAGAGCTGGCAGCTATGGAGGGCCGTCGGTTGCTACTAGCCATGGTAGCTATGCTTTCCTTCACAGTTGGAGGTAGCAGTGCTTCTGAATGCCAGTTGCTGGAATGCTCTTGTTCTCATGTTCTGCTCCTTGGTTTCCCATGAGCATCTGGTCGACCGTTGTGAGAATAAGATGCTGGACTAAATGGACCATTGGCTTGATCCAGCAGCCTCTTCTTGTGTTCGTATGTTAGCTACAATGCCTTTCAGAATGGACCAGCCATGCCCATTCTTTCTTTAGCCTTCTCTTTATTACTGAGCTTTGTTCTCCATGATAAATGGTCAGATTTATTTTCGTCTACAATTTGTCTACACACTCAAGTTTATCTATTATTTTCTCCCTTGACTATAATAAATCTATTTATTATGCGACTTAAGGCTATTTCTTCCCCTTTCCTTGCTTAATTGCTTTGTTCAGTACTGCGTCTGAATTTTCCAAAAGTATATAAGCTATAACAGGAACCTGAAGGGTCATTATTCTGGAAGCTTTTTCTTCACTGATCTGAAGGGTCATTATTCTGGAAACCTTTTCTTCACTGGCTGTTTTTGGCTGACCTGACACATAGAATAGTCTCAAAATAATGAGAAGAAAATGCGTTTGCAACATGATGCCAGAGGATGGCTTACCAACTGGGTGAGCAGTCATGAAAACAAGATGTTCTGAACTTTGTCCATGCGATTAATGTAGAAATTAGAGTGTATTAGAGACTCTAATTTGTGAGTCCATAGCAGGCGGCCATACTATTTCTTGATTAATAAATCACAATGGTGCATAATTACAACATGATTTTTTCAAGATCCCACAGCATGTACAAATAATGTAATTTAAGACCGGAGCAAATTGTACAGAATGGAGTACCTATGAGGACAGACTCGGATGTGCTTGTGCTGCTTCAGAATATTTATCAATTTACCAACTATACTTAACAAACTACCTTTCTGCCAATGCCCTTGAGGTGGTTTACAATTTGAATGAATGGTGTACACAGGGCCAACTCTACCATTAGGCAGAGTAAGGCTTTTTCCCCACAATTCTGCCTAAGCACCCTAAGCTAGGCTGCTGTGCCCCTCCTGAGCTAGTCCACTATTCCTCAGGGACAGTACAGGATGTTTTTGAAATACTATTCAGCTGTCAGACTGGTTAGAGTTGGTATGTGGAATTGGAGGGAGATGCCATCTTCTCCTTTGCCTCAGGCAGCAAAATGTCTTGGGCTGGCACTGGGCACACACCCTCATAGAGATGATACAAGAGAGAAGAGATGAGGGGTGAAGAGGAAAATACACAACAATCTGGGTCCCTGTTTTTACACAATGTAAAATAGTCATTATAATGACCATCTGGAATAGCTGCTGAAGGAAGCAGTGCTGGGAAAGGAGTTCAATAGCAGTTGCTCCTTGCTATTTAATCTCCCAGTCTCGGTCAGCCAGGTAGAATAGCCCCAAGCAGAGCACATTCAGGGAGAGGATGAGTCAAATGACAGTTGAGCTCAGTCAGGCATGTGTGTGTGTCCTAGAGGGAGAGGAATACATTTCAATGTTTTCCTGGCATCAGAAAAACCAGCCAGAGATGGAAAACCTGGCCACCTGTGGTTATCGATCTTGACCATGACTGTAACACTTTTGACCACAATGGCCTCTAACAGCCTCCCCAACATTGCCTGCCCCTTCTCCATGGCAATAGGCACCGGTATGAAATTCCTCAAGGAACCGAGAAGATCCCTCATAATTGGCCCAACCATAATACAGCCATGGTTTGGATCAGTAGCCTGTCAGATAAAAAAATTCTGCTGGTGCAGAATTCAGGAGCCAGGTTGCTCACTGGGGCAAGTCGGTTTGATCATATGACACCAATCCTGGTCCAAGTGCACTTGGCTGCCAATTAGTTTCCAGGCCTAATTCAAAGTGCTGGTTTTGACCTATAAAGCCTTAAATGGCTCAGGATCGCAATGCCTCAAGGACCACCTCTCCCCATATGAACCAACCTGGATCCTGCAGCCATCATCTTAGGCACTTCTTGTCTGCTTCATGAGAGGTCTGGAGGGTGGCAACACAGGAATGGCTCTTTTCTGTGGTGGCTTCCCATTTGTGGAATGCTCTCCCAAGAAAGACTCACCTGGTGCCTTCTTCTTTAGGGGTCAGGTGAAAACAGAGCTCTTCAACAAGGCATTGGGCTGATTAACACTATGGCCTTTTAAATGTGTGGGAGAGGTGTTCTTGATTCGTTTTTATTCTTGCTTTTGCTTTGTTATGTATTCTTGTCATGTCGTTTTGTATGTTTATGTTGTGAACTATTCTGTGATCCATGGATGAAGGGCAGTATACTACTGCTGCTGCTCCTCTTACTGCTACTAATAGTTATCTTCATGCACTCTTGATATGATAAGTGTAATATTTAGACATCTGCTAAGCTTTGCATGTGGAGGAAGATGATGGTGAGGATGCACACTCCAGGAATAAATTCCCATGTGCTTTCCAACATGGGTCAGTCACAAGAGAGGATTGTACTCTGTTAGCTCTTGCAAAGTGTAAATGACTGTTGCAGGTGCATTGGGGGGCAGGGGTGTACGAAGGGGGGTGCAGGGTGTGTGGTCCGCCCCGAGTGTCGCCCTGATGGGAGGTGACAAAATGGTGGGCGGCACTCATCACTGCGGGACCTGCAGCATCTTGGTGCCTGCAGGCTCTGTGCTGTCCACCCACTGCCTCCCCCCCCCCCAGCTCTAGGGTGGCTGAGGCCCCACTGCGCACCATGTCCATATGGGTGCCATGCGCCCCGACCCTATGTGTGCCTCATGCCCTGCCCCTATGGGCACTGTGGCCCTATGGGCAGTTTGCCCTTCCCTTGGGCACACCACCCCAGGTGCTTGAGAGACTTCCTCCACCGCTGGGTGGGGGGGCCTTGTCTAGAATAGTTCTGATTTCCAAAAGCAATCCTATTTTCTGCCTGTCTGTGTGATAATTCCTAATGCTGCAATTCTACATGCAAATTTGTCCTTTTACTGATACGACCCATTTCTTGCAAGAGGATCAGACTGCATTCAGGAAAGTATTCCTATTCAGGAACCTAAAGCATGCTCAGCTAGAGACCATGAGGTCATTCAGATGTCCACTTACTGTGACTTGTGCAACTGGCACTCTTGCAGGCTTGTCCCCTGCAATATGAAGCAAATATTAAGCAAAAGGGGGCATGGTTTCCATTTCATCCATAGAAAAAATTGAGCACCAAAGTCAAAATGCAAGCTTTGTCCGTGATCTGTCCATATTAATAATTTCCAGAAGGCAATTTTCTAAAGGTTGCCGAGCGCAAAATTCAATTATAAGTTTCAAAGAATGCTAATTCATATTCTAGAATACTTATCTAATGGAAAGGTTTTTCTTTTTTCAAAAAAATTAAATGCATTGTTGGCAATTTAAAAATGACATATTCTTCAGTTAACAAAAGATCTTGAAGCAAAAATGGTTGCTTGCTCATCGTTTTTCTTTATTCTGTTACTGCTAATAAATGAACAATAGTTGCTTTGCCCTTTGTTTCTTAAAATTTGCTCAATTTAATTACACAACACTGTATTAGTCACAGAGCAAGGCCAGTTACTATACATTCTGTTCCTACCCAGCGGCACCAGGATCTTACTTGAGTACACCTTCTCAACAATACTATGCACAAGTCGATTTCCCTTGAAATATCCTTTAATGATACAGTGGTATCCGCAAGCAAGATTTTAAAAACATGATCTACCTTCACTGTCCGAAGCAGTATGGCTCTGAAAGCCAGTTTCTGGAAATCACAAGCAGGGAGAGTGCTGTTGTGCTTGGGTCCTGTTTGGGGGCTTCCCATGGGTGACCACTGTGAGAACGGGATGCTGGACTAGATGGACCTTTGGTCTGATCCAGCAAAATCTCTTGTGTTCTTATGATCAAAGGAGACATCTCCCATTCTTTTAAATGTGTGCTTCTGAGTAAATTGGAGATGTTAATTCATGCTAGTAACAACGAGTATGGATGAAACAGCTGATCCCCCCCCCCGCATTAACTGTTAGAATTCCTGTTCCATGACTGCAGTCATGGGATTTTTGTCTAACACATGACAGTATGTGTTTCGACTCCACAGAATAGGAAGTGACAAAAACAGGATGTTTGTGTTACAGTAGTACCTCGGGTTACATACGCTTCAGGTTACATACACTTCAGGTCTGCTAACCCAGAAATATTACCTCGGGTTAAGAACTTTGCTTCAGGATGAGAACAGAAATCGTGCTCTGGCGGCGTGGCAGCAGCAGGAGGCCCCGTTAGCTAAAGTGGTGCTTCAGGTTAAGAACAGTTTCAGGTTAAGTACGGACCTCTGGAACAAATTGAGTACTTAACCCGAGGTACCACTGTACTGTGTTCCATGAAGTTGGGACTATTGTCCTTTGTTTTAACATGGCATGCCTTGGTATTGTCTTTGTATCTATAGCATTGTATATGAGACCTCTCTGCATGTTTATTGACTTCACTCTTTGGTGTGTGTGTGTGTGTGGGTGGGTGGGTGGTTGTGTGTGTGTGTGTGTGTGTGTGTGTGTGTGTGTAGGGAGAAGACCCCCAGATCACACAGAGCCAAAGCACATCCCTAGTACTGTATATATGATTATACCATGCAATATATTTAATATGGAAATACATTTTTGAAAGGAGAGAAAAAGGATAAAAGCATTTATTTATTTCATAAAATTGATGCAACCCTTGATTGTAAAAAATCCCTCAAAGTAGTTTTCAAAAAGATAAAACAGGAAAATGAACTAAAATTCACAACCATACTTTAAAACATACAGAAGTTAAAATACTAAAACTGATCAAAATTACCTAAACTTTCTAAGCATCTTGCCAATGCCACTTCCACCCCTTTTTCACCCATTCCTCATTTTCAGAGCGGAACATACTTATCAGATAAATTTCAACTTGTCATTAGATGACAGTGCAATCTGTTGCCAATGTATACCTATGAATGAACACGAGACAAAACATAATGCCCTGAACTACATTTAACTGACATTTCAAGACAGAAGACATAGCATCTATATCTCTGTCTATTTATATCTATGCACATTCCACCACTACGATGCAAACCTGTCCCATACTTATGCAGGCAGCCACATCTCAGACTTACTTAGAAGCTAATAATGCAGCCAGGTCAGGTAGCTACTGCTTGTTTTGTTCCATTCCTTGTCTGGAGGCTTTGAAATTGCTTTGCTAGCAATGACTGGAAGCTAGAATCCAGGGGAATCAGATGCCAAGGGAATCGGCGTTCATGGTAGAATTTTACAGTGGGGTGGAGTTGCACTTTTCTTTGGATTTAATATTTTGTGATGTGTAAATACAGATCAGTATACTAGCTACAGGAGCCCAGTCTGGCAAAATTCAAATTGCTGCTTTTGAATTATAAAGTCTTACATGGTTTCAGACACACATGGAATTCCTTTTCTGATATGAGCCTACCTGAACCTTAAGCTTATCAGCAGACGCCTCCCCTCCAGTAGAAGTAAAGCAAGCAGACACAAGAGAGAGGACCTCTACAGTAGTGACTTCCCATCTATTGAATACTTTCTGTAGATAAATCTGCCAGGTTGCAGTGTTATAATGTTTCTGACATGAGGCCAAGATGTGTCTTTTCTCCCAGGTGTGTGATTTTTGGCAGCTGATGGCATTTGCTGTTGTAATATTTCAGTTTGCATTTTTCGCTGTAACTCTTGAAAAGTTTGACTTTGCCCTCCCGATGGTAGGCTTTTCCATTGTCTCTTGAGATAGATGGATGCCAACAAAAAGATTTTCTTTTAACTGGCTTAGGGGTAATGCTTCACAAAACATCTGATCTAAGACAGGTAATGATAGATTTACAGAATTTTTTTTCCAGTGATTTTTGTACTAAATATCCAGAATGTTCAAAGTCCTTTCATTATAAGGCCTCTGCAGATCTGTGTTAAAGGAAATAAATATCAACTATCAAATGTATAGCTACCAACTATTATCGTTTGATACTGGCTTCAAACGTTTATTTAAATGATAGAAAATAGCTATGACAAAGGCTTGCCAAATGGTTGTGCTTTAAATCAAGTAGTCCACTTCGCTTTGCAAATTGTGAGCATCACACGAGGAATTATTTAAGAGTACACGTTTAATTTGTCAAAAGGAAAGGAAAAGAAAGAACTTCAGTCCAATATTTCTACTGACATAAAGAAGCCCCTTGAACAGTTCACATTTTAATAGCCAGAAATATTTTCCAACCGAAAAGACAAAGGGAATTGTCATATTCCTAGCAGCGTCGTGTGTTGTGAAGAAGGGCCACAAAGGCCAGCCATTTCCTGAGGTTCAAACTGTTCCTAACATCATTTCATTTCATGAACCAGAAGAATGCAAGAAAGTAAAATGTTCTTACACTGGCCCTCAGGGTACAAGTGTGTGAGCACAGATAGGAGGAGGCTCCTGAGAAGAAGCAACAAACTCTTATTCTCCATTATACAAGTTTCCTGTAATTGCCTATTCTGTAATGTCTAGCATAATTCAGTAAATTGCTTGAAATGTCACCTTAGATTCTGTCTCTCGGGACACATCTGCTTAGCATTTTTTTCAGAGACTGGATAGTAATTGCCACCACCACCATGAAGTTCATTATCACTTTAATTATGCATAAAATGAACGAGCTCATGCATTATATTCAGTTCACTACAGTCCCAATACTGTGCTTGACCCCTTCCTATCCATGTAGATGACAGAGCCAAATGCAGGAGCAGTGAACGCTGTCAAAGTTTCACAGCCGGATGCCTAAAAATCGATAATATGAGTTGTACTGGTCAAAAGAAAGGTAACTCAGGAACAGTTAGGATTTGCTGGACCTGATTTGCAGTCATTTTGCAATCACTTCTCACACCAGGAGAAGAGGTTTATTGCATCCCTGGCCAGGGTGACCCCCCTTCCCCAATGAAGCAGGGTGAAGCAGCAGCATGTGGGTCAGAAACGATGCCCAGCAACATCTAGTTTGCCCCCGGTAGAGAGGGCACCATTTGGTCTCTCCTGTGGGCACCATAATGTATTGAGTTGGGATTGTCCCATATCTCCTCACCCTCGTTTAGATCTTTTTCCAATTCCTCCTGAATACTTCCTAGGATGACTGAATAGTTTATTGCTAATTCTATCTCCAAAGGGAATGAGTTAGAAGAGCACACAGGGTAATACCACTTTATCCTCACAATTCTGTGACGTAGCTCACCCTGATAAACAACAACTGACGCTATGCCATGATAAAGTGTGTTCCCTACCTCAGTGATTCAACCCTTAGTACTCACCTGTCCTAATTATGGCAGTTAACCATTGGGATTACTGTAGTAGTCAGGAAGGCTAAGAGACCAACAGTGACCAGCAGAGCCAACTAATTCTAGTTTTGTTCCCGTCTTCTTCCCTTCTAAGTCCTAAAAGGGCAACACTGAAGCTAAGGAGGAGGAAGCCCACCCTGGATTGGATGTAAGTAAGCAAGTGTGGACTGGCTGAGGAACACTGCAGTTGGTGAGTCAGTGCCCAGTTTAATGGGACAGCCTCCATTGATCAGTCCCCAATGAAAATAAAGTCAGAATGTGTTTGTATTAATCCCTTCTTACCCTCTTGTTTCCCTTGTCCCCTTCTATTTTTTTTTGTCTAAACCATAGCTAAATGTATATGCTTACTTGGCAGGGACCTGTCTTTTTCATCATGTTACACTACAAAACATGCCTATATACCAGTGTTGCGATACCTGCCTGTCTCTGTATCCAGTCTGTATAATGGCTGAGCAAGGATTAGAAGTCAGGTCTCCACCAACCACGTAAAAGCGGCTCTTTCAGCTGCTGTCTGCACAACAGGTTAATTGTGACTTCCTGCTATCTTTCAATAACTGTTCCCTTGTCTGATTGCTCCTCCTTGATTAATTCCTTTGTACGAACTATTCTGGCTTTCCAGCATCTGCTCAACAGCATGTCCAGGAATAAGCTTGATTCTCTCAGCATGTCCTTCCTTTCCCAACAGGACTAAAATAAAAGATACATGCCTTTCAGCTGTCAGGTGTAGACATTACAGTGTGCATTATAATGGAGAGATGCCTCCACTCACATTTAACTCTGTGGGGATAGCTTCTTTTCTTTTTTGCAAATTCGGGTCCCTCTTTTTCCCCTGTAAAGTTGAGACTAGCTCAAATGATCTTACAATGTTTCTTTGAAACATCGATGGTGAACAGTCCATCCCCTCACACCTTATTAAACTGCTTTCCAGCTGCCTCTCTTCAGACAGTGAAACAAGAGATCCTTTGGCCTATAACTCAAAGCATAATGGGATCAGGTAAGATTCCATGCAGAAAACTCTGCAGGAAGACTCATTTATGGGCTGGTAGGCATTGCAACATGCTTGAGTTTCTGCAAAAGGATTTTCTTAAGCTATAAGCCTTACAAGCATTGTATTATTATTTGCAATTGAAATTACAACATTAAAAACGATTAAAAATTACAAGGAATTCAATCACAAAAGGGGTTACACCTCAGATGTCAAAGGCTAAATAGAAAGCAATGAAGGAGTCATCAGATGGCAAACAGGTTGGCGGCAAGGAATTACTGAAGAGAAGTCTGATGAAGATAAAAACTAACGGTGACATTCAAATATTGAGACATTAACTGCTGATTTTTGTGGACTGATTGAGTGGTCATTTGATCCTTGAACCTGTGGTTCAGTGTCTGAGAACTGAATGAGGCTGAACAGACCCTGGGAGACATTTGGATCTCTAAGAAAGGTTTGTACTAATTTAGACTCATGATGCTCATTTCAGCCCTCTCATGTAATCACACAGAAGAATAAACCGAACAGTACCTCAGGGCCAAGCTTATTACCTTTCAGAGTTGAGTGTGTTATGATCTTCACAAGAAACTCGTGGAGGGATGTGCTTTAGGGAAACAAGAAGGTTTTAAGAAGTTGTAAGATGAGATTGTTCTATTTTCATATGGCTGATCTTCAGGAAGTGGAAAAATACAGCTGCAGAAATTCCTCACAAGTCAGATTAATAAAACTGGAGCCTCAGTGGTGAAAATTAGTGTGGGGAGGAAATTGCATACCTGTATATGTGCTCGGTATACTGAAATCATTCTCAGTTGTATTACATTGATTTCTCTCATTTCAGATATTGTTATTTAGAGCAATAATCTTTAACCATTTCAGGCCAGTTCCTCCTTTAACTCCAACCTGCAAACCAATTTTCATTTTTTACCACAAATCTATACCTTTATTTCCCTATGTTCTGCCTACATTCTTCAGCTGAATTATCTTGAACTGTACTTTATATGTTTCATAGCCATTTGACTCACTTTCCTCTACGTCACAGGCAGAGGTGGAGCTAGCTGCTCCGGCACCTGGAGCGACACACATCCTGTACATTTGGGGGCGGGGTGAGCGTCCCAGGGGGGTGCCACCTGTGGTGAGCGTCCGGGGGTGCCACCTGCGGCATTGTCACCCCCTTCATGGATGACACACAGGGCGGACCGTCCCCACCGCCCCCCTTCCTCTGCCAGTGACCATAGGTGGCCAGCCTTTGACCCTCAGCTCAATTCTATGTGGCCCTTGGTCTAATTTCATATCAGTGTCAAGGAGGTTAAATTGCTGTTTTGGGAGAGAAGGAGGTAGCAAAGAGAGAGGGGGTGTGCCGTACCCCCTTTTGACTCTGTCCCTACTCACTTATGACTTTGCCCAATGCTTGGATATGGCCCCCAACAGAAAAAAATGTTCCCTATGCCTGCTCTATATCTATGTCTCTATATAAACCTACCAATAGAAGATTATCCTTCTGGCACCTGAAGACATGTTAGTCTTCATTATTTATTTGATTTTTATTTATTAACTTTCTACCCTCAAGGAGCCCAGAGCAGCAAACTGCGCAAAGCAGCACAATTTCAAAAAGTAAAACAAACAGAACATTAAGAACATCTACAAACACTCAGTCATGTATCCTCACAGCTAATAATTTGAATCTTGCCAGGAACGGGCTCTTTCAGCCATCAAATGCCTGGGTGAACAGGAATGTTTTTCGCCCCCTCCTGAATTTTAATAATGAGAAAGACAGATGTGTTTTCCTCAAGCTACAGGGCTTCTCATTTTTGTTGTACCAGAATATGCTCTGGAGTTTCTAACCTTAGAAAATCAAGCAAACAATCTAGCATAGGTGATTGTCAAACATATATGTACAATGTGTCAAAGAAGTATATAGTATGTAGTAGAGGAAAGGTTTGTAGTAATCAACCATCTATAAATGCATTTTGCATAAGATGATCCTAAATTGATCTCCTAATTTCTGTTTCATTACTTCAAAGCAGTCATGGGAAGCTGGCTAATCTGCACAGGGAAGTGCCACTGCCGGAAGACGTTGCTTAAACCTTCTACAACTGCTGTGGTCCAACGTTAAGACCCCTCCAGCGCTTATTATCCTGTTTGGGCGGGAGAGAAGATTAATCTACTTGTATGGCTTCATTACTTTCCATTTCTGGAGACAATCTTACATATTTTTCTTAGCCAGCCTTAGGCTCCATAAAAAGGTAAATGCATTTGTCTTCAGAATGTGTGTGTGTGTGTGTGTCTCTCTGTGTGTATTCATGTACACATGCACAATAAACTCTTGGCCAAATCCACTTGAATATAATGTCTTGAAAAAAATTAAGATTTTGTTTCCATTAATGCTAATGACTAGGTGGGATAATTAATTTGCTTTCCATTTGAAAGATTAAACAATCAGCACAGATGACAAAGGCTTTTAAATAATAGTTTAGTCACCCATCTTCTAAAATGTAATCAAAATGTCAATTTATTTTCAGACAAAAAGGCAAAATGTTTGCAGAGAAACGTCTCAGTTTGTCAAAATCCATTAAACAGAAAGTTTCTCAGAAGCAGTTAGCACTGCAGAGCCATTCAAAGGTTGCCTCCGTGCTGTCAGTATTTTGCAGGAGAGATACAGGTGCAAACTGGAAACTGACGTTTGCATAATTAAAGTGGATTAAAGTGCTCTGTCACAACAAACCTGCTTCAACTCAGACTTTTTGTGGTTAGAAAAGTGATGAGAAAATGCACTGAAAAGTGTGGGATGAATAAATGAATGAATGAATGATTAATGGGAAGCTATATAAACAACAGACCAGGCAATCAGGATAAATGTGCTTTGTCATATAACCCCACTGTAAAGAAATCAGAGCAAATGTGCAATAAAGACTGGACATAATCTCACCTCCACATAATCTTTGTGCAAGCAAAGCAGAATGAATGCTCACAAAACAGGTCCTCTGGAGGTCTCCCAAATCTTAAACAATCAAGACAGAACCTTCTGTAAAGTATTTATTATAACATACTGATATAAGACAGGTGTTTGTTCATTTTATATCTATCTAGCTATCTCTCCATCTAGCTATCTTCTACTTATCTACCTATCATCAACTATCTATTTACAGTTCACTTAGGGACCCAGACTCCGAAATGTCTGGGGATGGAGACTTGCATGTACAAATGATTGAAACACACAAGACCCCACAAGAACACACAAGAGTCTACTCCACCAGTCTGGGCTGCGCGTATCAGAAAGTTCCAGAAATGTGATCAGGCAAAGTGGAGGTCAGGTCTCAGAAAATCAGAAACTGAGAAAAGGTTAGCACCATGGAGAGCTCCAAGTAGCACTGGAGCTAGAAGCCAGAGAAGCAGAACTTGAATGTGTCGCCAACAAGCAAACTCCAACAAAGCCTTAAGTTTTGACCTGCCACCTACGTGAGGTTTCCACCACTACAGAAGTGTGAGTGTGGTGGCAGCTTCTTAGCTGAAGCTCACTGATGATAGTGCTACATCCTCAGACTGAAGAGGGTCTGGTTTCGGGGTCCTTTCGGGTGAAGGGGATTCAGAGGATGCAGGTGCATCAAGGATTGATTCTGAAGCAAAGCTCCCTTCCTAGTCTGAAAAGTTGTCTCTGGGATCTCTTCCGCTGAGGATGGAGCATTGGGACCACAGTTCACAACAGCACCTTAGTCCTGTTGTAATTAAGGTCTGCTGAGAGAAGACAGGTGGCCTCTTGGCCCACTGAGCAGCATGTTGTAGGCCTTTCTGACCTATTGAATACCAGCAGGCAAACACAAATACACATTAGAAGTAGTGAATAGTAACAGAGGAGAGTGGAGGTTTTCAGACACCTGTGCTTTCCTAATTAGGAACAATGCCACGCGTCTTTTCCAGTGATTCAGTGCAAGCCATTCATTGAGCCTTTGCAGCATAAGCAAATCCAAAGTATTAGGTTTTGCAGTAAAACTTCACACACACAAAAATATTCAATTTCTATCTTAGAGCTTTGTGCTGCACATTGGCTCATGCTGGATTTTTCTTTTTTTAAGGTCATTATTTGTCACAGATAGCAATGGCAATTCATCTCATCCCCCCAAATGGATTTAAAGCAAATCACACTGCAGGGGAGGAGAACATTGTGCACAAAAGATAGTGATAATTGCAGTGATGGATCTTTTCAAGCTTACCCCTGTGCTTGAGAAAGACACAGCTAGACAACAAGCCAGTGACTTTATCAAATGCAAAATCAAAAGGAAAGGCAGGGCAGGGCAGGGAGAAAGCCTTTTTTTTACTGACAAATACAGTATGTTATTGAAACACCAGTTGCTTCTCCGTAAGTGCTGTCCCACCCCCACCCCATCCTTTAATTGAGCACCACACTCATCCTATCTGGTATGCTTTAATCATTACTGGCATTTGAAAACCTAAAACGATGTCAATTTAAATCAATGATAAATACCCCAAAATTCACAGAGTGAACCATCAGTGATATTCCCCCAAATGGTTTTAGTTCTCATAGCTCTGAAGAAATTGCTACTATTCCAAAGACAAAGAATACACCCACGTACAACACTAGCGTTTCCCTATAATTTACTGCATTCTATCATTTTGTTTCTTGGATTTTCATGAGCACATTTCATTCTGAACTTCGAGGGGGAGGGGAGAGAGATAATTCCTGATGGTATCTCAGAATAGATAGTCAAAGAAAAGAAGTGAAATGTACTTTCAGAATGGTCATAGGTCTTAATTCCTTTAGATTCTGTAGGATGTACAAATCGTATGACTGCATTCAAGTCAAGCTGACCATTTCTTCAGCAAATAGTCACTGCGATCTTATCCTGTGTATTGGCAGAGCCTAGCACAGAGGAAAATGGAACAATGAATATAACTCATAGCAAAAGTATTTGTTGCAACTTCCCACTTCCCCTGAGCTGTGAAAAATCGCAGCACAATCTGAACTTGGTTTCATTTGCAGGAGAATGCACTTATGGCATGTCTGTAATATTTGCTCTGTTCACAAACATACAAGCAGAGTCAAACAGCATGGGAACTCCTACCAGGCCACCTGCTTCTTCACATGAGAACTCCAGTAAGAGATGCTTGAGATGGGGCACTGACACTGCAATGCCCTCCTGGCTTTTATAATGTTGCTCTTTGCTGGAATCAGGAAGGGGGTAAAGTTGAGCCAATTCTTAGTTTTGTTTCTGTTTCCCAAACTGGCAACCTGTCACTTCTTCATACAAGCACCCCTTGGGTAGCTGGGGGCGGTGAGAGGGAGATTATCATCTTCCATCTCTGGTTGATAATACTCAAGAAAGTTCTGCAGGCATCAAGATATCACCTTGCTAACAATTAGCTCCCCCTGAAGAAAGTTCAGCCAACCACCCTAGATCATTTTCAAGCAATCTCCCTTAGAAAGGAATCAGGAATGGTCACTCAATCACTCCTTATAAGAGATCTCTTTTCTCTTGTGTTCCTAGCTGTGTCACCTCACAGTAAAATGGATGGGGTGATCATATTGGTTCTTCCCAACCAATAATCCCTGGAGGTTTGTTCACATGTTCCACTGAACACAGGTACAAGACTACTCTACACATGCATGGGTGTTTGTATAAAAGAGTGCACAGTTGTTGAGTTGTACAAGTCTACTCTTGTGTACACAGATGCACATACTATATATTCAGCAAATATTGAATGTGAATAAATACAACTGTGCAGCTGATCTGCTTATCTACATAGCTACACAGATTGTACAATCGTTGAATATAACGTGTGAGCATCCCTTGGGAGATTGGTAATTGGCGGTTTTCCTGCCTTACCCATCAGTTGCAATCAGTCCTGCACTTTTAGGACAGGCCTAGGAAATAACCAGAGGTTGCTTGCCTAATTGAGAGTCACTAATGAATGAACTATACCTACTGAGGCCTCTAAGCATTGCCACCTACACAGAGGTGATCGTTATTATGGTTCGACAGGGAGCAGAGATTTTCCTGCCTATCCATTATCTTGAAGATTCCCTTAAACAAGAAAATTGTACACTAGGTGAATAAAAGCCAGTAGCACAGAAAGATCAGAGATCACATTAGTCTTTTGCATAATTGCTTTTCCCTGGATTGATTTGTGGAGGCCTTGCAAATTTTGCATGTCACAGTTTGTAGCCTAGAATGGATTTAATTTTGCTGTAATGATTCATTGTACTTCCCTAGCCCTGGGGATTTGCTGTTAGAAAACAGGGACAGAACAAAAAATCCTTGCTAACGGAGTGTTCTTCACAGGACTTCAGTAGAAGATGGATGGAAAAGGCTAGTGAGCGAGTGGAAAAGGAAGGAGGAGGTCTTGGGTGGGATCCACAACACTGCCCATGGGCAGTGCTCTGGCAATTTCACCAGGTATGAGTCCTAGGCTTCCTCCCAAATCTGGATTGGTGGCTCACACCCTGATGATGCAAAGTTGGAAGAAAACCTTTGTTTCGGTTCTACCCTTTGCACTCCAGCCAAACTAGGCTCCCATTTACCGTCTGTTTGCCAAACTCTTGGTCAGTGCCAAGGTGGAGTTTACTGGGTATTTGTTTTTGTATTGTATTAGCCATGCTCCTCCCTGGCTTGGGGCTGGAAAGGGGAAATGAGGCTGTCCTTGAAATCTTGCTGCATTTTGCATACTGCAAGATTAAGGATCAATAATACCATATTCCTTAGGAACTTGGTTATGACAGCCATAATGTTTTGGTCAGCTAGCCAAAATGTGTTAGCCCGTAGTAATGTGAAAGCTCAATGAATAATGAGAACAGGGCAGGGGAGAAAAAAAGAATAGGGCAGACCTGCTTTGGGCCATTACCAAATTGGGGTGCATCAGCATGAAGAAACCAAGTGCTTCTCTTTCAGCATATAAGCAGGGGGTTTTTAATCACATTTCCCCACTTGCCACATTTAGTCGTATCTGACTCTTCGTGACCCCATGAACCAGAGCACTCCAGGCACTCCTGTCTTCCACTGCCTCCCACAGTTTGGCCAAACTCATGTTCATAGCTTCGAGAACACTGTCCAACCATCTCGTCCTCTGTCATCCCCTTCTCCTTGTGCCCTCAATCTTTCCCAACATCAGAGTCTTTTCCAGGGAGTCTTCTCTTCTCATGAGGTGGCCAAATTATTGGCGCCTCAGCTTCATGATCTGTCCTTCCAATGAGCACTCAGGGCTGATTTCCTTCAGAATGGAGAGGTTTGATCTTCTTGCAGTCCATGGGACTCTCAGGAGTCTCCTCCAGCACCATAATTCAAAAGCATCAATTCTTCGGCGATCAGCCTTCTTTATGGTCCAGCTCTCACTTCCATACATCACTACTGGGAAAACCATGGCTTTAACTATATGGAACTTTGTCGGCAAGGTGATGTCTCTGCTTTTTAAGATGCTGTCTAGGTTTGTCATTGCCTTTCTCCCAAGAAGCAGGCGTCTTTTAATTTCATGACTGCTGTCACCATCTGCAGTGATCATGGAACCCAAGAAAGTAAAATCTCTCACTGCCTCCCATTTCTTCCCTTTCTATTTGCCAGTAGGTGATGGACCAGTGGCCATGATCTTAGGGTTTTTTTTTGTTTGTTTTTTATGTTGAGCTTCAGACCATATATTGCACTCTCCTCTTTCACCCTCATTAAGAGGTTCTTTAATTCCTCCTCACTTTCTGCCATCAAAGTTGTGTCATCTGCATATCTGCGGTTGTTGATATTTCTTCCGGCAATCTTATGTTACGAGCCTTCGTCCATAGTTCTTCAGGCACTCTGTCCACCAAATATAAACCCTTAAACCTATTCCTCACTTCCATTGTGTATTCATAAGGGATTTGATTTAGATTGTATCTTACTGGCCCAGTGGTTTTCCCTACTTTCTTCAGTTTAAGCTTGAATTTTGCCACATGTATAACAGCTATTTATTATTTCTGTCCTGCTCTTCTTCTGATGCACTCAGAATACGAGCTATTGGCCTAGATAAACTAAGAGCGAATGACAAAGGCTAGGAGAGTCTATCCATAATGAGGAGTATGATGTAGTTGATTTAGACATTGAATTAATAGGAAGCTGGGAAGAGAGGGGTCGTTCATTTTGTGGAGTTACACCAGCTTTATGCCAACTTTTTCCTTTGCAGAATACTGTTGCAAAAGAAATTCTTAGACCTATTCTCCCACTCCCAGCTACAATTCCCAGAGATTCCTGGGGCAGGAAGCATCAAACATAAAAAATAAAACAATGTTGTTTACTAAAAGTGCTTATTCTGCAAGAGAATTCTGCAGGGAGGGACAGATAGAGAATAGATGGAAAAGGTTAGGTAACTGCAAGCATCACCGGAAGCGTATAGTTTTAAAAAGCAGTTGTGGGAATTTTGTGTTTTCCCCCATCCTGTATATACTTTTACACATTTAAACAGTCAGAAAATGCAGAGCTTTGGGATTTACACTCCTTTGAGGAAAACAATGCATTCATAAAATAAATCTTGTGCACCTTTTCCATTTCAGATTAGAAGGGTAGGAGGTAGATTGTAATGCAAGGCACTGGTTTTTTTCTGTCTGTTCTTATGTATCTACTCAAAAGTAAGCCCCACTGAGTTAAAAGGGAATTCACTCTTTGTAGAGTACGTAGCATATATTATTTCAACTGATCAAAGTATATATTGTTTTCAAATAAGCTGGCAAAAATGTAACTTTTGTCCATTTCCCATCAGCTCATCAAAGAATCATCAGAAGGAATAGATTAGAGGTGCAGATCAGCCTCAACCAAAACCTTTCTTCACAATCCAGGTAAGTTACTATTGATCATCATCACTGTCAAGCAGTTGAGGACTCTGGTAAATGCTTCCTTTTTGCTCTGCAGGCTGCTTAGGGCAACTTTTCAATTCTGCTGGCAACCATGACAACATGAGGGAGAAAGGAGAAATAAGCTCGTTTAAAGGGAAGGCAACAGGAAATACAGTATCTTTCGTGACCTGTTTTCATTGTTTACCTGTTAAATTTCGAGTCTCTTAATGGTGATACTAGAGAAAGCACACAAAGATAACCTGAAGACTTTCATTGCTTTAAGGCAACTGTACACAACAATGATAAGAAATGAATTCTGTTCAGACTATGTTCCATGCCCTATTTGTGTGGTGAAGAACCAAGAGTGCTTCTCCAGTCCTCATCTGACAAGCCAGTCCTGTTTTCAAGGCCACTTCTATTGATAGAAGTAACATTTCAATATCTTTCTTTCACATGTATGGGCTTTACCTGACCCATAAAATTGAGCCCTGGTTTATGCATTTGTATCCTCTGCTTGTTATATTTGTTTTTATGCTGCTGTTTTACTGCTTTTAGGTTGTGCTTTTGTTTAAACATTTTAATGATTTTAAAAAAATAGACCCTACACTAAAGAATTTTTTTCAAAAAACATATTAAGTACTATATAAACTCTGAACTAAATAATATAACTACCATGGAGATTAACAAAGGCAGTACAATCAGTTCCAAGATTTTACCTGGATGTTCAGTTCCACTGTTCAAGCCTGTTCATGTTATTAACCTAATTCAAACATTATGTCCACGTGCAGATGCTTTGCATAACAGGGGGACTTTGTGGGCCAGGGAAAGAAGACAGTATTGCGTAGTGGTTAGAGTTTTGGTTCAAATCCCTGTCCAGCCTAACCTATCTCACAGAGATGTTGTGAGGATAAAATGGGGAGGCAGGAAGAAGGTATGCCCCTCGAGCTGCTTGGAGAAAAGGTAAGATAAATGCAGCAAATGAAATAATACATGATATGTATATTTGCAATATATATAATTACAAGCTGCATTCATAGTTTCAGTAGCCTTGTCATTGAAATTGTTTAATGTGCATGCCTGCTAAGATCCTGCTGTAGATGTGCTATGTGTTTTTTGGGCTTGATCCAGTGCTATTTTTCTAGAAAAAGAGGTGCCAGAATTCACTGGAACTCACCTGAGAGGTGCCGGAACTGAGTTCCTGTGGGTTCCCCTTGAAAAAAGCCCTGCATATGTACCCTTTACTCATATGTTAGCAGCCCTGATTTAAAGTACCCCAAATCAATAGTACTTCCTCCTCAATTCAGCTATTCCAAATTTGTTTCCCACCAAGATCTTGCACAGGAATAAATTTCCGTTCAGTTAATTGCCTCTATTGATCAATCATCATGATCTCCTCCTGAATTAAATTCTATCTGAATAGAGTGCTCCTTCCTCAAAAGATACTCAAGGCAGCTAACAATCATTAAAATTCTCCATGCAAGTGTTAAAAATGCCATAATAGAAAAGAATATATCATAGATTTAATGGTCTGAGAATATATAGAAAATACAAAATGACTATACCAAATTTCACAACCCAATTTTCATGTGAGAGGGATTCTTAACACAAGGCAAGACAGGTAATGGTAGTCTTTCTTTTGGTAGTCTTTCTTTTCTGATGTGGCCCATTCACTGAATCTTCAAATGCCCCAGAGAAATGAGGAAATGAGGGCATATTATGTCATTCTCTTGTTTCCTTTTCTAGGGATACACACACACACACACACACACACAGAGGGAACAGCTGCCCCTGGTGCTTTTTTTCCAAGAAAAATAGGTGCTGGAACTCACCATGAGGTTGTTACAGTAAGCTGCTGGGTGACCTGGGGCAGCCCTGAACAGATGCCGGTTTGACAACAGCCACATTCACCGCCCATGGAGGTGCTAAAACTATGGTAAGCTGTCTCCCTAGCTGGCTGGGGGGGGGTCACTCCTAGTACTGGCACAGCTCAAATTAATGTGTTCTCACTTGTTCTCTTAGATCCAGATGGATGGCTAGGCCAGCTCTGATGAGCCCTTGTGCAAACGCACACACATGCAATTGTAGAAGCCTGGTTGGAAAGCTTAAAGCCACGCTGTTACATGGGAGATGGACTGGAGAAAAGGAAATATAATGTGGGCCCCGCACTGTAGCTAAGTAGAGTCATAGATCTAAAAAAAAGTGTAGATTCTCACATGCTGGCCAGCTTCCTCTTTGACTTGAAATGTTTGTTTTGGGCCTCTCAGAAGTACGTAAAGGAAAGAAGCAGGTGGGGAAAGCACTGGCTCTCAATGGCACACACCTGAGGGATGCCGGAACCTCTTAGCCTAACTTGCCTCACAGAGTTGTAGAGTTAAAATGGGAAGATGAATGTGTATGTTGCCTAGAGCTCCTTGAAGTGAAGGAGTATAAATGTAATAATTATTTGTTGTATGATGGATTATACTTGGAGGGAAACAAAAGCTCTTAAAAGTACAGAAGCTCAGTGGGGTGACTGTGGCCAGTTACAATAACACATCCTAACCAGCCCCATAGGACTGTTGTGAACATGAAAGGGGGACCATCTTACACTCACAAGAAGAAACACAGGATGTAAGTAAAGGTAAAGGGACCCCTGACCATTAGGTCCAGTTGTGGACGACTCTGGGGTTGCGGCGCTCATCTCGCTTTATTGGCCGAGGGAGCCGGCGTACAGCTTCTGGGTCATGTGGCCAGCATGACTAAGCCGCTTCTGGTGAACCAGAGCAGCGCACGGATACACCGTTTACCTTCCCGCTGCAGTGGTACCTATTTATCTCCTTGCACTTAGATGCTTTTGAACTGCTAGGTTGGCAGGAGCAGGGACCGAGCAACGGGAGCTCATCCCGTCACGGTGATTCGAACCGCTGGCCTTCTGATTGGCAAGTCCTAGGCTTTGTGGTTTAGACCACAGCACCACCCACATCCCTATTAGGATATAAGTAGGATAAACTAATAATAAGCAAAACATCTTATCTTGCTTGAGGTGTTGGTAAGAAGGTGGATATTCTGTGATTTAGTGATGAGGCGCTGATGTGAAATGCACCAAGAACATGCTAGTAATAGCAAAAGCATTGGAATATTGCAAGACAAATATCAACAATCCATTGATGCAAGAATGGCAACAATTAAAGGGCATTTGGTTCATAGCCAATGTGCAGTGATTCACCAAAAACAGTATGTATTCAAAATGTTTGGAGCAGTGTTTTAAATCCCTGGAACTGCCCAATTCAACCTGAATTCCTTTTTTCAAACAAATAAACAAAAATGAATCTATTCCTAGCCGTGTTGGGCTACAACTAAAGGATCGAGTGAACAGATGTGATTTCCCAGAGCAAGAAGGCAATGTACACATTTGGCTGTAATCTCTGGGCGGGATAAAATAAAGCATATTTTAGGCACCAATAAGCAATTTAGGAAAGCCAGAATGTTAGAAAATTTCAGTGTATGGATGGAAAATGGAAAATAATTGGAGATGTTACTGAGAAAAGGAATATAATGCCATATCAAGAGAAATATCAAAGGCAATTTCACCTACCACTCCTTCAGAATCTGTAAAAAAAAAAGAAACTGTCTTCAAAAAGCGACACCAAAAACGTTCACTTCATTTTCAAAAATGACTCCTGTTTAAAATACTCTCTGAAACACAGTTTACAATTGACATTGGGTTGCATCCAGAGATCTCTGAGCAGACTTCAGTTCTTGCAGCATGTTTTGTAGGATGTTTTGAACCAATGTCTCTTGGTGTCTCTTCTTGCCCTTTCTTACTTGTCACCTGTTGAACTGGTAGGCCTCAAAATACCTATTTGCAGGGCTGGATTTGGGTTTGATGAGGCCCTAAGCTACTGAAGGTAGTGGGGCCCTTTATATGTCCAGATATCCTTTGTCAGCAACAAACTGTCACTGTTTTTTGTGTTGAATATATGCTATATGGTAATTTATGGACCTAATTGGTATCTAAAGCTATGTGCATATGTTGCCAGGCAACCAGTCCATGCAGAATGTAGGCACCCTATATGTAGAAATGGACAAGCCAGTGATATTTTATGAAGCAGGCTAGCAGGCGGGGCCCTTTACTTACATCACAGGAGCCTACACAACACAAAACACTGTTGCTGTATGTAGGTTTTATTTTATTTGTTTTTTATCTTATGTTTTCCCAATCACTGCCTTGTCGTGGCTAAGGGGCTTGAATAACTCCAAGAAGCAATAAGCTATGCCATGTAGGGCCACCCAAGACGGACAGGTCATAGCCAAGAGTTTAGACTAAATGTGATCCATCTGGAGAAGGAAGTGGCAAACCACTCCAGTATTTTGCCAAGAAAAATCCATGGACATAAAAAAGGAGAAGCTTTGAGAAGAAAGTGAGAGTTTCCAAGGCATGCTCTGGTTCATGGGATCACAGAGAGTCGAACACAACTAAGATGACTAAAGAACAACAATCTTATATTTTGGAAATGTACATTGTTTTTAAACAAATTTACATTTGGGGGGCCCCAAGATAGTAGGGCCCTAAGCTATAGCTTGTTTAGCTTATACGTAAATCTGTCACTGCCCATTTGACTTTTGGGCCTGATTTTCTTCCGATATATTCATTTGAAATAGAAGTCTTTTGTTTATACCTAGTTATATTCTCTTTTATTTCTTCCTGGGTATAATCTTTAATAAACCCTTCCCTATGATCTTTGGCTATGGATTTTGAAATTAGTTTTTGTGAATCAGGCCATATGTGAAACTTTGTATGTGATGCAGGAGCACCAACTCTAGGGGGCCAAAGACACCTCAGCTCCCTCAATATTTGTTGGGAGGGGGCCTGGCGCATGTCATGCGTGTGTGATGTCACATTGTGCATTGCAGCTTCAGCGGCTGGCTCCTCCAAACTGCTTGGCTGTCAGGCTTCAGCGAATTGGCTTCCTCCTCCCATGGCAGTAGATAAGAAGATCAAAGAAAGGAACGCCTTACCAGTTAGAAACTTTAATAATCACAGTGAGAGAACAAAGAACTCATCTCCTAAAAATGGCGATGCTCCCAATTAAGGATTAACCCCCCTTCCATCCCTATTAATCTACATCACTCCTACATCTTGCAATCTGAGTTTGTACCTTCTGTGCTTTCTGTGCTGAGACTTTCTTAGCTCTTCTTTACCTTGGGCTGAGCGGAGGAATGCTGTCCCGAGACTAAATCTGTTAACCCTCTATCTTCCAGTGTTTCTTCTCCTAGCTGTTCCCCATCCAGTATTTCCCAGCTTCTGCCTTCAGAACTATGCCCCTCTGCAAACCACTGTTCCAAATCTATACTGTCCTCCTGCTCCTGGGAAGATTCAGGATCAGGATGAGGAGCAGTGGGAGGGAGTGGCTCCCACCATTCCTCCTCAGTGCAGCCCTCCTCAGCACAGTCCCTGACATTGGCCTCCTCTAGGCGATGTGATGTCATGCACACATCACACACATGATGTCACACATGGGCAATGGGCCCCCTCAGTATTGGGGGGATTGGCACCTCTGATGTGATGGATTAAGTGGGTTTTTTTTAAAAAAAGGAAGATTTCCCCATTCCTCTTTTTGTCTATTTAATGTTTTAAAACTTTTTCAAATCAATATATTTATATTTCTAAATCCAGTCAACATCTGAGTCCTCCTCCCCTTCTCTCTAATTGAAAAGTTGCTTCCTTGCCAGTACAAGCGCAAACACTTGAAAGTCTATAGTGCCCTAGAGTGTTTTGTTTTTCTCTTTGTAGACCCAGATATCGAGGCCAAGGATAAAAGGCTCTACAAAAGAAACCTGAGATTTGGATTAAAACAACAACAGCAACATGTGTCTGAGAGGAACTGTTACATGTGTGCGGGGGGAGGAATCTGTATATGGGATAAGAACCCCTAAACACGTCCCTAGAGAGAGATATTTTGCATCTAGAAGCTATCAAACACTGTTCTAATGTAAGCCTAACCTACATTTATTTGCCAAGACATATAAACACAGAAGAGTACTCAAAAAGAGGCTGTTTATTATAAGGAAGAAAGCATACATAGATAAAGTTTATAGTAATAAATGCAGGTAATGTATGATCATATATATAAAAAACCCAACTATATTTAACTAATACATTCACACTCCTGATCTAAAGCAATGAATCCACATTATTAGCTGAGGTGAAGCTTATAGATTTTGGGAATATGAATTATTTGCATTCTACTTTCTGCAAAGTAGAAATAAAACAATGGCAGCTATAGATGAGATTTGAGACTGGGTTTGCCTATACTGTAACCTCTCAGATTCTCAAAATCCTCTATTTGGTGATTAATAGTGCAATTCTCATCATGTCTACTCAGAAGCAAGTCCTACTGAATTCAATAGGGTTTACTCCCAGGTATGTAGGGTTACAATGGAACTTGTAGCCTTTGTTGGTAGCAGTGGTAGTCAACTATTTATCAGCTCCATCTTCAAGGAGAAATGGGAGCAACCAGAATGAAACCTTAAATGGACCAGATGTGACCCATAACTAAAGTGCTGTATACTTCTAGCTTAGATGCTATATCAGTATGCTTAGAGCTGCATGATATTAATAAGAGCCAAAAGTGATATACATGACTACAATACAAGACCAGTTAAAAGTTGTTAGCTGCCTTTTTATTTATTTGCTCTCTAGTCTTTGCCCCAAAACTAGAGCAGGTTTAGACCTAAATTGTTGGAGTGTAGGAACTTGGGAAGGGAAGAAGTGGAATGAGTTTTGTTTCAAATTAGGCTAGACCCAGGTCACTTAAGTATTCATTCTGATTTGTTTGCACAAAGTTTGCAAGGAGCTTAAACAACATTGGCTGTTTATTGAACATTTCTCCTGATTTGTTTACAGGGAGTTAGATGATGTTGCTCAATCAGTTGTCAACCCATTCTTTCCTGGGCATTTCATTTTCATTTTCATTTTTTGCAAAACTATTAATGTTGTTGTTGTTGTTTGGTAAGGGGAAGTAGGTTTGTTGTTCACAATGGTCAGATCAACTTCAGCTGAGCAACCTCAATTTGCAGATACATGAATGAATCCCACCTGAAAATGGAGACAGACCAAAGGCAACCTCAGGTCAATTTGAAAAAGAAGTAGTGTGGTTTTACGTCAGCTTGAAAAGCAGGACCAGGGAATCCCAATCCACTTTGAGTGCTGCCTAACCTATTCTGCTTAATCACAGTGTATCTGCTTGCAGTTGGGATGTATGGAGAGGCAATGGGACTGAGCTGTGGGTGAATGGCTTTTGACAAGCTGAAGAGCAATTTGAGAGTTCTGCTGGGGTCTTTTGCAAAGCTGCTCTGAAGCTAGATGTGGTCTGTATTAGAGACATGGTTTCCAATTGGTCTCTACCCCTCCTTTTAAGCCTTTAACTCAAGCCTGACTCACAGAAATGAAGCAGAAAATGTATTTCTCATCAGGTTATCCTGTGTCTGGTAAAACAGCAGCTACTTAATTTCTGAGTAACGAGAGAGTTTTCCCCAGCATAGAGGTACAATAATGTGGAAGTGGTACTCCTGCTGAATTTCTGCCTGCCGTGCATTCATTAAAGAAACCAGAAAGCCTGGTGGAAGGAAAGAGGTATAGCTCTAGCTCCATGACATAATGGAGTACTTTCATGAGATACTTTGGTTCTAGTGTTAAATCAGATCTGGGAGACAATCATCCCTTTTATTTCCAGGGTTAGGGATGTGATTGCTGTTGTTTATGTAGCCCAAAGTATCCAAGAGGAAACCCAAAGATTTGCAGGAGCACAAAACGAAACAAAAAACACCCCAACCTAACAGGTGGCAGGGAATGCAAAACAACCAATGAATATGGAGAGTATTTGGTGGATATGTTGTATGTGAAACCCCCCCCCCAAAAAAAAATAGGTAGGAGGGGGAATAGAATGGAATGTTGTGGAAGCGGATTGGCTGGCTGGCTGAGACAGTGAACAGAACATTTTGTTGCAGGACCCATTTGTATACTTACACTTAGCACCCTATAATTTGGACTCTCACCTCTGCCAGAGGCTTGAACAAAGGACTTCACTTTTGCCAAATCTAGGTTATATTTTTGGGGATTATTTTAACATTCTCATTGTTTATGATAATCCATCCAATAGCTCTGAGCCCATAGATCTGAGCCCAATCACATAAAACCCTCTTGAAAGAAAATACATACATACATATATATATGTGGATTTAAAGGCCCAAAGATAGGCATTAGCATATTCATGAAACTGCACTCAAAAGAGACACGTGTTTAAGTCCATGCTTAAATACGTTCTGGCAATGCAATTTCTGTGATGAATACAGATCAAACGTTTAAGCTTGGATGAAAAGGAGCTTTGCAGTTTTGAAAACAAAACTAGGTTCCAAAATTATTCTCCCTTGACCTGACAATTTCATAAGATAAAGATTAAGGAAAGTAAGGTTTTCAAAAGTGACATGCTTCCAAAACGGTTGTACTAAATGATTTTTGCAGTAGTGTTGGACTTGAAGGCACAGAGGAGGAACTGGTGCCCCTCCTGTCCCTCTCCAGCTAAATTCCCAGCACTCTTCAATCATCATCATAGAATTGTAGAGTTGGAAGGTACCCCATAGGGTCATCTAGTCCAACCCCCCAAAATGAAGGACTCTTTCACCCATTGAATATGATGTCCTCAGCCATGGTTAACACTGACCAGAACTCCCGGCTTGACCAAGATGTGAAAGCAGGGGCTGAATTAAGATTGTGGTCCCTGGTTGAGAGGGCACCTAGTTGGCATGAACTAATACTAACGTTTGAGAAGAACCTACCTTTGAGTCCACTGATTGAGTCTACTGAGGATAGAGTCTGCTTAGAGAAGAGCAGAGGCAGTCTGAGAAAAAGACTTGATGAGGCAGTCTGCAAACCAATGATAAAGTGCTCTGTCACTGAAACAACAACATAGAGGATAAATCCATCCTTCCCCATGGCATCAAATAATTTAATGCATGCTCTTTCATTTGAGCCACTCCACTATCTTCCCCTTAATAATTTGTGCTTTAAGCATTCCACTTCATGTAATAATACTATGATCACATTGACTTGGTGCTCTTCCATCTTAGTATTATTCTAGGAGAAAGATGATCTAATCTTCAACAAGGGCATCTTCCGTTGAGGACCTATATGAGACAGCAAATCCTGTTCTAGCTGGACTTCCCTAATTCAACTTCTTCCTTGTTATAGGCCTGTTATTCTGTCCTTTTGAATTTCTGGGTAGTGTGTATGTGTGCGCACACATACAGACTTTTTTTTAAAAAAAGATAATTGGTGAAATGAAATTGTGTTGCCAATATAAAACACTATGCTTTAGAGCAGGCCATTTGCTATGCTGCTGTCATTGTCATAAAATTAGGGGAAATTGAAGATTTCCAGATGTACCTTTATGCACTGTAGGGCGGAAGACTCTATTCCTTAACCTTTATGTGGAATAGTCACAATTCAAAACGCCCAAGGAAAAATGCTCTCTTGGAAACTGTAATTAAAGTAACATAGCAAAACAAGAGCACAGTAACAATTTCATAATAGCACAGCAAAACAAAAATATAGCAATATACAAAGATGCACATTTCAAGACCATAAATACAACAAGATTACTTAAACAGCAAGCAGCATCCAATTGCAAATATTTCAGCACTGGTGACAGGATAGCATCCTCCACCATATGTGAAGCATCAAGAATTATTTATTTCAGAGGCCTTTTTGCATAGGTTTCCCCAGATATGCAAGATTGGGCCACTTGATTTATGCTTTAATCTCTGCTTTTATGATATTGCTTTTCCTCCAACAAGCCACTGTTGTCCTCCCCACACTGCCCTATCCATACAACCCTACAGCAGAACTGGGAAATCTGTTGGATTCCAGTTCCCATCAGCCCCAGCCAGCATGTCAATGGTCAAGAAGGATAGGACTTGTAAGCCTAGAGGGCCACACATTCTCATTCCTGCACTACACAAGGAATGAGGATAGGAAACACATGAGACAACAAAGCAGACATATATAACATTGTTTACCTGCTCAAGCAAGCTTGACAAATTTTAATGAATGGGAACATCCAAGCATAAAAGCAATCATTGCCAATGTGAATCGTGAAGTGCTTTTAAGGCAGAACTAAGCATTATTCATGGAGGATAAAAATAAATCCACATAGTAGCGTATTAATTGCTTTCTCATAAAAAATTGTCTATTGAAGTTATGGCTCAAAAGCAATGGTATGGAGGTCCACAAGTTGATCAGTAGTTTAAAGAATGGCTAAAATATTGTAACAGAAAGTTGAATGCCTTATGCATCTCTTGTGGCTTCCTCTAGATGAAAAATGCATAGACTATTTAATCACAAAAAATATCAAAGCAGTATAAAGAATAATAAAGCCATAACCATAATCAATAAAAGACAGATAAAATCAGCAGAACCTTTAAAAGCAAATATGCATAACTAACTTATATGCCTGAGTAGGCTTGCTGAAATAAAAAGAGTTTGCAGCAGATGTTCAAAGCAATATAGGAAGAATGACTGCCTCTTTTTTCGAGGAAAAAAATATACAGGGACTGATTAGTGTAATAAGAATTGGGTGATTAGTGGAATGATACCAAATAAAAAGTTAACCTCATATTCAGTATGGTCTGTGACTTACTAGAGTTATGTACACGTTAGTGATATGAATTGCAATGAGACCATTTCCTTGCCACCTGCCTCCATTTTGATATGTTCAGCCAGAGAAGGGGCAGATATGCCTTCACTTGATGCCCATTCATTGATCTGCTTCCCCACACTGAATTCCAATTCACTGGCTTGGAGGGAAATGCTGGGGCCTTGACAAGAGTCTTCTGGAATGAGGCACTGGGGCACTAACCGCCACTCTATAGCGTTCATTTCACACACACATTTTTCAATGGGTAAAATTTGGCTGTGCACACACCAACCCATTTGTAGCACAGAACTGTAGTTTTTCTCAATCAGAAATCATGTTTGTTCTCACCGTGCTACTAATCCAGATTGATTCTAGATCCTGCTGGTGGGTATGGTTACTGGGTATGTGTTTGAAAATCCTTCCCTTGGTTTGGTTGTCTACATCTTTCCCACTCTGCACATGCCTCAGGTGAATGAAGAAAGAAATTGTGGTTGCAATCTTAGTATATGCTCACCCACATTGTTGGACAGATGTGGATACTGGAAGCACATTCTTCTGTTTTCAAATCAACACATATGCATAAGCAATATGACAATAAGCGTTTATTTTTAGAATGAAACTAGTTTCTCAAGAGAGAGCTTTTCAGGGCCACAAAATGTGGTAAATCTAGATTGTGCGTGGACTACAGAGGGGGAAAAGGCATGGAATTCCATCTTTGCTGATTCTAGAATAAATAAATGTTGCATGTATGAAGCCCTTGGCTACAAATAGATTCAGATAGGTATTGCATTTAATTATTTAACTGACTTTTCATATATCTATGCATAGGAAAATGGTGCAACTCGCCCAGGAAGCTTTTAAACAACTCAAAATGGGCATTTTTCATAAAACTGTAGAGAAAGTCCTAGCTAAGATCAACAATTGCGGATGTTAACAGACAAGTAAGCACAAGATGAGAAGATGATAAGAGTATTTATCCTGCCATTACTAACCACTTACAATTCATGCTAAAGTGGACAGAGTAATGATCCAATAATATGCAGGCTTGAGCTCTTTTTATCTTCACTATCTAGAGAGGAAATATTCCTCAGCCATAATGGCTCCTGGGCTAGAAAATGTAGATGTATCCCACAGCTAAACAGATGCTTACTAAGGGCTGGTCTTCTTTGGATGAGCAAAATGAAGTTGTGGGAAAGTGTCCTTAAAATAATAGCTTTAAGCATATTCTGCTCAGCCTTATGGTACATTTGGCTCACTGAAACTATGTGACCATGTGGGCTCCTGGAGAAGACATCACAGCCAGAACCTACTGGTCTTTTTCACTCCTGTGCCATGCTAAACTTTGTGTGTCATCTGAAGCTGGGCTCATGGTTAAGCTCTCATCTCACTAACCATGAGCTGCAGCCAAGGTTTGTTCTTGGTTATAGCTCATGGTTTGTGAACTTTGTTGTTTAGTTGTCTTAGTCGTGTTCGACTCTCCATGACCCCATGAACCAGAGCATGCCTTGGGAACTCTCACTTTCTTCTCAAAGCTTCTCCTTTTTTATGTCCATGGAGTTTTCTTGGCAAAATACTGGAGTGGTCTGCCAGTTCCTTCTCCAGGTGGATCACATTTAGTCTAAACACTTGGCTATGACCTGTCCATCTTGGGTGGCCCTGCCTGGCATAGCTCATTGCTTCTTGGAGTTATTTAAGCTCCTTCACCACGACAAGGCAGTGATCTATGAAGGGGTTTGTGAACTTAAAGAGAACTTAAACATATGCCCAGATTTGGATAAGAAGTAAGCCAATTCACCAAATTACACTGCACCCCAATGGAGTTCCTGTTTCTTTATTTTTTGTTTTGGCACAGTGAGCCATAATTTGAAGTTTTGACTAACTCCTGTTAGGTACAGTCTCACACCTTGGGCAAATAAATTTACAACCTATGAGAGAAAACCTATGGTTTTCCCAGTCGTGATGTATGGAAGTGAGAGCTGGACCATCAAGAAGGCTGATCGCTGAAGAATTGATGCTTTTGAATTATGGTGCTGGAGGAGACTCTTGAGAGTCCCATGGACTGCAAGAAGATCAAACCTCTCCATACTGAAGGAAATCAACCCTGAGTGCTCACTGGAAGGACAGATTGTAAAGCTGAGGCTCCAGTACTTTGGCCACCTCATGAGAAGAGAAGACTCCCTGGAAAAGACCCTGATGTTGGGAAAGATGGAGGGCACAAGGAGAAGGGGACGGCAGAGGACGAGATGGTTGGATAGTGTTTTCGAGGTTACCAGCATGAGTTTGACCAAACTGCGGGAGGCAGTGGAGGACAGAGGTGCCTGGCGTTCTCTGGTTCATGGGGTCACGAAGAGTCGGACACGACTAAACGACTAAACAACAACAACAATAATGAGAGATACACAATTATGTATTGGAAAGTTTTACAGTTTGCATCCAACTGGTAAAATTGCTGAAGTGAAGGCAATGCAATGATCAATAAGCCCGCAACTTGCACACATTTAACTTGTGAGCACTCAGCTTTAAGGGCGTTGCAAAGAAAGAAAGAAAGAAAGAAAGAAAGAAAGAAAGAAAGAAAGAAAGAAAGAAAGAAAGAAAGGAGGGAGGGAGGAAGGAAGAAGAGTTTGGATTTGATATCCCGCCTTTCACTCCCCTTCAGGAGTCTCAAAGCAGCTAACAATCTCCTTTTCCCTTCCTCCCCCACAACAAACACTCTGTGAGGTGAGTGGGGCTGAGAGACTTCAAAGAAGTGTGATTGGCCCAAGGTCACCCAGCAGCTGCATGTGGAGGAGTGGAGACTCGAACCTGGTTCCCCAGATTACAAGACTACTGCTCTTAACCACTACACCACACTGGCAGGCAGGCGGGCGGGAGGGAGGGAGGGAGGGAGGGAGGGAGATGGAAAGGGGATGGGGTCCTGGAGAAAATAACTTTGACAATCCCACCTCCCATTGAACCCAACGCATCTTGACTATGCACAATTTTAGCTTTAGGTGTGATTCCCCAGAACATAATCCCCAAGTAAGTTGTGGGCATTGTGTACATACAACAAACTTCTATTTCTCAAGCAGAGCAAATAGCCAGTGGACCATGGACATGCAAGCAGCCCTTTAAACTAACCAAATGGTCAGCTGCACCGAGATCAGAAGATAGGATTTAACATGCTAGTGGCCTAAGATGGATATAATAATAGGCATTTAGTGTTCAGATCTGATTTCCACATCTAACTAAATGCATTGCTACCCTGAGATACCTTTTATTCTTCTGACAATTTGAGGCGCAAAAAGAAAATTGCTCCATTAACAGAATCCTGAGCCATTTTGCCTTTCCAGAGATGATAATAATACATTTAATTTAGGAAGCCTCTTATTACTAAATGAAAGTAGGTTGTGAGGAGGGGGAAGATTCAATCTTGCCCAGCATGCAAATTTTTACATAATATCATTGGTCTTTTACAACAGAAGCAGGGGAAAATCTCAATATCATTTTATTTTGACATTTGTGCCCAACTTTTTATGTTATAAATAAAATCTTGTAAAGGACTGGCTAATGTTCAAAATGAGAAATATGGGTTTGTGAATTAACTATTCCTTAAGTTAAATGAATTCAATAATTCAAGGCAAGTATTTCTAGATGTGGGCATGATACATAACCCAACATATTCTTGCATGCAGATCAGTCTTCAGAAAAGGAAACATGTGTAGGCAAAGGTTAGAATCTGCTGGGAATTTCTTCTGTGCAAGTACTGAAATGATACAAGGTCAGAGTGGTAAGCAACAGAAATGGAAAAAAGGTGGAGATTGTTTTAAGGAAATGATACCTGGTTTAAAATTGACAGAGCTGAATTAAAATACTATTGCAAATGCCCAAAGATCTACCAAAGCTATTATAAGGTTTTTCTATGGAAAAGAGGGGCTAATATATTCCAGTAGCCTCCTAGGTCTTTGCTGCAAAAATATTAACACAACTGACATATGGCTCTCAGATCTGCAGCTTCTTAAACCTTGCTCCCTTAGATTCATTCCAAACTAAGTTCTGTCGCTGCCTGCTAGCGATCCCTTCTAGTGTGTCTAACATAGCTGTCTGCCTGGAGGTCAGGCAAATCCCTGTTAGCACTCGGATATGGAATCTGAAGATGCATTATTGGTTAAAACTTATTTTTCCCCCCATTGGGTTGGCACCCTTAACCCTACTGGATTCCTACCAATCCAAATGGAAAGCTACACTGCATGAAAAGCTAAGAGGCTTGGGGTTTTCCCCACAGGCCCTGACAGAGCTGAAATCAAATGAGGTTCTTAGTGGAAAGCTATACCTTTTGGCTACTCATTTTCTCTATTTATTTATTTATTTATTTATTATATTTGCCACTTGCTCTCCATTGCAGCAGGAAAATGAATACATAAATGTTACAAACACTTCCAGAGCCATAATTATAACAATATAACAGAAAATTAAACAATATGGGTTGCGTACAGCAAAGTTAAAGCTATGGTTTTCCCAGTAGTGATGTATGGAAGTGAGAGCTGGACCATAAAGAAGGCTGATCGCTGAAGAATTGATGCTTTTGAATTATGGTGCTGGAGGAGACTCTGAGATTCCCATGGACTTCAAGAAGATCAAACCTATCCATACTCAAGGAAATCAGCCCTGAGTGCTCACTGGAAGGACAGATCGTGAAGCTGAGGCTCCAATACTTTGGCCTCCTCATGAGAAGAGAAGACTCCCTGGAAAAGACCCTGATGCTGGGAAAGATGGAGGGCACAAGGAGAAGGGGACGACAGAGGACAAGATGGTTGGATAGTGTTCTCAAAGCTACCAGCGTGAGTTTGACCAAACTGTGGGAGGCAGTGGAAGACAGGAGTGGCTGGCGTGCTCTGGTCCATGGGGTCACGAAGAGTTAGACACGACTAAATGACTAAACAACAACAGCAGCAGCAAAGTACGCAAAGAATTTTGCTTGTGCAAAAGAAGTCCCCCTCTCTCCCCTCACCTTGTGTGCTCCCCCAATGTATTTTGGGTTTCCCGCTGATGCTCTGGGGTAGAAGAGGGACAGGGGAGTTATAGAAGCCCTTGGGCAAACAGGACAATTTTGATAGATACAACTATATGTAATAAATTTGGGGGGTGGGGCTAAGGGTTTTTAAAACCCTATTTTTAAACCTTGTTATAAAATATGGTCATGAGGGGTGTGTGTGCAGGATTGAGTCCTGTGTGGCACTACCTCTGAGACCTTCTCCCACAAATATGCACCTGTGTAAATCAGATTAAGCTTGGGATTCTGTTGCCTATCTATATCACAGAAAGTGTTACCTTCACTGAGTTATAGCCTGCAGCAAGAGACCTGGGGAAGAGAGCTAATGGCAAAAGAGACGATTACAGCTCAGTAAGCAAGATTGCAGTTTATAGAACCAGATAAATCAACAGAGCCGTCAACACCATCTTGCAGTTCTTCAGATATCTGCACGGAGTCAACAATTCTTCAGAGAGACTTCATTTAAATAAGCTAGCTAAGGCTGCTTTCACGCAGGAGCTAGGTTCTGGTTCTAGGAAGCTTTGCACCAGAATAGATATCTTTCAGCAGCAATTTTGCTTAACTAGAAAATATTTCACAACCGTGGCTTGCTAGTTTTTTCAGTGTTTTTCTGCACTGGAGAAGGAGAAGCACTTGTAGGATTTTCTTCAGGTGCCCAAATAACTTGATTGGTAGAGTACTACACAGAAAGAGAGGGAGAAGAAGTTCTGTTGTGCAAGTGGAATAGCAGTGTCGGATACAACCCATAGGAAATGTAAGGATGTACAGTGGTACCTCAGATTACATACACTTCAGATTACATACTGTAATGGTTCTAGGGGTTGCTTGTGCGTAAGCAGGTGCCTATCTCCCCAGCTGGGTGCAAACACCTAGCTGGGTTGCCAAAGTGAACCTTTTCTGTCCGGACAGCCACTCACTCGTTGCTGACTCAAAAGCTGGCAGAATCCGTGAGTGGGCGTTTCTTAAACTTCTTCCAGCAAAGAAGTTATTTGACGCCTAGTCTCTGCCTACCCTCTCTGCGCAGAAGCCTTCTGCGCAGGGAGGGCGTGGGCAACGGAGGACCCCTACTCTCCCTGCTGGTCCCAGGCAAGGAGTCATGAGACCGCCTCGCCACTTCCCCCAGCTGCCCCCCTTCTCCACTGGTGCTACGCTGATTCTCTTCCCCAGAAGATGGGCTGCTCCTCCTGATCCCTGGACACTCTCTGGAATCCCTCTGGCTTTCGCTCTCCCCCTCCAGTACTGATGGCAGTTCCCTGACACATACGCTTCAGGTTACAGACTCCGCTAACCCAGAAATAGTACCTCGGGTTAAGAACTTTGCTTCAGGATGAGAACAGAAATCGTGTGGCGGCATCGGGAGGCTCCATTAGCTAAAGTGGTGCTTCAGGTTAAGAACGGACCTCTGGAATGAATTAAGTACGTAACCAGAGGCACCACTGTAAGTAAGTAAGTATGTATCTAGAAATCAGTATCTCAGAATTTCGGTTGGGTATATGCTGACAAGCATAGTATTTGGCATCTGATACAAAGCAGATGCACAGCATCCAGCAACAGCTGAATGCAGTGATAAAATGGGGAGAGTACCATAGTATTTTTTGGAGGGCATGCCTTTTTTTGTACCTTTCCCCTATCCTTTTATGTTGCTTTGCCTCTTTCCTGTAACTCATGCCCATTCTCATCTTAGAAGGTTTTGGCCATGATCCCGAGAGGGAGTGCATTAATTTATGGAATATTGTGCACAAGAAAAATTGGAATGGAGTGTTTGTGCAAAGCTGGATTTCTGAAGACAATATTGTCCAGAATGGTTTATTCTCATGAGACCTACTGCACCTAGTAGACTCCCACTGCCCCTGTACTAGGGGATTTATGTTTTTCTAAAAAATAAAAATAAAAACAGCATTTTCATATGAACAAAAATGAAGAAATATATATATAATATCACTCCAGTAGGAAGGCATTAATACCTGAGTGTAAAGCTCTGTTTTTTCTTAAAAGGAATCTTCTGAATCAGGAGGTTCTGCAAACCCAGGAAAACCCAGCTAATTAGGAAGTATGCATAGCTTACACAGTAATTGTTTAGATGTTTGTTTGTTTGTTTGTTTATGTCCCCACCACTTTTATGGATGATATTTGATCAGTCCCAGATCTGTCTTGAGGGATGATAAAGAACATATATAGTGAACTTTGTTAAATGGATCCAGTTCAATCCAAACACTGCTGTGCACACAGAGTGATGGCACAATAAGTTGTATAGGAAGCAAGGATCCATGTGGGCTCGTATTTTTATGACCCCCATGGTAGGAAAGTGATGGCCATACTTATTTTATAGCTAGTCGGAGCCACCACAGTAAAACTGGTAGACTCAAATATTACCACACTTGCTTGGTACTCAGGAATATTCTTGTGGCATTCCCTGAACTGCAGCAAAAATGTTACTTTCAACTGTGTTCAAGAATTTATTTTCCTTTCTACCATATGCAGTTGGTTCCCTCTTTCATTTATTGATTCACTGAAGACCACTCTGGGTCCCCCCCCAAGACAAATCTGAGGGGGCAAAATGCACGCTGAGTCTGGTCACTCAGTTCATCCTAATCTAGGAAATGTCACCTTAAAGCCAATTAAATCTGCTATGCTAGACATGCCTGTGACTCACCCAGCAAAGCAAGCTAACAAAACTCATTATCGTGCCACCTAAATTCTCACTCCTCTGTCAAATAGTCACAGGATGGAACCTGATCGATTTGCAGATTTGGGTAGGCAAGTCTTTACAGCAATATGCCAAAACAGGAGCGGGGAGATGTGTTTTTAGGGAAAAGTGGGTGAAATTCTACAATATAAAATACAGTGATTATGCCTAGTGTTGCACTTTTGGTTCTTGGCTTTCATTTGATGCCTTCAGTTTTCTAATGGGTTTTATATTCTTTGAAAATACAGGCGACTCTCAACTTACACGGGGGTTACTTTCTGGGGTTTGCATGTAAAGCAAAAAAAAAAAAAAGTATAGTAAAAAAGGCATTGGGTCCGATGATGGGTGGGCTTGCCAAAGACCTTTTCCCCAGATGCCTGCCCCCTTTCTGCCCCCTTTCTATTTTATTTTTATTTCCCCCAAGGGCATAAAGCTGAGTTACCTGTATAATCAAATTGTTGATAAAAATATAATAAAATATAATTCAAACATCAATTGTGTTGCTTTAGATCGAATGATGAACTTTGCATTTTTCTGGTTTTAGATTGCTTTTATGTGTTGTATTTTACCTCATCAAGCAGCTTTGAGACTTTTCCCTTTATAAAGTGACTAATAAACTTAACAATAATAATTAGCTTCTATTACTAGGTAGCCTCTGTGGTTTTCCTACCAATATATTCCAATGACTTTTAAAGTTCTAGTTTTAATTTTGGTACTTTCTTTGACCTCTTTATACAAGAGCCCCGGTGAATGGCATTTTAATACTTATTCTATAAAGCAAAATGAGAGCACAGCTGTGGAAAGTCCGGAAGGCAGCCTAATCACAGCAAATATTTCACACACGAAACACCAACTCCAACACCCTGGCCTTGACTAATTATACTATTAGTGTTGAAGGCAGGAGAAAATTGTTTTTAGGATTATAATAATATTCTGAAACTGAATTACAAGGTATGCATGACTCAGAATCTAGCAGCCTTTTAAAATGATTTGAAGTTACTCTGAACACTCTGAATGCCTAGTCCAGAGCCAGAAGGAGCAACAGTGCTCATGTATTGGAGGACAATATTCAAGCACTGTGTTTCTCCTGCCCACATGAAGAAATGTAAGGTACAAGCTCCTTGCGCAGAAGCCCATATGCATGGCGCAAGGACGCCCAAGGATTTGGGGATGGGGTGTCATAGGTTTGCTAATGACATCCAGCTCTTATTGTCATTTTCATCAAACACAAGTCAAACAGGAGAGAGGCTGAACACTGAACAGGGGCCCAAATTCAGCAATGGACTGGGTGAAAACCTATAAACTCAACCCAGATATGATAGAGTGACCAGGCAGGTGGCTGGTGCTGATGAAACAGCTGGTGTCCAGTCTATTTTGGACCTTGGATGTTGCCCACACTAAAGGGCCTAATTCTTTTGGTTAAATGGCATCTGTGTCATGAAGCACCTCCTATGAGCTGAGGTTGGTGTGCCAACTGTGGCTCTTCTAGGCAGAGTTAGGTCCGCAGTAGCTGTGTTGTAGTAACGTTCAGGTTAAGGAACTGCATTGTACATGGGACTGCCTTTGAGGATCACTCAGTCTACTATTTGTTTAGAATACACAGCATTTACAATTGCTGACTGAAACGGATGGATAAGGACAGTGGACACAAGCCAAGTGGACACTGGTGGTCAGGGCCTCTCCAAAGATTCAGGCAGGGATTGTCACAGCCCTGCTAGGAGATGCCAAGGACTTGGGACCTTCAGCATGCAAACCAGATGTTCTACCACTGAGATGTAGCTCTTCATCTCACCATACATAATATACTGAACTCATTTTTTAAAATTACAAACCTGAGCCTGTTTTAAGACATTTGCTGGACCAGTGAGAGACTTTGCACATTGGAGGGTTGGGAAAAACCTTCCTCTTCCTGCTAGGTGGCAGGAGCAGGGACCGAGCAATGGGAGCTCATAGTCTTAAAAGCCTAGGGCACATATTTTCATGGCCCCCTGGTGGCTATGGCAGCTCATTTACCAAAAGTGATGTATTTTGAGTTAACTGTGGATGTGTATACTAGATTCTGAACAAACTAAGCCTCCTAGAGCAAAATATACATTGGAGGCTTAGTTTGGTCAGAATCGATATAGGCTTATCATTAAATACATTACTTCTGGTCACTGAGCCACTATAGCCATTAAAGGACCATTAAAATTTGTGTCCCAGACTTTTAAGACTGGTGTGCCCATGTACTATGGGACGCGGGTGGCACTGTGGGTTAAATCACAGAACCTAGGGCTTGCCGATCAGAAGGTCAGCTGTTCGAATCCCCGCGACAGGGTGAGCTCCCCTTGCTCAGTCCCTGCTCCTGCCAACCTAGCAGTTCAAAAGCACGTCAAAGTGCAAGTAGATAAATAGGTCCTGCTCCAGCGGGAAGGTAAATGGCATTTCCGTGTGCTGCTCTGGTTCTCCAGAAGCGGCTTAGTCATGCTGGCCACATGACCCGGAAGCTGTATGCCGGCTCCCTCGGCCAATAAAGTGAGATGAGCACCACAACCCCAGAGTCGTTCGCGACTGGACCTAATAGTCAGGGGTCCCTTTACCTTTACCTTTACCTGTGCCTGTGTACTATTTGAAACCAAAGGGGCACATTGGTCGCCAAATGAGAAATATATTGGCATTATTTTCAGTTCTCCTACCCCACTAACATGGGAATGAATAGAGAGGGGAGTCACAGGGATTTGAATCCTCAGGACAATACCCAGTGCATCATCCATTGTGTCATGCCGACTGTCAGTATTATTGAAATGGGAAAGCAAAATGGATTGATAGGCTCAGGGTCTCAGCTAGTGAATTTTTCAATCTATCTTTGTCAAGGACTTTTCACAGGTTTTGATGAATCCATTTCTCAGTGAGCATGCCACTGGATTCTATTTTATCAGGTAAAAAGGAATGCATTGCTGCATCATATATTAAGAGAAATGTAGATTCACAGTGTAGTGTCAGGAAAGGGCAGACAAATGAAATCGTATTTTTTCTCCAGTGAATCACTCAAGAACAGTTGTTTTTCTTGATTCTCAAGAGAGCCATTGAGTACTATGCCTAAATGTTCTGGGCTAATAAGATGAGAGAGAGGGGAGGAGGAAAGGAAAGAGGCATGCTAAAACAGTGTACTAAAATAATGGAGCACTAAATAAAACCTTTTCTTATTCTACCACCTGTCAGGGATTGGGCAGAGGAGGAATGGTGGAGAACACCTCCCCAGTCTGACCTTTCCAGGGAGGAGGAAGAGGAAGACAGGATAGATTTACAACTGTGGTTTGTGGGAGGTCACAGCTCAGAGGCAGATGAGGGGGAAAGTTGGGAAATAATGGGAGAGAAGGAGCAGGCAGAGCTGGAGCAGCAGCTGGCTGACATGTTGTCATCAGAAAGCATCCCAAACCCTCCATCTCCCAGAACCCAGCGAACCTTAAAAGTAGGAAACCAAAGAGCTCAAAGACAGAGGGCACCTAGCAGCATCCGTAAAAGTGATGAATGAGGAAGTGGAAGAGACGGGGGTGGAGATTTACTCGGGACAACACCATTATCCAAGAGGCTGGGTTCTATAGCCTCTCTCTGTAAAGACTGAAATAAAAAAGGACAGTAAGAAACTTTCCCTTGTCTTTATACTTTCCTGGGCAACCAGCCAGGAGCCACTGACAGCATCCTGACACCACCTTGGGAGAAGCAATCTACTTTCCCTCACATAAGGAAAGGCAGTACTGTATAGTGGTGAGTGTCAGACTAGAACTGAGGGAGAACTGGCTTCAAACACCCACTCAGATACAAAGCTGGCTGGGTGACTTTGTGGTGGTCACAATCTCTCAGCCTGATCTACTCCACAAGGGTCTTGGTGAGGATGAAACATGTGGTGAAGAAGTTCTGTGCCCATCACCTTGAGTTCCTTGGAGGAAGGGTGAGATATAAATGCTACACATATCAAATGAGTAATACAGATGTGTAGGGGTGTCACAAGCATCTATATCCCCTTCTGAAGTTGCCCTAGATGTATAGTTCTTCATCCATATTCAGGATGTAATTCCAGAACAATGTTTTGCCACACTCCTTTCCACATGTTTTCGATAGTGAGCGAGGATACGATATACTGCACGCCCTTGAAACCCATGGAAAAAATTAAGTAGTCTGTACTTAGAAATTCATATGTCTACTCAGAGCTAAGTCCTAGTACATATGGGGCTGAAACCTAAATGTGTTTTGAAAGCATGCCAAAATTTAGCTGACATTGTCTAACTTCTCTGCAAACTTTGTGCAAACAAATGAGGATGAATGCTTAATAAATAGGTCTTCGGGAAGTGCCTTTCATGTCTTAAATTGTATGACTTATTTTAAAATATATATTGTTGTGACAGAAAGCCTTAAATAATGGAAGTTTCTTTTACTAGAATGTGTGCAGAGGTGGGGGACCAAGATGACCAAGGGTCTGGAAAGCAAGCCTTATGAGGAACTGTTGAGGGAACTGAGTATGTTTAGCCTAGTAAAGAGGAGACTGAGAGGAGATATCAGAGCCACCTGCAAATATCTAAAGGGCTGTCAAATAGAGGATGGAGCAAGCTTGTTTTTCCCTGCTCCGGAAGGTAGGACTCGAATCAATGGCTTCAAGTTATAAGAAAGGAGATTCCAACTAAACATTAGGAAGAACCTTCTAACAGTAAGAGCTGTTTGCCAGTGGAACAGACTCCAATAAGAGGTTGTGGACTCTTCTTGGAAGTTTTGAAGCAGAGGTTGGATGGCTACCTGTCATGTGTGATCTAGTTGAAATTCTTGCATGGCAGGGGATTGCACTAAATAACCCTCAGGGTCCCTTCCAATTCTGTGATTTTACTGTATACTGTATATCCAAGGCAAGGTACATGTATTTCATGTCTGCACCCAAAAGATTCATCAAATTTAGTATTATGCCATTTAAATCAATGGACAAATACATTCTCCTAGTATTTAAATTCTTGAAAATTTCCACCCCTGTTCCAAATTTGTTTCTCATGCTGATTAATCCCACAGTGACAGGCATGGTGTTCAATGAGTTCAGCAGCGATAACAGTTGTCATGGTTCTCTCTTAGGTATTAAAAATCGAAAATGACACATTTTGATACTATTATGATACTATAATGATACTATTACAGTACAGTGGGAAATCATACTGAAAATATGAGAAGGAGCCCTGCTGGGTCACACCAAAGGCCCATCAAATCCAGTACAGTGGTACCTCGGGTTACAGACGCTTCAGGTTACAGACTCTGCTAACCCAGAAATAGTACCTTGGGTTAAGAACTTTGCTTCAGGATGAGATCAGAAATCGTGTGGCAGCAGCAGGAGGCCCCATTAGCTAAAGTGGTACCTCAGGTTAAGAACAGTTTCAGGTTAAGAATGGACCTCCAGAATGAATTAAGTTCTTAACCCGAGGTACCACTGTATTCTGTTCCCACAATGACCAACTAGATCCTATGAGAAGCTCCTAAACAGGACATGAATGTAAATTGTTTGCCCCACTGGTGCATCCCAGCACCTATCATTCAGAGTCCAAATGGTAGCAGTAATTTCCATGTTTGGGTAATGGTTCAAAAATTCATCTTATATATTCATTTTCTGATTATATCTGGTGGTGTTTTTTTTTAAAAGCCTGAATGGGTAATCTGAAGTATAATGCAGTTCTTTATGTTACTTTGAGAGAAATGTATCCTAAACTCAGTGTGAAATATGAGGTAGAAATGTGGTTGGTTCAAAATATTAGCTTATTTAACATTTTATGGTTGAATTAGCTGTGCAGAGAAAGAGATTTCTAAACGACTTAAGCAGCCAATTCTTAAAAAGTCTGGAATCATTAAGTTTCAATTAAAAATAATTTCCTTCTGAGCACTAATGGTGCCAAGGAGTCTAGATGTCTAAGAATGTAATCCAGGGCACCAATATGTCCTGCACAGGCAGTAGCACCATCTAATTCCTGAGATGTTATTAGCCTCATTTTCCAAGTCCTCTACTTTCCCAAGATGAATGAGACTTTTGTTACTGTGGCAATTTGGTGATTCATTATCTGGGCTCCCTTTGCACAACTCAAAATTGTCCTGTGCTCCAGCTACCAAGGACTTCGGCTATTCCTCCATCAAAGCAAATACAAAGCATTACTTAGAAGAACAAAGACTGACCAAGCAAGCTATTGCTAAAACAAAAAACCCCTGGATACCTTCACACTGCAGACCAGAAGCAAATCCACAGGAGTCTTGGATGCTTAATCACAGAAATCTAGATGCTTTATCGCATTGTCATCTAGGTATAAAAAAGAGGCACAAACTCAAAATAGTTTTATTTGCCATAAGGAAAACTGAATTTTAAGAAATAATAGAAAACCCTTACAAAATGCCCTAATGCCTTCTTCTGGTGTGCAAAAACACATTTTCCCTATTATAAAACCACCTTTTCAAAAGGGGGTGCTGCCTCCTTTTCTTCCTACATCACATTACAAGACAAGCAAGTAATCCTTCACAAACACATTCCCTCTCCCTCCCTCCCTCCCCCTCTCTATATTTCTTTTAAAAAGTATCAGCACCTAATGTGAAGGTAACTTTGTTCTTGGGTACCTCATTTAAGCATGTTCATCATCATTATCATTATTTCTAAACCATTTAACATGTGCTAAGTGTTTTACAATGCCTTTTTTAATAGCAATCTCAGCCTATAAATATACAATCTGGTAACGTTACTGATAACCTTCTTCACAGTTTCCTCTGATAGACTCAAAACACAAGTTATCAAAAGCTCTCATTTTCATTTTTAACTATATATGGTTTAGTTAGTGTTATGGCCAAATGCAGCATACTGGGGTGAGCCTTTGTTGGGGTTTACTAAAAAAAGCCAGCATCAGACTGTTGCTGCCCAAAAAAAGACCCCATGTCACCATTTTGTGTGTCTCCCATCATTGCATTCCTCTAGGTGCTTATCCATTTTCTTGCCTGGTACAGGAAAGCTGAGCAGGGACTTGGCTGCACAGGGCCCATAAAGAGACTTTCCTACCAGAACATCTCTATTAGTGCTGGAACAGAGAAAAATATCATGGACAAATAAAAACAAATAGAAAAGTTAAGGAATCAGTTGTAGCCGATAGTGTAAGCACCTTGATTTCCAATTGGTTACAATCAAATGAAAGCTCCATGGCACACCAACTGATGTGGGCTTTGATGAGTGCTGCTTATTGATTAGGGCTTCTTGATACAATGGGGTGAGGAATGCTAGGCTCAGAGACTTTCTCCCTGACTGCCCCTGCTCTTCCACACATTCCACTGGTTCTGCTTTGCAAGCACCAGTGAGTGTTTTGGCCTGGCTTGAATGAGTCCCTGAGATCTTTCTGGCCTGGCTGCGGGACAGAAGACGAAGACGAAGAAGAGGAGGAGGAGGAGGAGTAGGAGGAGTAGTAGTTTGGATTTGATATCCTGCTTTATCATTACCCGAAGGAGTGTTTGGTATGGTGCACTGTGCAAAGGCAAAATCGACATTTGTTGCTCCGCCCACTTTTTTGTCTCTGGCCCCACCCACTGTTGGTGCCTGGCCCCAAGAAGGCCTAATGTTAAATGCGTTTTTGCACTTAATGTGCTTTAAACAACCAATGCCACAGAAATGCAAATTTGGATATTCCTTCCAAATGCCAGCAGCAGCTGTGCAGGAGCAATTTTCATACAGAATATAAGAGAGGGAAAAAGGATGAAACTCCTGCTTACCACTTGCTGTGATCCTGATAATAATCAGCCCTCCCTCACTACTGACTGGTATTTTGTATGTTTTTGTAAAAAATGTTAGTTGCAAGCAGAATTTATTTGTTATTTATTTGTTATTACATTTATATCCCAAGGAGCTGAAGGTGCTGTGCATGGTTTTTCTGCCCACATTTTAGTTTCACAACAACCCTGTGAGGTAGATTAGGTTGAGAGACAGTGACTGGTCCAGGGTCACGCAGTGAGCTTCATGGCTGAATGGGGATTTGAACCCTGGTCTCCAAGATCTTAGTCCAACACCCTAAGCACTATAGCACAGACTAGACTCATCTAATTTAGTCCCAGGTTAACAGAACTGGTCATCTTCAACCTCCTGAGCCATTGAACTATGAACGAGCCCTCTAGCTGGTTTCTGACCAAGCAGGAATGCTCTTGGGGCTGGGGCTGTCATCACATTCCCTTTTTCTACTTCCAAAAGCTAAAATGTCTGTGAAGAAATAAAATAGAAGCAGAAAAATCACCCTTGGTTCTATTTTATCCGATTCCAAGGAAAAAGGATTTCTTTAATGGCATCTCAAATAAGAAATATTAGCAAAAGTGTCTTTAGATTTCCTTCAAAGCCGGCACTTCTTTCATGAAGCCTGACAAATCCTCATTGCATATGCATGCAATCTTGAAGAGACTAAAGTTACCTTTGTGGAAATCATGATTTATATGATCTATATAAATTATATAAATGTAATAAAGGACCCTTATAGTTATTTTCCCCCTTGCTCTCTTTTTTCTTTCTTTTTCTTTTTTCTTGGTTTCTTATTCTTTTTATTATTTAGATTAGTTTGATTTTTATTGTATTTCATGTTGAGATGTGTGTGTGTGTGTGTGTGCGTGTGTGTAGGCATATTCCCAAAGAAGAAGCTGTTGGGATGGTGCTTGGCAATCTGTCATAGTATGGCGCCCTGTGCAAGGCCAAAATTTGATTTCCCCAAGTGGATCTTCTCGATTTTGCACCCCCTTGACTCTACACTCTGTACTGGGGAAACACCCAAAACCCGGCACTGATGCTGTTTGTTATGGGAGGGAGGCTGCTATTCAGCTAGAGATCTTTGTTGGGAGTGTAGCACAGGAGAAGGGATGGATTAACCTCCGTTCCCCATGGTCTATGGTCCCAAACCCATTATCACTTCTTTTTTTAGAGTGGACATGCTAGATGCAATCATTAATTCAAACAAATATGTCATTTGGCCCAGAGTTCAACTAACAACTGGCCGGGGTGTGTGTGTGTGTGTGACACACATGAAAGGGGTGGAAGAATTAAGGATGTCTGTTAGATCAATTTAGAGCACCTTACTAAACCATAGGGACGTTGGTGGCACTGTGGTCTAAACCACTGAGCCTAGGGCTTGTCAATCGGAAGGTTGGCAGTTCGAGGCCCCGTGACGGGGTGAGGTCCTGTTGTTCAGTCCCAGCTCCTGCCAACCTAGCAGTTCGAAAGCACATCAAAGTGCAAGTAGATAAATAGGTACTGCTCCGGTGGGAAGGTAAACAGCATTTCCATGCGCTGCTCTGGTTTTGTCAGAAGCAGCTTAGTCATGCTGGCCACATAAGCCAGAAAAACTGTCTGCGGACAAACACTGGCTCCCTCGACCAGTAAAGCAAGATGAGCAACACAACCTCAGAGTTGTTTGCCACTGGATTTAAATGTCAGGAGTCCTTTAGAGCCAGCATGGTGTAGTGGTTAAGAAGGGTAGACTCATAATCTGGTGAACCGGGTTCGCGTCTCCGCTCCTCCACATGCAGCTGACCTTGGGCTAGTCACACTTCTTTGAAGTCTCTCAGCCCCACTCACCTCACAGAGTGTTTGTTGTGGGGGAGGAAGGTAAAGGAGAATGTTAGCCGCTTTGAGACTCCTTTGGGTAGTGATAAAGCGGGATATCAAATCCAAACTACTGCTACTACTACCCTTCTTCTTCTTCTTCTTCTTCTTCTTCTTCTTCTTCTTCTTCTTCTTCTTCACCTTTACCTTTCTATTAAACCATAATGAACAAATGATTACAGTACTTAGAGCAGAGTTTCTCAAACTTGTGTCTCCAGCTGCTTTTGGACTACAACTCCCATCATCCCTAGCTAGCAGGACCAGTGGTTCAGGGATGATGGGAACTGTACTCCAAAAACAGACTGACTTAAAGCACAAATTTTTAGACCCCATCAGCTACTGGTTGGTGTGACCAAACTGAGTAGGACAGTAATGTTGCATTAGATTCTGTTTGGGGGCTTGGGCCACTCTGAGAACAGGAAGCTGGACTTGATGAGCCATTGGCTTGATCCAGAAGGACTCGTCTTATGGTGGAGAACAGCTAGCCTAATCTGTAGTACGTTGCATGGATTCAGAGTGGCAGAGCAGTGTCAGTGCATATTATAGAAGCTGCAGGCTCTTATTTATGCAGTCTTTAGACTTGCCCCAATATCTTGTGCTCTCTGCATTTGTAAAGATTGGTTCTGTCTTGCCTTGACCCATTAGCTTTGTCTCTGCACAGGCAGGTTCTATCTAGCCAGCAATTGTCATGGCTTTCTGTCAGGTAAGGTCAGGTTCTAGCAAGAGATGTTTTCTGATGCCAACCAATTCCTTTAAAGCAGCAATATATTGCTCTGTAGTTTCTCATCGTTCCTGTCCCCCTCTAGCAAAATTTAGTGTGTTCTGCTGCAGTATTAACTCTAGGTACAAAATAGTTCCTTAAAGCAGTCAAAGCTGTCTCGGATTTATCACCCACAACTGGCAAATTAAAGAAGATGCTCTGAGTTCCTGCTCTGAAGCAATGGATGAATAATGCACAGGTCCCTTTCCCCCTTGGCATTTCCTTAGCATTAATAGGAATTAAGCGTTCTAGCCCAAGACATACAAGAAATTGCAGTGTCACCCATATTATGGAGGAAAGGTGGTGTGGTGGAGTCAAAGTGCCATTCTCCTTTTGTTCCTGAATTGCATAATAAGAAATCAAAAATACCAGAGGCAGGTGATTGCAGTTTTTTTAATTCTAGTAACTCACACAGACCTCAAACTAACTCAGCTCAAGCCTTTTTTATTAAAAAAAACACAACACACGCACCCTTTCTTTCCTCTCACCCCCAGATCCCCCTTTCACCTCTGAGTATCAATACTGGTGTAAAAAGGTAAAGGTAAAGGGACCCCTGACCATTAGGTCCAGTCGTGTCAGGCTCTGGGGTTGCGGCGCTCATCTCGCTTTACTGACCGAGGGAGCCGGCGTACAGCTTCCGGGTCATGTGGCCAGCATGAATAAGCCGCTTCTGGCGAACCAGAGCAGCACATGGAAACGCTGTTTACCTTCCCACCAGAGTGGTACCTATTTATGTACTTGCACTTTGACGTGCTTTTGAACTGCTATGTTGGCAGAAGCAGGGACCAAGTAACAGGAGCCCACCCCGTCGCGGGGATTCGAACCGCCGACCTTCTGATCGGCAAGTCCTAGGCTCTGTGGTTTAACCCACAGTGCCACCCACGTCCCTATTGCAATTTGTAAAGTTAAGGCGACGGCATTGCACTATGGCTGCCAATATAATTCTCAATTTCTCATTTTTCTAATCAGTTCACCATGTTTCTGCATGAGTGTGATTTTTTTTTTAAGCCCTCACCAAAATTTTTCAACATTTTCATACACATTTCTCCTAACATAGACAACTTTGTATACACTTGGCTACCACTTACGTGAGGGTTTGGTTCTGGGGGGGAAATGGACAGCAGAGGATGGTGGGTTTCCCCAGCTCTCCATTTATTTGTTTGTTTGTTGATTCCTCACCCACATAAGGTTACGATACTGTAAGTAAAGTGAGCATAAGCTGCAAGCGCACTGTTTTATTTCTCCTAATGTACACTGTTTTGCAAGCTATCCCCCCCCCCCAAATATGCATTCACAAATATATGCATTTTTATGCACGGTTTCCCTTGTTTGCAGAGCGGCTGGTCATCTCAATCCTCCTTACCACAATTGTGCACACAGATTTCGGTCAGAGGACTGCATTTCAAAAATAGGAGAAGTGCAAATTTTGAAGGACAGCTGCATTTCATTTTATAATATTGTTTCAGGAAGTAAAAATTAGTGCAAACTTCAGAAGTGCAAATTGGTATTCTCGCCATCTTTAGCTGCGACAGATTTCTCTCTCACGCACACACTTCTCCACCCCACCGCTTCCGCCTTCAACTTTCCTTTTGTGATCTTTCTGAGACCTCTTTTTGGAAACCTGTAACTGTGGAGCACTTCAGCAGTTTCACCTTGCTAGCTGAGAGCATGAGCAGTGTGGCTGTCTGTGGCTACTGGGCAAGTGGAACAACGGTATAATTCATATGAAATGGGTTGCACACTTTTGCTGCAGAGAGAAAACTGGGAAGTAAAGGATGATTGATGCCCACCTGTTATCACTATTTTCACACGCTGTTCCATATTCAGGGACAGAATGAACCTGTGACTGGGTTCTAGTGCTATGTCAGGAATCAGAATTAAACCAAATGTTCTGTTTGAAAGAGCTGTCGTGAAAGGACAGGTTGCACCTTCAGTTCCTTCTACAGCATCTTAAACTCACAAGGAGGGATTTCACCTTTTTTTCTAACGTAACGGTCTCTAATACGTTGTCAAGATCACTCCATAGTCATTCTGTATGTCTCCAGACTGAAACCACACCAATATACAATAGTATACTGTATCAATTTTGTCCTCCCCCCCACATAATTTCTACTGGCATTTCCTACCATATCCAGGTGCATGCTACGTGTGTGAGTCATTTGCTGCACTGAAATTTCTCTTTTGTGCAACGACGATAGCTCCCATGTCTTTATACTAAGATCCTCCAAGGGGAATTTTGTTTGTATTAGAGAAACAATCCATAGCCTGAAAGGGATACACTAAAGGCCTCTTGATCAGTGCTATCTTTTATATCCTTTTCTGGTCTATTATTATTCCACATGACTTCATAAGATGACTGAATATAGAATCAAACCCACCATCTGGGAACTGTTGGTCTAACAGAAGACGATGAACAAAATCTGTCACAGATGGTTGTGGTGATTCTTCTGAATTGTAATGCAATTCTTTTCATGTTGACTTGGTAGTTGTATCATGCTTGCTCAGCGTGTTGCACTGGGCCTTATTAGTTTAGAAACAAGTGAAGAGTGGGATTGAACCTGGGACCTTCTACATGCAAAGCATGTGTCCTGCCACCAACAAGTTGTCAGCAGCAGCAGCAGCAGCAGCAGCAGCAGCAGCAGCAGCAATTCATATGTAACAACTACTCAATGATTTCCACAGTAACAGACAAACTAAGCCACTACTGCATGATACAGGAAGACCCTGAAGCTAGTCAGCTTAGCTCTTGGCAGAATGTCAGATGCTCAGGAATGCACAGCAGGTGACTCGAAACAAAATAAAACAGCTTACTAAATTTACTGTCCCACATCAAACCTGTTTCATGCTTTTAGTAACACAGAAGCCAAGGCCAGCTAAATCTCTCCTCTAGGCTGGTAGGCTTTATCACAGTTTTCTTTCCATTCAATTACCTTGCCTTTTATTATTTTTTTTACCAGGAGCTTTCGCTTTGCTCTGTTTGATTCCATATAGTTCAAGCCTTTCTGCATTGCTGCTTTTGTAAAAGCCTGCACTTAGCTGATAATTGATGTAGGCTCTGTTCCTGGTTATATAATTTGCTCTGTTTTTGAGTCCAGCTGATTATGCACAGTCAGTTTACTGTAGTCTCAGGAAGTTCATTTATAATTTCCTCACTCATCATTGGTTAGAAACTCATTGTGAAATTCATTGTTTATTACACATAGATATTTTTTTCTGGCAAGAATCCTAGTTTCATCTCTAACAAAGAGAAGACTGTTGGATTGAATGACTTCCTAATGTGTGAGATAAATATTTGATTATTTTAGATTGCACAAGCAAGTTTTTGCTGTGGATCTTCTCTAGATAGTGTTTCTAACAAATAAATGACTACCAGCTAAGAATGGTTGCATAGATAATTTATTGTACAATGGTCTACATGTCTATTAAGAAGTAAGACTCTCTGTGCTTAAGGAAGCTTACTCCCAGGTAAGTGGGTACAAGATGTCAAATGAAATTGTGGTTTAGGATTAGCATGGGGGGGGGGGAATCAAATAATTGTGTCTTTAGCTGCTGTATGGCAGGCAGAATTTCAACAGGCTATGCCTTTTCTAGTATGGAAATTGAATTATGGGAAAAGCTTCACCTTGACTGTACTGTCTCTAATTTTGTGCTATGCCATGCCCCTATGGCAGCCATTTTGTGACTGGCACCCACAGCCCTCTCCCAGAATTCAAAATGTGCCCACTGGTTTTGAATTACAGTGGTACCTCGGTTTACGAACTTAATCCGTTCCAGAAGTTTGTTCTTAAACCAGAACCGTTCTTAAACCGAGGCACGCTTTTCCTAATGAGGCCTCCCGCCACCAGTGCCCTTCCACTGTTTGGATTCCGTTCTTAGACTGAGGTAATGTTCTCAAACCAAGACACTATTTCCGGTTTGGCGGAGTTTGTAAACCAAATCGTTCTTAAACTGGACTGTTCTTAAACTGAGGTACCACTGTACTATATTCCTGTGTGCAAAGATGATTGGTAACATTCTGAAGAAGTGAATGAGAACAAGGCTTTGGGTGTTAAATTGGGTTGCCTGCGTTGATACGTTCCATCAGCTGACAAGTGAGACTATAGGTTGTCAGTGCCTGAGTAAAGTGAACTATTACAAAGACTACAGATTTGTGTAAGTGTAAGACCTCTTTACATGCCCTATAACCACAGATGATAAAGCAGAAACAAAATTACTCATTGAATGTTCTCTCTAGGGTTAATAGGATTAAAGTTGTTACTGGCTTATAACAGTAGCAATATGACATTTATATCTCTCCTTCTGGCTGGTAAATACTTAGCTATCCAATTGATACATATGTATTTGTTTTTCTAAAAAAGAAAAAGAAAAAAAGACAAAATCTTTTACCCATAAACAGAGACAAAATAGTATCCAGCTTATCTACTTTTTGGATACATTTATTTTCATAAACCTATTCTACATTTGTTGCAAATGCAAAAACAGAATAACAAGTTACGATTTTTGGAATGGGCATAGCTTCTGTCTGAACTGACTACTGCAGAGAGTTATGTTTCTTTGACACAATTCTACAATATCAGCCACTTGATACAGATAACGATGTAAATTTCAGGACTGGTATAAACGTGAGTTTAAAATTTCTAGTATAAATATGAATTTGTGGCAAATGTTTTTAATTTGCATTTTCTGATGAAGCTGGAAATAAATTTCATTGCAAAGCCTGGTAAAAGATTTATGATCTGTAATTCTCTTCCCAGATAAACATGCTGTAATAATATTAGCATAGAAAATACTTGCTTTCACTTGCTTGCTAGAGAGAAAAATATCACCCTAAACTTCAAGAAGTTGTTGCATTAATAAAGAAGATCCATCAAGTTGAATGGGATTTAACTGCTAGGCAGGTGTACATAATGAAAAGCTCTTTTTAACTGTGGAGTATGCTAGTTTATTGGGTTACCAGAAACTAAATAAAAAACAGCACAGTGTTCTCCATCTCCTTACCAGAAAAGCAGTGAGTCTGGTCAATTTTACATTCTCCGATGATCACTGGTGCCTTATAGACATCTATCAGTTAGGGCAGAGATCAAACCTGATGGGGCCCTGAACCAAGGGACTGAGTTCGGTTTCCTTTTTATTGGTCTCTGCCAGCTCTCAAGTTACATTTCACAGGTAACGGTGTGTGCGTGTCACACCTTTCAGAAGGCAAAAGATGCTAAACGCCTCCTGTGGGTTATCTTGGTGTCAAGTAATGCCCCAAGTTTTCCCCTTATTATTCTTGTTTGGCAGCTTATTGTATAACCTATGGATTTGCAAGCTGGGCAAGAGATACATGCTGACCTTGCTCAGGGAAAAGAGAGGTCAGAAGACCAAGATTGTCACTGTCAGTACTTGAAACAGTGGGGCTATCCTGACCCTTTCACAACTCCTACATATATTCCATGGTTATAAAAAAAGGGAGGGGCTGTGGTCTTCTGTGTTTGAAGAAAAAGCAACCCACCTACTCTCAGTGTTCTTGCATGTAACCCACTATATGGTGAAAAATGATGCTCAGGTATGCTGATAAGCAAAAATGAAATACGACTTGCACAAAATGTGCTTCTCAGTAGAAATAGAAGCAATTCAAATGTGATAATATATTATCTAGAGAAATGAGTTGATTTCATCGTTCTACCCCAGCTACAAGAAAAATCCAGTTTCAAGTTTGTTTTGACAGAAAATGGACTTTTAAAAAAATCTTTATTGCATTTTAAAATATACATAACAAGAAAATGGATTTTTATTCCATGAGCCATTTATCTTGGATGTGCATGTTAGCTAATATGGTGTATTTGGTTCAATTTTATTTTATTTTATGTGATTCTGGCTTTATTTCTCACAGCTCAGCACTAGGGACAAAAGAATCAAAGCTTTGAGTCAGATTATCATACATTATTGTATTGCCATTTAAATGGATTTAAAGTGAACAAATATTACTGCCACTCAGATATTACACGTGTTTCTGCTTATGAAAGGTGATGTTAGAAGGGGTATATTCTGTATCCCATAACTTTTAATACATTGCCTGCATATTTTGGGGGTGGGTGGGTGGGTGGTGGCAGGGGAGATAGGGTATCATAGAAAGCTACGTTGTTGATATTGAATGATTTTCCTTCTTCTTTGCAGATGCATGCCCACAGGAAACCTGTTCCATAACTGGCAGAACTGATTTATAGAGCTCATGTGAAAGAAACCCCAAACCAGCAATGGTGAGACCAGGTTCACTACACACATTGATCCATCATCAGGATAGATGTTGAGGTATTGTATTGATATATCCATCGATACAGTGACCCCCACCCCAGCGGTTCTAGAACGGGCACTGTTTTAACAATCAATATTTTTTCCTTGATTCTTCATTCCCATAGTTGAACTAGATGTAAGCAACTGCTATTAGCAACTGTGTGAATGGGTCCTTAAAGGCAAATTGTAATTGTGGAAGTCCTGATCTGGATTCAGCTCCTGGCGTGAAGGGTAGAGAGTTATAACCTCCCCTCTTTCTTGTCTTAGTCAAGACAGAACCTGCACCTTTTTGCATTGGGCAAAAAAAGGAGAAAAAGCTCACTTAAAACAAACCATCTACACAATTGCTGATTACATAAACAACATCTTGACTATTTTGGCCCTCGATTTTGAAGCCAAACCCTTCTTTGTAATTAGCAATATTCCAAGGGCTGTAATAAGAACCCAATGGGGAAAAGTGGAGTTACTGTCAGATATGACAAATAAGTCTCTTAACATAGTCAAGAATGTTGGTGAAAACTGAAGGAGAGGGGCTGGTAGGCAAGTAAGTATTTTATGTGAAACAAACACTGCTACACTGAAAGAAAGTTAGATTTTCATCTTGTTGTGTCCGGGCGACATGTGAATATAATGTTTGCCTGTGTTTATGGCTTCTCAACTTATCTAAAACTTCCCAGCCTCAGTTACTAGATGAATGTATCAGACACAAAATATCATTTGGTAGCATTCCTTAAAGGTCCAACATCTGTTAATGCAGGAGTGCCTTCAAGCTTCTGAGTGGCAAAAACATTCTGTCAGGTAGGAACTGAAAAAGGCAGTTATTCCCTAGAAATATCCCATAGCAAAAGGCTACAATATCCCTTCTGCTTTTCTTCTTGCATGCATGGCAGATAGTGAAACTCTGGGGTCATAATCCAATACAGGTTTAATAATGTTATAGATCCAAACTACACATTCTATTAATCACATGAATGACATTAATGAACTTTTTGCAATTATAATAGCAGCTATGGTGAGTCCAGATGGACTAAAGAAAGCTTTTTAAATATAGAATTAGTAGCTTCAGGGGCTACTAATTTTCAGTAGGAAAATTATCAGCATGTCATGTTCCAGTTCTGAGATGCTCTCCACCATCCCCAGAAGTTGATATTTAAATGTTAAAAAATTAAGGACATTAATTGCATCCACATGGTTTATGTAAAATATGTCAATGACAGTGGGTTTCAGCATGCTTAACATGTGTAAGATTGTGGCTTTGGCCTGCAGTTCTGCTCTTATTTGGAGAGTATTTATGCATAGCTAAACCTATTTTAATTGGTTCTCTTGTCCTTCATATAGCTGAGATCAAACTAGCTTCCCATTCTGCCTGATGAATAACGCTGCAAGACTTAAAACTTATGGTTGTATAAGTGTTGTCAGAAAGGCTGTGTTCAGGGTCACCCTTTTAGAATGACTACTCTGAGACTAAACCCTGCCAAGCCCTTGCTCAGAATATGCTTTTTTTGTTTTAGTTTTCCATCACTGCTGCCACCATATCATTTACATTGAGACCCTAGTCATTTAATTCAGAATTTTTAAAAATCTAAGTAAAGATAACTGGGGGGACGCGGGTGGCGCTGTGGGTTAACCCACAGAGCCTAGGGCTTGCCGATCAGAAGGTCGGCAGTTCAAAGCCCTACGACGGGGTGAGCTCCTGTTGTTCAGTCCCAGCTCCTGCCAACCTAGCAGTTCGAAAGCACGTCAAAGTGCAAGTAGATAAATAGGTACCACTCCGACGGGAAGGTAAACGGCGTTTCTGTGCGCTGCTCTGGTTCGCCAGAAGCAGCTTAGTCATGCTGGCCACATGACCCGGAAGCTGAACGCCAGCTTCCTCAGCCAGTAAAGCAAGATGAGTGCCGCAACCCCAGAGTTGGTCACGACAGGACGTAATGGTCAGGGGTCCCTTTACCTTTATGTTAAAGATAATGGGGACGTAAGTAATGATAACTATTTTGGGCCTCCAGTTTTATTTATTTAATATAAATATTGATATACAGCTCACTCATGTAAAATAGCAAGGTGGCATACAACAATAAAACCTAATATACATTCTGACAGTACAGAAGAATCACAAAATGACCAGCTCCACAAATACTAGGCAAATTAGAATAGTAATGCTTTAGATTGTTTGTAGCCTGGATAGTTCAGTTGGTTAAAGCATGGTGCTGATAATGCTAAGGTTGCAGGTTCGATCCCATATGGGACAGCTTCATATACATTCCTGCATTGCAGAGGGTTGGACTAGATGATCCTCAGGTTATACCTTCCAGTTCTATGATTGTGAGAGGGAATGTTTTGAAACCTTGAGGCCATAAAAGAATAAAAGTTGCTGTCCTCAAACTTTTTACTGCAGAGTTAACCCCTTTGACCACAGTGCCCCCTAAACATGCGTAGATTGTGCTGAAAATGCCAAATGAAATAACTTTCAGGTTCATGAGTCTCTTCTTTGTTAGAATGCAGAGAACACTGAGAAGGATGTCCTTAAATTATTGATCATGAAGTATTCGAATCCATGCTTTTAAAACAGGGCAGCTACAAGCAATATTGGTGTGTTATAGTTTGAGAATCCATTCCTTGCATCACTTGGGGGAAATTGGTGTTCTTTATCTGCCGAAGTTGAAACCACTAAAATACAGTTTCTAAACAAATGTGCATTGCAGCGGATATATGCCTTTCTGCCCTAATAAATAATGTAAACTTTCCTGAAGGTTCAGCGGCAAAGATCTTAATGATGAGGGAAACAGCAGGCAGAATATGGACAGGTTTGAGACTGACCAAAAGATTAGGTGTGAAGGTGATGTGAAAGTGAAGAATGCAAAGATTAGTCAGACAGAAATCTATAATAGGCAGGAGAAAATAATGGATAAAATTGGACACTAAGGGGACAGTCCTATGATAAGACCCCACAGAACTACCAGTTTAGGCTGCTGTCTGGCTCAGCTGACTGGTGCCTGGCTCAGCCAAACTCAGCTTCTGTTAAATCCCCAACCCTGACTGAGCCAAATATAAACTAGTGATACTTGCTCTGCCCCAAGAGACTGGATCCTAAGCCTGACCTGCTTGGTCATGTGACCTGGCAACCTGACAAGGAACACTATTTAAAATGCTTGTTTCCCCTCTGCCAGGCTTAGGTAATGCAGGAACAGCAGCCCTGTTGGATCTGGTGTAACTATACCAGCTTAATTTACACTGACTTGTTTTATGCCAGCTTCTTAAGCATAAGATTGCTCCCTTGCTAAATGGCAATTACTATCCAGAAATCACTTCTACGCAATAAAAATCATACACCCCATGAATAATACCTGACAGTCTGTATTCACTTTGCCATTTTCTAAACATAATTTAAATTTGATGTAAACATTTCTTATATCCTCCCCATGTATTCCATGTTTAGCACAATGAAATGCAGAGTTGTTAACAATCAAAGGCACACAATCCAGACATCTTCCTTCAATGTGGTACTTCTGTTTGGGTTTTAGTGCATTTTCACAATGCTGGGTTCACTGTATTTCATATCTAGAAAAATGCAATTATTTCTCCAAGTAGTGCTTTACTACAGTGATAGCTGTGCGAAATGTGTCTCTGGAGGGTCAGAGTCACTTATTGACTATTTTCTGTAATGTGTGATGGATGATGAGTGACAGAAATGAAGTGTATTTGTTATTGTGCATCTGCCAGTGTCCATCTGCAACCCTCCTTCCAACTTTGTGAAGCTTTTGTTTTTCATGTATTTGAAGTCTTTGCATTCCTGTTTTCAGTGTTTGAGTGCCTATATCCTTATATGTTATTTTTGTTTTATTTTTTTAAAACCATACAATCATATGCCAATTTCATTATTGAATCCACCATACTTATCCATTGCATGAGGGGAGGATATTGCTTTATTTCACTTCAAAAATGCACTGATGTTGGGACAGTCACAAGGAGGCATATATTTACTGATCATCATCTTAAATTCAAGGAAGATTCTTCTCACTGAAGAGCAATGGCTTCTCAATGTTCTGTCCTGCACATGCAACGTACCCAAAGCAATGTTTTCAATGTTTGAATAAATCCTTTTATCAGTTTATGCCTCTTCCTTACAAAAAGCCTCACAGCAGCATATAATGTTGTTCATATTCCATCATGTCAAGATTCTTGAAATGAGACTCATTTCAGCTGCAAGTGCTCACTGGAAGGACAGATCCTGAAGCTTCTATACTTTGGCCACCTCATGAGAAGAGAAGACTCCCTGGAAAAGACCCTGATGTTGGGAAAGATTGAGGGCACAAGGAGAAGGGGATGACAGAGGATGAGATGGTTGGACAGTGTTCTCGAAGCTACCAGCATGAGTTTGACCAAGCTGCGTGAGGCAGTGGAAGACAGGAGTGCCTGGCGTGCTCTGGTCCATGGGGTCACGAAGAGTCGGACACTACTAAACGACTAAACAACAACAACATTTTCTTGTAAAATGTATTGTAAAGGCAGCTATAGTGTTTTGCTGTTTGCATAGATGAACATCTATTATGTGGGAAAGAATGTTGAAAATGTGAATAGCTTTTCAGGTTGGTGTAATGGTAAATTCTGAAGTGTCAGCACTCTTCCTGGCTAGCCCCATCCCAGCCCCATACCTGTATCCCTTTAAAGGCTATGCCAAGGCAGAAATTATAGCTCTGATATTGAGCAGGCTCTCCCCTCCCACTTTACTTAACATCCAGCATCATGAAGAGTTGCAACAGATTGAAAAAAACTTGCTCACTATTTTGCGACATTTTGGTTGTTCATAATAAACAGATTTAGGAATTCGCAGAAACAAGTGGCAATTTAGCAATTAGCAATCCATGTTAATGCAACTTGCCTCTCCTGCTTAGGAGAAAGGCTGGTTCGTTTGGCAACCAGCACTCTAGGAGAATACACCATTGTCCTTGCTGTGCCATAAGCACCAGCTCTTTGTTTCTCCCTGTCCCTGCTTTGTACTGATCATGTTCATGTACCTTTAAAAACACATCCAAGAACTTCTAGGAGAACAGAGATGTGTGGTGCAATCAAATATATATTATATGCAGAAGTAAGCCCCACTCTGTTCAGTCCATACTAGGACATCTCTTTATTCGGACCAACTAAAATGTCACAAAGTAGCAAGCTTTTGAGTTCTTCAGCATTATTCAATCAGTCAATCAGTCAATCAATCAATCAATCAATCAATCAAATATGTATACCCCACCCATCTGGCTGGGTTTCCCCAGCCACTCTGGGCAGCTCCCAACAGAATATTAAAAACAAGGTAAAACATCCAATATTTAAAACTTTCCTAAGCAGGGCTGCTTTCAGATGTCTTCTAAAAGTCAGATAGTTGTTTATTTCCTTGACATGTGATGGGAGGGCATTTCACAGGGCAGGCATATAGCTACCGAAAAGGTCCTCTGCCTGTTGAAAGCTATGCTCAGTGGGATTCAGGGATGCATTTTAAAGAGAGAAATGAGAGGCAGGCACAATTGTGTGTGTTGAGCTTAGGACTTTGTTGCTGGTTTGGTGTGGTCTAGTGAAGCATCTTGAATAACAAACTTCTTTAAGAACAGTAAGTTTAGGAACCTAAATGAGAAAAGATGGCAACAGTGAAAAATGTAGCCAGCAGGGGGTGCTAGTGAACAGCAACACCCATAGAAGTGCTTTGGTAATCCATTTCATACATAAGCCTTAAATTAATTCATCACCACTGAGAATCTTTCACAGAATCATAGAATTCTAAGGGACCCTGAGAGTCACTTAGTCCAAACCCCAGCAATGCAGGAATCTCAACACACAGTCCTCCACCCCATTCAATTTGAAACCATACCAGTCCCTGCTTAGCTTTGCTCTGCACCACTAGGAACTCCTCATCAGGAGAGGCAATTGTTATCCAAAGTCAGGGCAGGCTTTACATTCACTTTGCAGACCAATTGACCAGGAGCCCCTTTAAACCCTCAAGTTGTAAAAAATTAGTAGCTCATTCTAGAGCCGTTGCTACATGGGGGGAGGGGCAGAGCTGGGTTTTTTGCCCCAGGTGAAGCCTCCAGAAGGGCGCCAATGAGGATCCCAGCCTGTGTATGTGTGTACACAAATGTGTGTGCCAAACTGGGTCTTTGACCTGGGTGTAATAAAGCCTAGTTTTGCCCCTGGCTCATTCACGACTTACTGAGTCTGAGAGTGTGCCACAACTCCATTTTAGTCTTGCCTGGTCTCCAAAGCAATAGACCAGAGCTAACAGATAGGGATTGTCCTGTGCTTGCCTGCTGATGACTGAAAAAAGAGAATTGTGGTTGGCATTTCTAAGACTGGAACACTTTTAGATCCCCAGGGGAAATATGAGTTGATACATAAGCCTTAAATTAATTCATCACCACTGAGAATCTTTCACGGAATCACAAAATTGATGAATCTGTGCACTGCCTACAAAGAATGAAAAAGGAGAGGTACTGGATACAACCCTCAACAGCTACACTACAGCTCTTGCGTTCAGTATTAAGCCAAACCTTTAAAGAAGATAAAAACAAAAATGTAAAGCATATTCGATGCCATGAAGGTAGTGATTTAAGATACTGTCATGCTACAGAGAAGGGAAAATGGAGTGGAAATGCTTAGTGGGATTTCTAGAGCAAGAAACATTTTTAACAGGTCTGTTCCTCCGCAGCCAACAGGAGACATGAATCAGATGAAGGTACGCAAATAGCCTTAGGAGAAATGCTTTGCCCATTTTGTTTCTAAAAGTCACAGGATCCTTTTCAGTGTGAAAAAGTTGGTCAAAAACTGGGAAGTGTAGAGATCGATGAATGACACCTGTCGAACACTCCATGGGCAAAGTAGCCAATTTTGACAGATGGTTTTCCTCCCCCCCCCCCCCCGCAGTAGTCATATGTGACATTGCAAGGCCCCTTGGGGCCTCTTCTCATACAACTAAGGATGCTGCAGAAGCTTCAGAGGGGGAGAAATCCAATGCGGATTTCCCATTCATACTGGGGCGATGTCAGAAGTGAGTCACACCCAAGAGAAGATCCAGTGAGCACAACAGACTTAAACCTGCTGATTCCAAGTCTGTTCTGACTATGACTAACTTCTAATATTGTATTTTATTTTTAAATTGCTGTAGCCCTTACGAAAAATAATAATAAATAATAATAATAGTAAATAATGTATGCTCCCTGAGCAGCTTAGAGGAAGAGCAGAATACAAACGCAAGGAGGAATAAAACCCAGACGGAGTTCTGGGTGGCATTTGCCTCCTCTGGCTGGCTAAATAGAGGCGCCCTTTCTGCTACCTCGGGAGGCAAAGCGAGGAAGAAGAGGCACTGCGCGCGCCTTCGGACCGGCCGGGTTTCCCCTCCGCATTTCCCCTTCCCGCCCCGCACAGCCCCACAACAGCGGGCTGCTCAAGCCCGGAAATCCCGAGGAAGCGGAGAAGCTGTTGCTTCGGCTGGATTTCCGTCCCCGTCGCGCGCCAGGGGCAGGAGCCGGGGAGAAAAGGCTACCCGGGTCTGGCGGCCAGCGAAGTCGCGAGCGGCGCCTCAGGCAGCCTGAGGGAGGAGCCGGAGGAGGAGCTTGAGGGGGGCGCGGGGGAAGCGGGAGAAAAAGCGCCAGCCGAGCAGTCCGCGCGCAGTCAGGCAGCGGCTGCCTCCGAGCCGAGCGAAGCCCCGCGCGCCCTGAGGGATGACAGGCGGGAACGGGGGGCGCAGTCCAGAGGTCCGCTCCTGCGAAGAAGAAGAAGACGACGACGAGGCGAGAGAAGAGTCCCCTCTCAGACGGTCTCTCTCGGAAAGGGAGCTCTAGCTGACCGCATGGGCTGGCGAGCGGACCGCCAGAGAGGGCAAGCGCCGCTTCCCGCCTTTTAAGTTTGCCGCTTGCTGAGCGGGCAGGAGAGGGACACGCTCGCCAGCGCATGAGGGGAACCGTCCTGGGGACTCGTGCCATTTCCACGCAAGGCTGTCTCCCCTGCCCTCTTCCCCCCTTGTTCCCGGGGAACAAGAAGGGGCTGGGCTTAGTCCTTGCGAGGTGGAGGAGAGGAAGAGAGAAAAGCCCCTTTCTGAAGAGAAAAGGTTTTCTGTGGGAGGGAAGAGACGGGGCTGCTTCGCTTGCCTGTTGCTTTGTGGAGTTTTGCTTTCCTAGACTGCCCCGAGCATGGACCCCCAGTCGCCCGCCCCCACCTCCCTCTACCACATGAACCACACCTGGAGCTTGTCCTGGCTGGACTCGAATGCCTCCAGGTCGGCTCCCGAGCGCCCCCTGGAGGAGGGGAGGGCCAGTTTCCTCTTCGAAATTGGCATCGAGAACTTCATCACCTTGATAGTCTTTGGCCTCATCTTCATCCTGGGTGTGGTGGGCAACTCCTTGGTCATCACCGTGCTGGCCAGGAGCAAGCCGGGCAAGCCCCGCAGCACCACCAACATCTTTGTCCTCAACCTGAGCATTGCCGACTTGGCCTATTTGCTCTTCTGCATCCCTTTCCAGTCCACAGTGTACATGTCGCCCAGCTGGGTGCTGGGCACCTTCATCTGCAAGTTCATCCACTACTTCTTCACCGTCTCCATGCTGGTCAGCATTTTCACACTCTCGGCAATGTCTGTGGACCGCTATGTGGCCATTGTGCATTCCCGGCGCTCCTCGTCCCTGCGAGTGTCCCGCAATGCGCTGCTTGGCGTCGGGGTCATTTGGCTGCTCTCGATTGCCATGGCCTCGCCTGTGGCTCACCACCAGCGTATCGTTCACCATGAAATCATCAACCAGACTTTCTGCTGGGAAGTATGGCCCAATCTTCATCACAAGAAAGTCTACGTGATCTGCACTTTTGTCTTTGGGTACCTGCTACCACTGCTGCTCATCTCCTTTTGCTATGCGAAGGTGAGTGCAGGTGAATTAGCACAAGTCATGCCATAGATGTGTGTGAGAGGCAGCCATTCCCAAAGTATATAGGGAAAGCAGCCTTGGAGAACAATGACTTACACAGGGGACTGCACAGTGGTAAAAAAAGCTTGGACTAAAATGAATGTTTAGTGTGCAATGAATGTTTAGTGTGACATTACTGTGCATAATTTGTGTTGGCTACAGATATAATTGCACAATGTTTAACATACACTAAAAGGTTAAAGGTTGCATTTGCAAGGACTTTATTGACCATGAGGCAGTAGTTCATGTGCATAGAGGCTTAATTAAGTTATATATGGTGTAGTTTTGGTAAGTGAAAGTTGAAAAGTGTGTGGAATGGTTGCACAAGCTAAATTCCAGATGGTAAGGGGTGGGGGGGTTGATCTCTTTATGATATTATAAACTTTAGACTAGTAACTAGAGATATATTTCAGAGGTTACAATAAGTGTAACTTCCCATTCCAAACACATAGTACTCAACCACATTGTATTGACTTACTCAAGGCAAAGCCAAACAACCTCGTTATATGGCTTCCATATGAACTAAATTGCAGCTGCTTCAAAGACAGGGCAAATTACAGTTCTTACCCTGTGTCAAAAATAGAGAGGCCTTGATCCAGATAACTTTGCAAGTAGCAACAGGCTGTGTAAATGAATGCTGCTTCATATTGCAGTCTTTTGCTTAAAAAATCTGGGTATCTCAGTGTGAATGACTTTCTGAGGGAAAGAAGATCAGGGTTTCCTAAAATCTGTTCATGCACAAAGGCACTTTCCAGGTGGTAGTTGCACAGTTCCTATCCATAAGGCAATCTGTGAATTAAAGTGTAAAGTCTTTTGATAGACATCAGTGGATGTTTTGCTTCTGAGATAAAGGGTTCATCCTGACTATCTGATTGAGATAAAAAGAATCAATAGAAATGCTAGAACTAGACGGGACTAAGACATCAAATTACAATTGATTTGAAACTCCACACTCTTCATTCTGACAACACAGTGTTTTCGCTTAAATTTATAATCTGGAGGCTTGGATAGCTTAGTTTTTTGAGAATGAGACTCTTAATCTCAAGGTCCTGGGTTCAATCCTCATGTTGGGTGAAAGATTCCTGCATTGCAGGGGATTGGATTTAGATGGTCCTCATGGTCTCTTCCAGATATACAATTCTATGGTTCTAAGTTGTCTTAATACAAAATGGCAATCCATTCATCATACAACATTTATAATTAATTGTTACCATTAGCCATAGTTTCACTGTTGTAAATGGTAACAAATTTTGAAACCAGTTTTTAGTTAGAAAGACTTTGTATTTGGCCCAGAATCCCAGTACTTCTAATATTACCAGTACAACAGAATCCTTGCATACTATCCTTGCATGCACTGATTTACTAGTTTTATTAAGCAGAAAACAGATAACAGGAATGCAAACCATCACTTTTCAGAATGCCTACTAGTTAATTTATTATGTGATCTATATGAAGCTGTTGGCAGCACTCATTAGGAGTTTTAGAGCAAGGTGTCATGATGAAATGCTGCTCTACTTCTCCGTAACATCAGGAGAGAATGTGAAAACTCTGGATTGGTATCAGAGTGCAGTGGTGAACTGGATGAGGGCCAATAAACTGCTTGAATCCTCAAAAGACAGTCTGTTTGCGTGGTGGTTTCTGTGTCCAGGATACAGGAAATTATTTGTTCTTGATGGGATCACACTGCCTCTGAAGGAGCAAGTGCATAGCTTGGGAATATTCCCAGATACCACCATTAGATGTCTGAGTGTCCCTCTGCGGCCATGGAGTTCTTCTTATCAGCTCTACCTGGTTCATTAGCTATAGCTGTTCTTGGAAAGGGATAACCTGACTACTGTAGTCCATGCTTTGGTAACCTTGAGGCTGGATTACTGTAATGTGCTCTGTGTGGGGCTGCTCTTGAACCTGATTTGGAAGCTCCAGCTGCCGCAGAGTTCGGTGGCCAGACTGCTGATGGCAATGCATAATCTCAGTCACTGAGATCATCTGCTGTAGTATCATTGGTTGTTATCCAAGCTGGTAAGACTCATTTGACATCAACACAAAAAAGAGCTTTCTTTCATCAGTTCCATCTTGTGGAATGTACTTCCAATAGAGATTCAGCCGATTCCTTCTTTCTTTTTGAAAGCCTGCTGAAACCTTTACTATTTTGCCAGGCTTATGCAGGCAGATAAGAATGCATCTTTCCATAATAGTTAGCTGATTAGCTCTTATTTTAATTTTTAATGTGCTTTTATTATGTGTAGATATTAAAATACCTTGATGTAGCATATAAATATTTTGTTATAAATAAATAGTTTTTGTAAGGGAAATGTCTCCATATTCAATAACAAAAGTGGCAGAGTTAAAATGATTAAAAACATTGTCAGAGTAAAAATGTGACATTAGCCACTCAGGCATTTCCCCACATACAATGCCTGCACATAGAGAGAAAGGGGAAATGAGAGTGCATTTGCTGATCTTGTTTTGGATAGCATTCCTCTTGGACATCTGTGCATTGGTGAAGACATTGTAGTTCATATAGAGAATTTTTCTATGCTGACATCTGTGTGGACATCCAGGGAGCTGATTGCGAGTGGAGCCAGTAGCCTGCTTCCTCCTTCTGTATGTTCTTCGACAGACAGAAGTGACTCTCAAGTTTGGACAGAGCTGCTATTCTAGTTTCCTGATAGGTCATTCACCATGGCTTACTGCTCTGGTAGGGGGTGAGGCAGTAGGGAGATTGGCTTGGTGTAAATGCACCTGAAGTAGTAGCAGATTGGCTCTGCTGGTGCACTTTCACTGTACCAACCCCAGTATTGATAAGCAACAGTGACTCACTTGCCAGAAAACTAATGTGGCCCCCTTCCCTAACCTTGCATGCTATTGCTGATGAATGGTGAGGAGGTTTGAGTATTGAACCTGGGAGACCACATGGCCATGAAATTCCCTGTGTGACCTAGGGCCAGTCACAGGATGGTGTAAGGATGAAATAGGGAAGGTAGAACCATCTATACCACATTACTAGAAATGTAATAATGAGTAATAATAGCTAAATGTATCAAAAATGCCTTAATGGGGCTAACGGCTCTTCTGATCCTGGCCGCACCTTATATGCTGCAATGTCAAGAGAGAGAGAGTTTAATCATGTGCTTATTTAAACAGTGTTTGGTGAAGCAGTTGTAGGTGAAATCACTGGTGGCTGCTTCAGGAATTGGTGAAAGAGTGGCATTCTTGCCTGTACCTTTAAGTTGTGGGGGGATGGAGTGAAGGAAGAAGAAGAAGAGTTTGGATTTGATATCCCGCCTTTCACTCCCTTTAAGGAGTCTCAAAGCGGCTAACATTCTCCTTTCCCTTCCTCCCCCACAACAAACACTCTCTGAGGTGAGTGGGGCTGAGAGACTGGCCCAAGGTCATCCAGCAGCTGCATGTGGAGGAGTGGAGATGCGAACCCAGTTCCCCAGGTTACGAGACTACTGCTCTTAACCACTACACCACACTGGCTCTCAGGAAGGGGCTACTTCAGTCAGTACCTTGCAAGTGAATGGTTGCTGACTAAATTGTCACCACTGGTCCAGCTATCCATGAAGCAACTGTGTGCTTGTGGAAACTGAGATTCTCTCTTGCCTCAACAGTCTCCCAGTGCTAAAATCAATGCAGGAATCAACTACCTCTACCACCAACTGCCTGCTGACACTCTTGCCCAGCAAACTCCCGAAGTGGCTGTCACCATTCTTAAATCTCCCCTCCCCCAACTGCTCACTCAGATGAGTACAAACCTTAAAAGTAGTACAGTAATAGAAGACATGCATCACAATGGGCTTCCTCCCTATTGAAACTTACCATTAAAGCAACCCTCTGCTCTCATCTTGTCAATCAAATTCTTGTCCAAATAGAAACGTCTCACAAAAGTTCAACAGAGCAGCTGCTACATTATTGTCATACAACCTTGGTACAGCCCACAGAATTACTAAAGCATAATGAGTTACGATACCTCAGTGTAGTGGTTGTTATTCCTAGTCTTAGTTTAATTGTTGGCATAAGATATCCCAAAGTTGGCTGTATGTATAATTGCTTATATCACAGCTGCGTAATTGCAGCCTCAGGAGTTACTAGGGTACAAATGAAAACACACACTAAATAAAATCACTTCTAGCCTGTTGCCTTCTGAAGGGGCAAAGGGTTCTTTTTGGATGCCAGTGGCAATAAACAAAACAGGAACATTGTACTTAACAGTGGATTGTTTGCTAGACAAAAATAGAAAGCAAACCATAGAAAATACCAGATATCTCAGGGCCCTGTTAGTTGCCGCAGGGCAGCAGCACACCCTCCCACTCCTTCAATCTACAGCTGGCACTGGGATCTCTGACTAAGCAGGGACCTGACTGAGTTTATATACTTTTAATGTTTCAAATTGAAGTCACCAAAACTTCTCCTCTCTTCTGGTCGCTGACTTCAATGCCTGCTGGTGACTTCAATGGACTGGTTAGTAGCTAAGGGTGATGGCTTATTACTCCTGTGCTAACCTCCTGCCTTGATGCAGCTGTGCTGTTTATCTGCCTTCCAGATGTGGAAGTTGCTGCCAGATATCAAGGGAGAGGAGCCAGGTAGCAGAAGAGTCAGTGTGGGCCAGTGTTCCTGCCATTGTGCCCACACCACATCAATGTCCCTGCCACCTTGCTCCTCCTTTTCCTCTCCCTCTCAGTATTGGATCACTGCCGAGTAAGCAGGAATTAATTCACCCAATGAGAAACTCCCCCCCCAAAAAAAACCTCCTCATGTTTTTGCCCCACCTCTTTATAGATGGAGTGATTCAATAAATGCTGGGGCATATCAACTACATTCTCCCTGTAAATACAATGCCTCCGGTTATATGGAATATTTTAAAATCAAATAATCAAATCTATAATCTCCATAGCAAAAAAAAAATTGCACAATGTTCTTAAACAGGCCAATATTTACTAGATTAATTTTTGTTACCTTTTTTGGTCGTAACACCACTGATACATCCAGCCCAATGGGATTCTTCCCATAAGGTTAATGGCATCAATAAATTTGACTGATTTGGGTCTCTGCCACACTCATTTGTTTCTAAAAAGTTTGGGTGGAGGATGCTGTGCTCATTAGAGTGGGAGCTTTCTGACAAATAAATTACCTCCTCTGTCACCTGTTCTGTAACAGATATGTGATTAGCTATTTTCAGACTATAGCCATTTAATTTTTTTTTTCCAGCAGTTCATTAAGGCCTCTTGGGAGAAAAGCTTTGTGAACTTTTCTGCTGTTGTTAAACTTTAGACATTAAAGTTTATTGCATTTTTCATGCATCTTAATCCAGATAATGTCTGGGATATGTCCCTGAAGTACTACGCTCCTTCAGCTCCTATAAAAAACAATAGCTGTTTAATAAATCTGCCTTCTACTGGAAAGAGAAGCAGCATTTTGGTAGCAAGTTTCTCCTCAGGCTGTTCATTTGTCTGAATAAATAGTATTATTTAAGAACACTTATGAATACGATTTTCACATATGCTACTAAAAGTGGCTTTTGCTATTTATGTGCATACTGTGGATGAATGACTTTAAGAGTGTCATTCAAATATCACAAATGAGTTGAAAAAAATACAATGAAGTAAATCCAGATTAAATTGGAGGTGGAAATGTGAATTGCCATTTTGATGCCAACAGAGTTGTGTGGATGCTGCGAAAAACATGAGGAACAAGAAGTACCTGCCTGAAATTACCCTTGGATGATTCAGAATTGGCCTCAGAAGCTAAAGTAAAGCATAATTTTTGAGAATCTTTGACATGGATTTTCACAGGTTTTGCTTCAGTTACAAGAATGATTGCACTGTGATTAATACTGAAAGATTAATGAGGCAATTTCAGCTCAGTTCATTCACTTGGCTTTTCAAGGCTGAAAAACGAATAAAATATTATAAATTAACATCTGTTTTTTCTTGTCTCTGAAGAAGTCATTTTGTACAAAGTGCCTGACCACTGTGGATTCACTAAACATTGATTTATAACCTTTCCTGAGCCTCTGGAGTGGCTTTTCATGAGGTGGAGGCATCGGTCGAAATTTGCCAGGTGCATTTTCCACCTGGTTATTGGCCACTTGCAACCAAGTGAAATGCCTGGGCACCAGGATGGTGCTTGCTATCTCCACGATCTGGAGGTGTATTCCTGGAGATCCTTGGATCTTGACTGTTTTCACACACTAGCAACAGATTCTGTAGAATTTTATCCATTATATTTTATCTGCACAATCAGAATGGATTTCAGGAACCAAAAAATTGTTTTGGAAAAAAAGGGACCTTTGAGCCCCCAAATGGCAACTAGGCATTCTGTTTTGGCAACTATAACTCTGGTTTAAGGAGCCAACTGGTGCTGGGCTTATATTTCTGAGTTTCTAACAAGGAGAGGGGATTGCAACCTGCAAACCATGCATCATGGCAATAGCAGGACTATAATAGCAGTAGTAGGAAAGTATTAAAAAAAATAATTGAATTGAACTGTTTTATGTAACAGGTAAGTAAGAGCAATGCATTCATATAATTATCTCGACTGAACAGTTAAGAACATCCATGATTTTATCGTTAACCCCAATGAAAATTATTGATATATTAATTTAAAGCAACACTTCCCATATACTAAGTGCTAATGAAGAGGTATTACATGAAACAAGTGGATGAAACCATAATAGCTGCCTTGCAGCAATCAATATTGGCCGTACTTGGGGCTTAAATCATGCTTCAACCTCTTATGAGCTATTAATGTATTTCCACTGATTGACACTGGGCTCACTGATTGCCTTGGTGAGGAGAACAAGAGCAGGATGAGAGGGCATTAGCAATACTCGCTCACTCCTGTTATAGCAAGCTGCTGGAAGGAGGAGGGCAGCACTGAACTCCTGACACTTCTGCTTATAGCCACTCCATTGAGTCAAAGCTTGCCATTGTGACGTGATGGTCCTCAACAAGAGTGATCCTGAAAGGGGAGCCACCAATGGGTACCACACTTTGTGTCACTTGTCAGGATTGCCATGTCAGTGAGGCTGCTGCCACCCCCCCCCCCTTGGCTGTTGTTAGATTAAGTGGGTTAGGCAGTTTGGGGCAGTTAAGAGTTGTCACTGCAGATATAGGCGGGTGATGCTCAGGCTGACAGCAGGGGCCTCCCAATTTTTGTTTGTGGTGGGAGGTGACTGTGAACCGTGAGTTAAAGAGTGTATAACCCCAAGTGAGAGATGGGGGTTGAGTGGCTATGAGAGAAGGCGAGAGGAGTTTGCGAGGGAATGGATTAATGGGTGAATAAGTGACCGTGCTGTACTGTATATGTGAAAGACTCTGGGGTGTTTTATTGCATTCCTCCTGTCCTGTCTGCAAGGCCAATTCAAGAGAAGAGCATTGAGTTACTGTTTCTTAACCACTGGCAATTATGCTTTGGGGTTCTGTAAGGCACCATCTTATACCTAGTGACATACAGTCATACCTCGGGTTACAGCCGCTTCAGGTTGTGTTTTTTTGGGTTGCGGACCGCCGAAACCCGGAAGTACCAGAATGGGTTACTTCCGGGTATTGGCTGTCGCGCATGCGCATAAGCGCTGAATTGCAACCTGCGCGTGCGCAGACGCGGGTTGCGAACGCTGTGGATTGTGAATGTGCATCCTGTATGGATCACATTTGCAACCCGAGTGCCCACTGTATAACATATTTATGAGGCAATTGGAATTGGTCCTTTGGAGATTTTCAACACAGTGCCGTAGATAAGTATTGATAAATTGCCTATTCAGTATTGGTTTACTGTCTTCCACCTATTTAAAAGCAGGGTGGATTTGATTTAAATCACTAGTCAGCAAGACTTGATTCAAATCATTTATTTATTTTTACAGAAAGACTCATTCTTGCTCGTATAATCTTAATATTTTCAACCAGATGGTTTCATTTTTGGAATAATACATTTTCAGAGTAGTTTTTACAGTTCTATCAAAAATTACTGATTTGGTTATACTTTTAGAAATACATAGATAGATAATCATGAAATTATTTTATTTTATTTTTAAAAAAATATGGAACGCTTCACGAATTTGCGTGTCATCCTTGCGCAGGGGCCATGCTAATCTTCCCTGTATTGTTCCAATTTTAGTATATGTGCTGCCAAAGCGAGCACGATAATCATGAAATTATTGTGAAGTTTAATAAGTTAATTGTTTATATTTGGACAACTTTTCTGCTGTACTTTATTGGAAGGAGAAAAATAATCTTTTCCTTAATAACATTTTAAACAATTTATCTAACTAAAACAATAACATTGTTAACTGATGTGGTTAAACAATTAAAAAGAAACAAAAAACTTAGACTTAGTTTTAGCACACATGAAAAATTTAAAACAAATCCTTATTTTCTGATGAATACCCTTTGGACTATAATGTAACTTAAATAGAAAACTATCTTTAGAAAGATTTTTCCTCCAGAAGCATTTTATTTTAAAAATCCAATTTAAAATTTTAAAAATCTGATTTAAATAAGAAACAACTTTTTTTGTTTTTTTAAATCATTGATTTTTATCCACCCTGTTTAATACCAAATTACACTTTTACATAGATGTTTATAATACCATCAGCAAAATAAAATAATCTAGACTGGTTTATCACATTTCTCTCTGTCCATCTTCCCTCACTGGACATTTTCTTACATTTATACCCACCTTTCTTCTATAAATGTGGCATTAATGTGGTTCCTAAGAGGTATCCTATACAGACACTGACCAGACACATATCTACTTAGCTTCAGCAAGATGATAGCCTCTTCTGCATTCAGACCATACCCTGGAACTAGCTATTTGTTCCCTACCCTTTACATGCGGAAGGGGTTGATCATATGTTTGGTGATAAACTACTTCAAACATTTGGGCGATAAAGTAAAACATGTTCTTTCATATTGCATTGTTAAAATATGCTACGCCAAATACAACCAAATATATCTGTAGTTTAAATCTCTTTTGGTCTGTGATGCTCTCATGCTCTAATGTAAGAGATTTTTCCAGCCTTATCTTGTAGGAAAGCTTTTTGCAAAGAACTGTAATTTAATTTAGCAATATAACTATTGCAGTTTATATTGGTTACGTGAATTTCCAGGAATATTGTTTCTGGAATCTTGTTGTAAAAAGGCAATTATAGGCAATTTATAGGCAAAATTGTCGAGAATCCAAGTATCCACATGGTACTAGATGTAAAAGAAATAAAGGTTTAGATCTAGAATATCTTTATTCTAATATATGTTTTTCACCTCTACATCTAGTAGAAGGGCAGTAAGGGGGGGGGGGAATAAAAATAAAATTAATGAACCAATGATAACCTGTATGTATTATAAACTGGAATTCATGGGTGGCTTAGGAAAGCCTAATTTATTTTATGAAATGAAATACTGTATTGCAGAGAGCTGATAATCTATTAAATGTACTACTATGCCAATAGTCTGGTCAAATACACATTGTGACTAAAACAGATGTACTGTATTACTAAATGGTTAGCCATGCAAAGTATATCGTAGCAAAAACAAGAGAGTCTGGTGGCATCTTAAAGACGGGCAGATATGTACACCAATCCTAACTGAAGGGAGAGCTAGTAGCAAAGTGATGGATGATCCATTATCCCCAGCATGTGCTGGTCAATACAGAAGATGGAAGCCCTCCTCCTTCTCTGGCAGTCCTTTATACAGTGGTACCTTTGGTTAGGGACGCAGGTGGCGCTGTGGGTAAAACCTCAGCGCCTAGGACTTGCCGATCGCATGGTTGGCGGTTCGAATCCCCGCGGCAGGGTGCGCTCCCGTTGCTTGGTCCCAGCCCTGCCAACCTAGCAGTTCGAAAGCACCCCCGGGTGCAAGTAGATAAATAGGGACCGGTTACCAGCGGGAAGGTAAACGGCGTTCCGTGTGCTGCGCTGGCTCGACAGATGCAGCTTGTCACGCTGGCCACGTGACCCAGAAGTGTCTGCGGACAGCGCTGGCTCCCGGCCTATAGAGTGAGATGAGCACACAACCCTAGAGTCTGGCAAGACTGGCCCGAACGGGCAGGGGTACCTTCACCTTCACCTTCACCTTCACCTTTGGTTAAGTACTTAATCGTTCTGGAGGTCCGTTCTTAACCTGAAGCTGCGCCGCCGGAGCGCGATTTCTGTTCTCATCCTGAAGCAAAGTTCTTAACCTGAGGTACTATTTCTGGGTTAGCAGAGTCTGTAACCTGAAGCGTATGTAACATGAAGTGTATGTAACCCGAGGTACCACTGTACATATTTGAACCCCCCCCCAATCGTTTCCATGGGAGGGAATAAACTATGTGAGATGTAGCTGAAAAACACTGCCACTGGCAGATCTATGACCATGGAGTGTGGATGTATATGTAGTGGCAGAGAGGCACTTTCCCTCTGTCTTAATCCCCTCCAGCTACCAAATGCAAGAAATTCAAATTTCTCTCTTGACATATTTCTTGTGTGGCATGACCTTTTGTGGGCTACTTTATCAGATGCTTGAATAGCTATTCTCATGATGAAATCTATATGTATATATACAGGGTGAGTCTTTTAAAAGAGGCCCCGTGGAACATGTGTACTCTATATCCATGGGGCCTCTTTTAAAGGACTCACCCTGTATATTAGTGTAGAAAAGCTGCCTGGGCATTAAGCAGTAATGATGATGGTGATGATTAATAATAATAGAAGAGATGCAAAATGTGAGGCCAAGAGGCAATGAAATGCAAGTATAGTCTGGTGTTTCTATGTAAAACTCACACAAGCATCCTGTATAAATTTCTTTTATACATTTCAGCTTTTGATGGAATATCACAGACTGCACTTCCTGTATTTCATTGTCATTTGAGTTGAAGGTACACAGCTGTCCCCTTCACTGCGCTGCCCATGTATAAATTATATATCAGGATGTAACTCACTACACAAAGAATCCACCTAAAAGGAATAGATTTAGATGCATAAAAATATCAATGGGAATCAGTAATATAAGGAAGAGATGGTGCATTCTTACTTAAATTACACTTTTTCAGTTTAACTTAATTGTTGGGATTTTTTTTTAATGTGTTGGATATTGTAGCACATTTGCTTTAGCTCATTTCCACTCTTCCCCTTTTTCCCTTCGGACCATATTGTAATCCATTATAATCCCCTGATTAGGAATACATATAAAAAACAGAGAGCTCATCTCTTACTGTTGCATTAATTTGGCAGTTCTGCCTCACCCACCTCGATACACTTGAGCTTTTGTAGCTCCCCCCCCCCCAAATATTTGGAAGCTGTAAAGAACAAATGTGTTCATAACTGCCCCTGAGGATGTGATTGTTTATGTTGGTATTTGAAAGCTGGTATTTGAAAAGTTTAAAAACTTTGATTGTAAAAACCTGTCAATGTAACATTTGAACCTGTGAATGTAGTAAATATTTCTCACCAGGTACTTATTAGATGCAAAACTCAGCATGCATCCTTTCTAACTAGACGTGAATAGGATGCATGCTGAGTTTTGCATCTAATAAGTATCTGAATTTATTCCCAGGTAGGCGAGTGTTAGAGTTATTTGAGTGAAATTTTCCAATCTGGACCTTGTGCAGAGTAGGAATGAAAAAACTCCACTACAACAATGAGTTCCAAAAACTTTTACTGCAAAACTATTTTGTAGCTCTAAACAAACTAGACATTCAGTGTGTTGATGAGGAGGAGTTATTGGGTTATTTTTTTATTTTTATTATGTTTTTGTCTTTTTATATTGTGCTTTTATGTTGTAACTACCCTGATTTCTGTGGATAAAGGGTGGTATATAAATTTGATTTAATCATCATCATCATCTTTTCAGGTTCTCAATCACCTGCATAAAAAACTGCGGAACATATCAAAGAAGTCAGAAGCATCCAAAAAGAAGGTAAATAAATAGCTTTCCTTATTAAAAACAAGGGTTGAGAAGGCATGTTGTTGAGTGCATATTCATTTCCAATATGACATTTACCAAACTATATTAGTAAATTTAGAAAGAAAATGTGATAATTCAGTATTTTGTGACGGATATCCGCACATTTCAGGAACCAGCAGATCTTACTAAAATATTCTGATAAATATTTAGGACTATGAAAAAGAAATCATTTTTTAACATACCCCCTCCCCATTTTTTTTATTTAATGCAGATATGCCAGTGATTTTATCTATTCTAACAAATCAAGGCCAATGAACAATCATACAATAAAACAATATTTCCTGTGCAGGTGGAAATGGCCTCCTTGTATTCTTTGCCTTATCTCGGGAAAGACTTCCCATGCAATGAGGAACAGGCAGTCTTACTGCAGCAGCCCTGACCTAATTGACCGTGGTCCCTCATTCGTCCCTCACTTGCCTTGTGCTGTTTTTTGTACATTTGCACTATGTATGCACAAAGAACAAAGCCAAAATAATTAAGGGGTCGGAAACATTATGATGGCAGAACTGGAAAGCAACACTAGCAATACTTGTGCATTTAAATCCTCCACACAAATAAAAGCATGAGAGAGAAAAGAGCGAGAATGAGAATGCTAGTTCTGCTACCAGTCCACTCCCCTCTGTTAGCTGGATGGCTAAATAGTTGCATTAGGCAGTCTTCTCTATTTGTGTTATTTATGGCTCTAAATTGCATGGGAGGTCTGTACAAGTGCAGAAGGAGGATACAGTGGAGGAGGTGGGGCCAATAGGCTAATCTCAGCTTTCCCTTCACATACTTCTAATTGCATGAGGGATAAATAACTGAAGAGGGTTTTGCTCATAAGTAGATCTGCTTCTGCAGCTATCAGGTCAGGTAGATGCTTTTGCAGATCGATGCTTAAGAGTGCAAACTTTTGCAGATAGATGCTTAAGAGTACAAGCCTGTGCAGGTCTACTCAGAAGGAAGTAATATGCTTCAATGGGACTTGTTCCTGGAGTGTATATGATTGCAGCCACTTGAAACAGAAGGTTGCACTGCTCTTCAGGGAGCCAAATAGCTGTGGGTTAAACCACAGAGCCTAGGACTTGCTGATCAGAAGGTTGGCAGTTCGAATCCCTGTGATGGGGTGTGCTCCCATTGCTCAGTCCCAGCTCCTGCCAACCTAGCAGTTCGAAAGCACATCAAAGAGCAAGTAGATAAATAGGTACTGCTCCGGCGGGAAGGTAAACGGCGTTTCCGTGCACTGCTCTGGTTCGCCAGAAGCAGCTTAGTCATGCTGGCCACATGACCCGGAAGTTCCCTTGGCCAATAAAGTGAGATGAGCACCGCAACCCCAGAGTCAGCCACAACTGGACCTAATGGTCAGGGGTCCGTTTACCTTTACCTTAAGCATCCTAATAAGTTATGTTGAGTAGTAGGCAGACAGTCTACTCACAGGCACACCATCTACCCATGAGTAAATGACATAGCTTAGCAGCTTGAGTCACTTTGAAGTGAGATAAGTATGTTTAATTATTTAATTGGATTTTCAAATATATAAGAACAAAAAAAAAGGAACATCGTGTATTTATGTTGCACATACAACATAAATAAGAGGTTAGAAATGCATTTCAATTTTTTTGGCCATTATTATATTTCATGTACTTTGATTTTCTAAGGAGAATACCTAACACATAAATAAATAAAGAAGAGCTATCTTGTATGTCTCCTTGGCTGCACATTATACCAATAATGTCACAAAGGCTTCTGAGATATAATGGAATAAGATGTAGCAAGGGATTTTCAGGCCATTATGTAAAATGACTCTAGCCAAAGGAACCATCTGTTATAAATATGACAGATTTAAGAGGTAGAGGGTCAAATCCTGCCAACACTTACGTCTGAGGTTACTTGAGCATAACATAATGAGCTTCATATTTTTTAGCAAACAAGGGCAAATGAAGCATACTTAACTTGTTAGATAATTATATATGACAGGAGCTATAATTTGTTTTAGTTCGATTCAAGGACAGAAGGATTTGGTTTTTTACTGTTAACTTAAAGTGATATAAACTCCCCCCCCCACCTCTCATTGAAAATATGTATGACAAATGTAGTATTTCAGATTTTGATTAAGATTTTTTTTCTTACCATTTATATCAAGACAGGCAGCCTGAATTTTGTCCCAAATAAGTCATTTATTTCATGTGCCATGGAAAATCAACTGGTTGCTGTGTCACACAACAGCTGTATTTTGGGCATATTCTTATCTTACTATCACAATATATAACAGCAGTAATCTCAGTTTTCTGAGTGCATGTCTTTATGTAGACCAAACAACACCATCAATATGCAAAAAGACATGGGGGGTGGGGGAGATGGAAAATCGGGGTGGGAGAGGGAATGAAATGAAGAGTCTGAGATATTGAACATTAGTAGTACACATTGCCCTTTTTTCTGATCACAGATGTCCCCCTGTTTATGATGTTTAGGCAAAATGGCGCCTCTCAGACACAGCTTGGTATTAGCTGTCTTGGAGAGATCTCAAGATATGCAGAAGTAAAAAAAAAAAAAAATTGAAGGAAAATCTAAGTGCTTGTATGGCCCGAGTCTCATTTGTTTAATTCCCGTAAGCTACTTTTTGGAAACTTGAATAACATCTGTAAACGTTTACTGTACCTCTCCCCCTTTTCATTGCTTTTCAAGCCTATATTGTAAGTCTGCTTGTTCAGTTGTTAAGAAATAATCCACACTTTAACTTTTCTGTCTCAGACAGCACAAACAGTCCTGGTGGTCGTAGTGGTTTTTGGGATATCCTGGCTGCCCCATCATGTTGTACATCTCTGGGCTGAATTTGGAGATTTCCCACTGACTCAAGCCTCGTTTATCTTCAGAGTGGCAGCGCATTGCCTGGCTTATAGCAATTCTTCTGTGAATCCTATTGTATATGCATTCCTCTCTGAGAATTTTAGGAAGGCCTATAAGCAAGTGTTCAAATGCCAGATTGGTAGCAAATCACCTCTGAATGAAGGTAAAGAAAATCATATTGACACACCACCATCTACTAATTCAACACATGTGTGAACAACACTAATAATGTCTTTATTTGCAATGCCAGGTTTTCATATACGTAGACCTACTTCCGATAAAAAGCACAAGTGCTCCAAAACTTTATGTTGGCAATTGGTAGTCAGCTTATTGAAGTTCTGTTTGTAATAACAGCTTCTGGAGGAAATGGTTTGATGCGAGAAAATCTGGGTTCATATGGAAAGCACTCTAATATTCATTTTCTGGAATGCCTTTCAAATGAAGAGTACCTTAGTTATTTTAAAATTATGCCAGAAAAGTAAATTGGAAACCTGCTATACATTTAGAAGGGTGTTCATTTATACCTATTATAATGTTTTGCTCCTATACAAACAAATGCATTTTTTAATAAAACCAATAAAGCTGCAATCCTAACTGTACTTACCTAGGAGTAAGCCCCGTTGAATGTGGTAGGACTTAATTTTGAGTGGTCATGGTCAGAATTACACCATAAACTATTATTTTTCAAAATGTGACCTTTTGCAAGGAAATAGGATACAAATCTCAGGCACCTGAGGATAAACATGAAATGTGCTTTGAAGCTTATCTGTCCAAACTGTGCAGTAGGTCCATGTAATTAATACCACATTTACACAATCAGCCAGAGATTGTCCAGTGTAAGATTACTGCCCACTTAGAACAGCTGCTTCAGAAATGGAATATATTGTGGTGTTTAGATGTTCATGGTTAATAAAGCCAGATTTGCTGCTCAGCTTTCAGTATATGGAAACCTGCATAGGATTCCCTGGTGTGTAGATAATGAAAGAATATCAGGCAGACAGAATCTAGTTTCCAAATTTTGTCAGGTGCTTCCTATGGAAATAGCCATAATGGCGGCAAATTTCAGATACCCCTTCTCATGCTATTAAGAATCTAATAAATGAGAATCCACATTTTGATACAGGGAGCTGGTTCGTATGTGATGCTAAGACAAACTGTGGCTAGGCATGAACACACATTCACACTTGACTTAGCATGTTGTTCAAATCCAGGCTCATGGCTTGTCTTACTAATGGCAAACCTTGAGCTGTAACCATGATATGTTCTTAGGTAACAGCTCATGTTTTGTCTGGAGAAGACAAACCACAAGCCTGGGTTCAAACAGCACACTAAGTCAAACAATGGCTTAGCAGCGTGATTGCTGGGGGAGGAGTGCAGGATCCACAGTTCCCTCTCTAGTAATCCTCACATTTACGCTAATTAATCGTTTGGTTAAGCATTACATGTGAACCTGCTGTATATGCATTTCTATATCAAGATACAATATTGATAGTATTAGTCACAACACCCGATGGAAGCTGAACACTACTATTCTTCACTGATAACTCTAGATTTTTAATGAAAGTAATTTTAAATTAAAATTGAATTCTAATAACTTTTTCAGCTGTTTATGCAATGTGAAATCTAATTTCATGCACAGAAGCAAATTTAATTATTTACTAACTGTATACCCAACTTTTTGGTTTGGGTCAAAGGTAACAACTTGTGGTTTATGAGTAAAGTATAATTCTTCTTCATATCTTTTGCTGTTTGCACAAACTGTACAACAGAAATACAAAATACAGTAGGTGAATTTGGATTATTAGCTGTAATAGTGATTGAGGTGAAAACCATCATAGGCCATGGTGAACTGTCTTTTCTTTAGCATGATGATTACTTTTTTCCTTTTATTAGTATGATGGCTTTAAGTACTCTGACTTCTTAGAAAAAAGGACAAGATCACACTTCATCACTGCCAGGCTCAAATCAGTTTTCTTAATAGTTTTGAGTTGCAAAGCTATAAAGCCAATTAGAATCAACATATTTAATTTGGAACCTGCTCTTAACAATACTGTTCTTCCCCCAAGTGTACTCCACATACCCACAATGAATACATTAAAAAAATCTGAACTCCTTGAAAAAAAACCTTGTTTTGGAGAGCCATGGAAAGTCCATGGAAATTCTGCCCAATCTTCTACACAGAATTGGTTCCAGTGATGCTGCTAATTGAAGCAGTTCACTCAAACTACAAGCCCAATGCATTTATTCAGTCACCTCTAGTTCTCGGTCACATTTTTCTTATAATGTTGCCCTATTTTTGCTCCCAGCTCTGTATTTGGAGGGATTCGACTGCCACTCAAATCTTAGGGGAAAAGTTGACTGATGCTTTGGAGAGCCTCCTGCTTCCTGCCTTCCTCAAAATTAGCCAAAGCATGCCTGCCAATAGCTTTTTAAAAACCCAGCAGATAAATGGGCTATCACAAATGCCACCTCCCTTCTCCCTATAATTCAAGCACTGAATGCGACAGCAATGAAGAAAATTGAACAGTGCTTCCTGAGTGACTTGACATTTTGTTCTGTAGGATTATTATGATGTTTTTTATTAGCTAATTAAGAGTGTGTCTTGCATTTAATAGTTTACTTGCAGCCTACTCCCAGAAGATCCTTTAAGGTGCTATATGTACTGTTTCAGGCTTATGCAATGGGCTTACTGCGACTAGTTTAATTTTTTAAAAAGTCTCCAGAAGGACACAAACCACATCACAAACGGCTTCAGTGCTGTTCAGTTTGCCATGTGACATTGGTGAGAGGGGATTGTGTCAATAATATAAGATTATTTGGGGGCTCATGGAATTAATTGCATAGTATCATAACCTTCCTATATATATTTACAAATTGACAAAAACACCTATGAAAGCATAAAACATGGGCCTTCTTATGGGCAAATGTGCATAAGAGAAATGGAAATCTTTGACAACAACATTGCACTGAAATCTGAATACTGTATTTAAATAATGGGAGCTATCCTACTGAATATATTCATTTTTAAGTAGGATGAGAGTCATGAAGCCATGAGTTGATATAATGGTTTAATTCGGCGTCTACCAACCTTTCTGGTTGCAATTGTCTTTTATAGAGGCACAAGGCACATCTTTTTACATTCCATGGTCTGGGAAACAGAATAATGGTTGTCCTTTGAAACCCTATCAAGTCATGGAACACTTTCTTTAACATATGCAATTGCTTAGACTGAGTATGAAGGCTCAGGTCAGTTTTGTGGGACTGAAGGTTTGAGTGTGTGGGCTTGCAACCCTTTGAACACTGTGCCACTTGTCCACTCCAACTACCATCCCATCATCGCTGTTTTGAATGTAGCATACAAAATGTTCCAGAAGATTTCGAGTGATGGTGATGGATTGGCCAAAATATGAACTGCAGCAGGGACAGTTCCAAAACTGTAAGCAAAACTGATGTTTGCACATCAGTTTCATGCACTTTACTTTTACTGTTACTTATACACAGACTACACAGAGAAACCTCTTAAGATTTTTGTGCAGGGTTATATGCTGCCTTTTTCAATAAGAAAAGACCACTCATTATTACCAATTCACTGGTGCATTCAGCTGCAAGAGCTTAGTGTTGTTAGCCCATGTAAAATAATAATAACGAATAGGCCAAATGAATTTTCATAATCCTCAATTGGATTAAGAAGTTTCTGAGTGATGAGTGATGCAGCATGAATGTCATCTGAAGATTTTTATTCACACATGCATTAATTAAGCACAGCACAATAAAAAATTGAAAAAATAATAATCTGAAAGCTTTTCTTATGTAAGACTTTAATTGAAGTGAACTACTCTCTGTCAGTATTGGAAATGAAGTGTGAACAGAACTGGCTGGAATTTTAATAGACAAGTAGATTTCCAGAAAAAAGCTGTTTTTTCAGGGCTAGGCAAGCATAACTGAAAGGCAAATCTACCTTCAATTTTTGCACAAGCTCAGTATTTTGGTTGTTCAAAGAAGCAATGCAGTCTCCTGTGTATTTTAGTCATTAAGGAATGACCATTATGTCACAACCAGGTTACATTATGTGTCCATTAGCTGCAACTATGGTAGCGCTGAGCATATACGCCTGTTCCATCATCACAAGACGTAGACAGGAAATTTGGCCTGGGGAAGCATCCAAAACAAAGTCATGTCAAAAGACTTATGTCACAATTCTGTGCATGCTTATGGGGAAGTTCAATTGGGCTTACTCCTAGCCAGGTGTACATAGAACTTTAGCTTAAGGCTGGAAACATAAGCACACTTAGGAGGGAGTAAGCTCCATTAAATACAGTGGAGCTTTCTTCAACTCAAAGGATTGCATAGACCTCAGTAAAGACACTAATAATAATAATAATAATATAATAATTTATACCCCGCCCTCCCCAGCCAAGTCCGGGCTCAGGGCGGCTAACAACCAATAATAAAAACAAGTTGATTAAAATACAATTTAAAATATTAAGATACAACATTAAAACATTAGGATGCAGCCTCTTCACAGGAGGAGAAGGGGAAAAGAAAGAGGGGGAGCGAATCTGATTCTAAGCCAAAGGCCAGGTGGAACAACTCTGTCTTACATTAGATCAGGGGGAATGACTGTCTCTCTATTGTCTCGTTATCAACTCAATTATTTTTATAGGAGGAAAACAGCCCAGGAAGAGCTGCCATTTTCTACTAATCACGGTTACCTGTATGTATTTGTAGAACAGGGTTTCCCACACTTGGATCTCCAGCTGTTTTTGGACTACAGTTCCCATCAACCCTGGCCACTGGTCCTGCTAGCTAGGGATGATGGGAGTTGTAGTCCAAAAACAGCTGGAGACCCAAGTTTGGGAAACCTTGTTGTAGAATGAGGTAAGAAATGATATATCAGGGATGGCATCGGTACCTTGTGTCTTTGGGCAGCTGCCCAGGGTCTAGCACCCTGGCAAGGCCCACTGTTGGTGCCTGACCCCTCTTTAAGTCTAGCCACCATTTTAATTTCCCACAGGGTCTGTGACGTAGCTTTGTATTGTGGTAGATATTCTGCTGTGAGATATTTTCCCCGGGCCTTTTCAAATCTGTGGCCAGCCTGCACTGATTTGGGTGAGGGGGGCTGTTTCTTTTCTAATGCCATTTTGGGCTTAGTTCTCCAGTGCACAGATCCTCACATACAGCAACAAGCTGGATGCATCCATACAAAATAACCTCTGTGCAATCACCTGTGGAATAGATTATGGATGTTGGCTTGTGGCGGCCGTCATCCTTCATCATCTCGAGCCATTCAGGTGAAAGAAACAAATTGCTTTATGGCCACCATTCAGTTTTAGACAACTCTGAAATATTTATTTTCACACTTCTGCATCTGATAACCTGTACAAGGAAAATATTTCCAAGAAGCGATACAATAAATTGGTGAAAGGGGGAAGCATTATACATTGACTCTCACGCATGCAGCTTCCTCCTTCCCTTTCCTCCCTCCAGCTGAAAGCCTAGCAAGGTATCTGGCCACTCCTTTGAATAGGCATGGGTGGTTCTTGATGCTGACTTTTCATATGTAGATCTACTCCTTGCCAGGGCTGTGTATGCAGTTAATGCTCCAGACTTCATCATTATTACTGGGGTGGATCCAGACTAAATTAGTTGCACTTTGCTACCATTGGGGATGGATTTAATCATGACTTGACTTAAATGGTTTGATTTCTGCGGGTCCCAATTTCAACTAACTTTAGCCTGCAATCCTAAATGCACTTACCTGGGAATAAGTACCAGTGAGCACAGTGGAAATTACTTTATGCCTTTGGAGTTATTATCTCCCAACCCAGTTTAATTCTTTTTAAAATTAATGAATGTTACCATTTGTAAGAGATGCACTGTTGTTGTTTTTTTAAAGTATTTCCACGAAGAACTATTACTTTAAATATATAACCAGAGTATGGGAAAATGAATGTACAGTTACAACTTTATGAATGTATTCATCATTTTATGATTTTATAGTTAACAGCTGCTCAAGACTGCTCTCTTTGCATATTATTAAAACATATACATACATTTTCAATCAATGAAGTGGAAAGGATTTTCTAAGATTGCAATATTAAGAGTGAGAGCAGGAAGTAAAACATGTAACTATATTTGCTACCTTGAAATAATTTTGAATGTATTTGACCTGTGTGAGTTTCAGGTTTTCAAATATGAATGTAACATTTGAATAATCTGTATTTCCACACATAATGTAACACAAAAGTTGCTTTATACTGTGTTTGCATCACATCATTATATTTATAATGCCATAAACCGTCTGGGTTTTTAATTTCCTTATCTGATGGGAGGCAATGCACCAAGCTCTGCTGCCAGGCAACTTTCCATTGACTTGAGTGTGGCCTCACAGATCCTTCAGTGAAGAGAAATCTCATTGTGCCATTTTACTGCTCTAAAATGTCTTTATATGTATAAACACTTACACAAAAATGCACGAATAGTGATTGCAGAGAACTGAAGCCAATGGTCCTGTCCTACATAGTTGATAAGCTGGTACAAATGAAAACAGATATAGGCCATCACTCAACAGTTCAACATAAAGAACCTTATTTACAGAGGCAGATTAATCCCATTTGCATCACTAAGCACAGAAATCTGTTATTCAAAAAGAGCATATGGGACTCTGAATGCTGTAGCTCAGGGGAGAGGAACCTCGGGGGGGGGGGGAATGCATCTCTCCACACCTCTCTATGTAGCTCTTGGTATTCTTCTTACAGATTCTGCTTTACATCCTCCTTGAGTAATAATAATAATAATAATAATAATAATAATAATAATAATAATAATAATTTTATTATTTATACCCCGCCCATCTGGCTAGGTTTCCCCAGCCACTCTAGGCGGCTTCCAGCAGAATATAAAAACGTAATAAGTGGTTTTTGCCTGACCAGAATGTGTCCTTGAACTCTCTAAATGACTGTTCCTTGCTTTCTTAGAGGAGAGAGGAGTGCATGAGTGTGTGTAAAAACTAGACTTCAATCAAAGATGAAATGTATTTTTTTACTTTAGGGGGACACAGACAAGTACCGTATTTTTCGCTCTATAGCACGCACCCGACCATAACACGAACGTAGTTTTTAGAGGAGGAAAATCTGCAGGCATGCCATCCGTAGGCATTCCCTCCATAACACGCACAGACATTTCCCCTTACTTTTTAGGAGGAAAAAAGTGAGTGTTATGGTGCAAAAAATACGGTATATGGGAAAACAAAATATACTTTTTTTAAAAAAGTATTCTACATGCACCAAAACAAAATAAAGCCTCTTCCCTTAAGATATATTAGGAGTGGGAGAAGGAGGTAGAAGACAAGTGTGTACACAATTCCTATGTGAGTTTGGGTCTTGGGAAGGAAGGGAGAAAAGTAATCTGTCATGAGGTGAGGGAGAGTGGACTTTCTCAGCTGAACTCTGAAGCACCTTCCTCATTGCCTCAGCAAAGAGAGAATAGCCACTGCCTGTCTACCCTGGAGAAGGATGAAGATGCCATCATCCTAACTACAGCCAATCAGGCAGAAGCACCACCCCGCTGCCTTTAAAATTGATTCATTTTCAGCTGCTGGGGTCTGCCAGTGCAGCAGCAGTGGTCCTGGAGGGGATCGTGACCATCAGGGCTGTGGACCAGTGCCTTACACCCCCAGCACCAAGCCTGACTTCAACTGAAGATCTAAATAAGTGGCCAGACTCCTATGGGATCATTTCTAACAGGAGAAGGGTGTTGGGGAATGGATCAAAGTCCTTGCATTATGGTCCTGATTTGGTCTCTGCTCTCCAAAAAACTTCATTTGATCTTGAGAAGCAAAAGACATGCCTAGTCTCTAACATACTATTTAAGCAAACTACTAATGTAACGTGTAGTTTTCCCATAAGACTGGGGGAACTCTAGAGAAAACCATGCCTTTTTTTTTTTACATTGGAATAAGAACCTAGGACTTCAAGGGCAGGACAGAAGTATTTCATGGCAAAATCCTGTACATGTCAAGTCAAAATGAAGTCTTGTTGCATTCTGCGGTGCTTAGTCCCAGATATGTGGGTCTAAGATGCAGCCAGAAACAATTCAACCAAAAGCTATGTGCACTGTGCCAATGAACCACTAACTCTGCTTGCTAAAGGCCAAGCTAGATTTGATGGGGAAGGGTCATGCATATTTCATTCAAGTGTCTGCTCCAGTCACATTTATGCCAGGGTAGATGGATTCTTTTTTAAAAATAAATGTATGGGATGGAGCATGTGGGGAAAGGGAACTTCTGAGTTTCCTTTGCTTCCAGTCCACTTCCAACAACAACAGAGACCTGGGTTGGGAAGAAAAAAATACTAGAGACAAAACAGAGAGCAAAAGGATGCAGGCGTCACTCTCCTGACTTCCCTGTGCTTCATTTTATGCTAAATAAAATAAAATAAAATCTCCGCTTTATATGTGAGCAAAGATATACATGAATAAAATACATGTGGCTGCATCATAACATTGAGACTGGACATGAGAGAACTGGAAAGTAGCAGTGGACGTTATGCATTCAGAGCATGCTTGGTTTTAGCTTTTAATACGTTGTCAGAAAAAAGCTACTCTAATGTGCAAATGAGCACACAGTTAAGAAGAATGAAATGTTCTGTCACATGCATCCTCTTGGGGTCTTTCTTTAATTGAACCCGCTTGCCTTTTCACCTCATTAAATGTCCAGCTATTTCTCATGTGCAGACATGGAACAGGAGGGAGAGAAAGAGGCATAATAACTTGCATTTTCCTGTGGTTTGAGGGCTCTGCCTTGCTTCATGAATCTTGATTGCTGGACTATTTAGAGTGTTACGAACAACCTAAGAATACTTCATTCTTTTCTGAGAAAGCATTATTTTGCTTTCTAAAAATAAAAGTGGGGAAAGCTTGCGGGAACCAAACCAATGTAAATGAGAGTGTTCCTATGTTCCTATGCTTGTATATTAATAGAAATGTTAATAAAAAAACCTGTGATGGTGCAATATATGGCTTGTTATCTTTCATTTGCTACAGTTGGGCTCCTTTTACAATGTCTGCATTTGTGGTACCAGTTTCCACGATGAGAATGTCTGATGTTTTGTGTTTTCACCTCATACATCACATTTATTCATGCCATAAAAGGAGTACTTATTTGACTCTGGCACCTCATGCCCATGTTACCCTAAAACAGGGGTCAGCAAGGTTTACTTCACCTGGGCCAGTTCACTCCGGTGGAGATCAGTCTGTGGGCCAGATCATATGCGTGCATGAGTGTGCCTGCCCGCAGTTTCCGGCATCTGTGCATGTGCAGACGCGATTTCCAGCACCGCGGAAGCGAGTCCCCATGCCGCACTGCGCTGGTTTAGCGCAGCGCACAGGGACTCACCAAGTGGGCGGCTCGGTTTGGGGGTGGCTCGTGGGCCGGTTGAATGACCCCTGTGGCCCATGGGTCTTAGGTTGCTGAGCCCTGTCCTATTCCCCCCATCAGATTACCATGCATACACAGAGAGAAATAGGGAGAAACGGTGGAGGGTTTTTTGTGGGGGTTTCTTGCTATTAGTATATTCCCACAACTATAAATAGCTCAGTACAGGAACACAAGTAGTGGGCACTCAATACTCCAGTAAAGGTCAGCTGCATGGGGTGAAAGTGAAAGTGTAGTGACTTGCCGACCTACACAAACACCATAGCTGGCAGATGAAATCTAAGCCACCAGTGTGCAGTTCAGGCAGATGTGGCTGACCCACCCAGTGCTCATGTGTGGAAGTTAGCAATGGGACCTTGTGCAGTTGGGAGGTCCCAGAGTGAAGAAGAGAGCCAAGCAGAGCTAGGCAAAGGAGTGTGGGAGAGTCTTCTTAAGATACATCCATTGAGGGATGTGGGTATACATTGGATGTGTTGGAAGTGCAGCAGCAGGGATCATTCAGTTAGTAAGCCGAGAGTTAATTCTGTCGACAGTCTGCCAACCAAGGAGTGTGCTTGGAGGTGCTGCCTAGATTGCTGACGTACCTCAGGTTCTGATGGGCTGGCTCGTTCTGAGGGAGTTTCTACTCCATATGTTTAGTTGATTCTTCCTGCTTCGAACAAATAAATACGACAAAACCTCTCTGCTCTTTTCTCCTCAGCAATATACTGCCTTTCTTTAGTTTTCTTAGTCAAGTGCCATCAACACTTTTCTCTCTGGACTCCATCCACATAATTTAAGTGGATTGCTAACCACATGCACCTCATGTGTGGCCCTCTTATGAAATCATTCCCTTTCCCCCACTGGTCTGGCAAAAGCAACTGTGGACATAGTCTTAGCAATCTTCACAGTAGGACTCAAGTCAGGCACAATTAATACAACAGTGTTCTTTTTTTGAAATTTCCCCCAGTATCCACACATCTTGTTTAGCAATAGAGGTGCCAGTCCAGGAGTGGGGCAAAACGTAATCGTAACCAGATATGCAGTACAGGATTTCCGCATTTTTATGAGCTAATTAAAAAATGGGGGCAGGGGAACAGCCCCGTAGACCATGTTTGCTCTTCATATTTGTAATTAGCTTATGGTGATACACCATTCACTGATACCTCCAGCTGGGTATTCAGGAAGTCTCACTGCTGCTGTATTATGTAGTCTGATAGATGAAATTTGGCAATTTGGTTGGAACACAGCCAAGTGCCACGTTGAGGAAACAGCCATGAAAACTCATATTAATTATCTAGCCTTTATGACATGTTTCCTTTTTTAATGAGAAAATTCTATCAGTATCATAGCAGGAAATAGTGGAAAGCCCCCTTACACTGAGAAATTCTTTATGTAAGGAAGGTTCTTTTAGGTCAGTAATTTGAGCAGAGGCAGTTAAATGCTGGGATATATTATGGAAACAGATAATAAATGTTTCCTGAGTGTTCACAGTGAATGCCAAGGGCATTGAACACAGCCCCCTGTTCTTGCCAATATAACAGACTAGATAACTGTTACCCATTAGATTGGCCTGCAGGCCTGTTACTAAGGGAAGTATTTGCCTAATTGAGCCATAAATGACTTTTGAAAATGTTTTCTGCTTCTGACAGGGACATGGGAAATAACAAAAGTGAATTAAGGGCTAATAGGAGTGGAAAATTTGAGATAGGCCTTTTATCAGTGTGGTGAAAAATGATGGCATGAACGTAATATTAGGAGAATATTTGCTGTGGTTATATGATATGGGTGTTTACATAATATATTTAACAGCTTTCTTTATCTGTGGATGAACTATTATTAAGAAATTATCAGTAAAGTCTTTTGAGTACCTGTCAGTATACAAAAGAAACCTGCTTCTTACATCTTATGCTAGAGCAATAATATATTCACTGGGTGACCTTGGGACGCAAAAGTCCCTTTTGCGTACGCAGGTGTCCAGCGACCCACATTCAGTGGAGCTGTGGGCATGCTAATGCAGAGAACCAGCAAGAAGCGAGGCTGTGGAGGCATTTGGCATAGCAAAAGCTTCTTTATTTACAGCAAATCAAAACAACAAACATAGCTAGTGTGAGCAGCAGCTTCACACATGTCCGCTCTGTCCGAAAGTAGGTAACAACAACAACAAAAGTACAAAAGCACACAAGAACAGAAGTACAGTAAGTTCCGTTCCCACATTCCTATCGCTATGGAATGTAAACAGTGGATCATGAGATCCAATAGCAATGAGAGAATGAAATTGCCAACAGGGCCAGTCACTGCATCTTGGCCCAATCTATTTTACAAGGCTGTTGTGAGGATTAAATGAGGAGGGAGAGAATCATACACACCATCTTGACCTCCTTGGAGAAAAGGTGGACTACAAATGGTACCAACCAACCAACCAACCAACCAACCAACCAACCAACCAACCACTTTCTTAAATACCCAACAAGGAATGCACATTGACTACTGTTTAAAAATCTCACCAATCAACTATTGGAGAATGGGGCAGGCCCAACAAATCTGAGGTGAAGTCCCTAAGAAGTATGCCAACAACAATCTAGGAATCGCACAAGTCGTTATGTGGAGCTCAAGGTGACACAGTTCTAAGAAAGGACTTCAAAGTGGATTAAAGAATTTGGAATGAGTGGTGCACTCAGGGTAGGACGTTGAGGGCAAAGTCCAGGCCCCCGCTTGTTAGACTGAGCCAAAGTGCTCCCAAATGCCACAGGGCTGACTTAACAGGGCTTGATGGAAGTGAAATAAAACATATCACTATATAACCACTTTGAGCATAAGACCAGCACCCAAATTACTCAAATGCACCTCTAAAGGTTGAGAACAGTTCACAGTTTTTCAAGGAGTAGCTCTATAGTACTGTAGTTAGTTGCAAGAGAGAAATGGGAAAGAAAGAAAATATAGTAGCCATATTCATTTATAAGGGCGACATTTTTATCAACCTCTGCTTTGTGGACCCGTTTCTTCCAATTAGTGCTAGAGACAAGATCAGAAATGCTGACAGCATTATATTTGCAAAGAGAGAACTGCCATTCCCCCCTGTCTCTCACTAACCCTCGGTGAAAATTGGTTTCCATTTGCAGGAGCTGGCAAGGAAGTCTATATTAATACCCTCCTCCTGTGTCCCATCTTAAAGCTCCTACATGCTACAGGCATGAAGCATCTTTTCCTTTTGTGTTTCCATACCTGTTTTTTTTTTAAAAAAACAAAACAAAACAACAGCATTGAAACTTAGTTCTGGAGAATTTGAAAGCTTGCTCATTATTTTGCCATTGTTTTGGTTCAGGGTTGTTACTGGACTCAGAGCCCTCCGTCCCTGTTTTAATTGGCTTCAATAAAATGTATTGCACTGCTATTGCTTTTTTTTTTAAAGACAATTACAATAAAATAAGGACAAGCATAGCTACTTAGAATTTTCGATGACACAATGAAACTTCATAGTACCGGTGGGAGAAGTGGGTGGAAGGAGAGAAGCTTCCACTCACTTCTGGGCACCACAATTTAGGAAACATATTGACAAGTTGGAACATGGGCAGAGGAAGGCAACCAAGATCATCAAGGGCATGGGAACCAAGCCTGTTCAGGAACGGTTGAAGGAACTGGGTATGTTTAGCCTGGAAAACAGGAGACAGAGTAGATGTGATAGCCATCTTCAGAGTAGATGTGATAGCCATCTTCAAAGTATCTCAAGAGCTGTCACATGGAGGATGGAGCAAGCTTGTTTTCTCCTGCTCTGGAGGGTAGAACTCGAACCAATGGCTTCAAGTTACAAGAAAGGAGATTCCAACTCAACATCAGGAAGAACATTCTGACAGTAAGAGCTGTTTGACAGTGGAATGGACTCCCTTGGGAGGTGGTTGGCTCTCGTGGTTTTTAAACAGAGGTTGGATGGCCATCTGTCATGGTGGCTTTAGCCAAGATTCCTGCTTTGCAGAGGCTACCTGACTTGGAGTCCCTTCAAACTCTATCATTCTATGATGCTATGAAGTTCCTGTAGTTTCTTTTCTATACTCAGACTTGCTGGATTAGAGAAGAATGTGAGACTCACCCTGGAGCAGACCAGGAGAATGTTGTCAAAAATAGGCCAAGGATGAAGAGCTCAGGGCAGGTGATGAAAACAGAAGGATCAAGGAGAAAACTCCCACCGACCCTACAAATAATGGAAGCATCTTGTGGCCCAATGGCAAAGCACACCTTTGCGACTGATCTGCGACTTCTTGGCCTTCTTCACCCGAAGATATCTAGCAACACAGTGGCGGTTGAGGACCAGAGTTTTCCTTCTCCTAGATCACAAACACTTGTAATAATCACAAACACTTGTTATTCAGCTTCCAGACGACAGTATCATCTGAGGATGATCACTGTCTAATCTGTAAGGGATCCACTTCACCTAATTCTCTAGTAAATTCTTCTTTGAAGGGAAATGTGTCCTGCTTCATCTACTATTTGTTTCCCAAACACTGACAAATGCATTCAAGCAACTAATACATTGATTCTATTGAGCAATCAGTGAAGGTTTCCTCAGTGTCCATTTCTAACCATTAGCTGGCATGCTAAAGATGGGTGTGATTCTGTAGCAATGAAACCCAAGAGAACTGAGTGACGTAGCTGTCTAGGCAATGAATTGATTCACAAACAGATAAGCTAGAGGTGACCACCATATGAACATGATCCCATTGGAGACATAAAGCTGCCAATTGGCTATCCCATTTCCCTCAGCTCTCTGGAGATGCTGGGAATAAACCAAATCACATTGAAGGGTTAGTTAGAATTAAAGATAATACTTAGGTGATTTTCTCCCGATATCTGAAGTGTGCAGGTAATTAAACGAAGTATATTCCTAAGGCAGCTATTGAGCACTCAAGTCCTGTGTTTCAACATAAATGAGTGATGTGCTCTCAGGGCACATGGAATTAATGTAACTAAATTACATGGCTTTATTCAGCAGCACACATCATTCAAACGAAGTGTTAAAGCAGCAAAACATAATATCTCCAGCATGACTGGAAAATGCAAAATAGCATGAATTCTAATATTGGGCAAAAAGAAAACAAATATCAGCTATTGTACAAGCATAGATTTTGGGTGGCAGGAGGATATTATACATTTCTTCAGAGAGCTATATGGAAGTCTGAGCTACAGCACAGTGGTACAAAACTGCTTTGAGATCTTGACCAATGTACAATATTGCGCCTTACACAAATTGGGTCACAGTGAAAATTGAGAAGTGTAGTTTTCTCTCTTGGATAAAATATCAGTATTGTTAAATTAGTTGCCAGGAAATGGGATTCCTTATCAGTCAGCATGGAAGCTTACACAATAATGTTGAATCAAAACAATCTGTATTATATTTTTATACAGCATTGAGCTTTCTCCTGTTTCAGTATAATGGAATAATAGAATCATAGAATCATAGAGTTGGAAGAGACCACAAGGGCCATCGAGTCCAACCCCCTGCCAAGCAGGAAACAACAGCATATCAGCCCAGGTAAAGGGCATTGGCACAGTTCCCAAATCAACAGCTTTTAACATATGAATGTATTATTGATCAGAAAATTAATCACTTGCTTGACCTGTGATATGGTTCGTAGATGGTCAAACTGGTCATAATGGCCACAATCCTGAATCTTTAGGCTTCCACCTGTGATTTTGCCTGTAGTAACTAGGGTGCCTGGTCCCCACTCAGATATGATGAAATCAGATTGTTGCTGCTATGGCTCCCATCTCATTTAGTTCTTCCTCTGCTCTACTTAGGCAAGTATGATGTCTTCTTTAATTAAAAAGAGTGAAACATCAACAAACCATTGCAGCCCTACCTTTGGCTACAACCCATGGCTTCCTGACCTTCCTAGTTTAATATCCTGCAACTTACAGTGCATGTTACTGACATGGTACAGTCAAACCTCAGTTCCCGAACACCTCAGTTTTGAAACATTTCGGCTCCCAAATGCTGAAAACCCAGAAGTAACTGCTTTTTTTTTTAACGATTTTCAGAAGCCAAACAGCTTCCGAGCCGTATTTTTCATTTTTTTTTTTCGCACCAACTTTGCAGCCAGCCCATTGATCCTCGGTTTTCAAACTTTTTGGAAGCCAAAAGGTCTTCTACAATGTATTAAGTTTGAAAACCTAAGTTCCACTGTAATTCAATCTCAACAGAGTTGGGGGCATTTTATTAGCTTTTCTCCACATCTGAAACAGCTTATTACAAGACAAAGCAAATGCTAAAATCATAATGTGAAGAATTGGCATTTGAGCAGTAGGAAAATGACATGCAGCATGAGGCATCTTACCTGTCTAAGGCATAATTCCTTCTAGCCGTGCCTGTGATCAGGCTGAGACCACAACTCCAGAATCATACTGTAGGTTGCACTGAACAAGCAGATAACAGGGCTTATTTTGATGATGGCTTTTTGTCAATTCAAAAAATATGTTATGCTAAAACAGGTACGGAACCTCAAATCCAAAAGGCATCTCTTTATAAGGCCTGGGGAACAGACTGATCCTGTTCTTCATCATGAGTGTTTTTGTCTGGCTGAGATTTTTGAAAGTTTTGCGCTGCCAAAAGTGTGTCAGATTCATGATACTTCTTCTCTAAGATATGGTTTAGGCTCTTTGCCAGCAAGTAATATTATCCGATTTTCTATCACCTGCAGAAAGCCAGGCTCACTGGAACATTAACTAATGAGACATTTCATATTTTAGAATTTTTTTTTTAAATCACCAGTTTAAAATATCATGTTCTGCTGGATTGCTCTTTGTCACTCATTTATCTTTACTGATTCAAATTCAAAGTTTAGTCAAATTTCTATTCCAATTCATTTAAAAAATGCAAATAGCCCCCTTTGTCTTTGCTGCAGCTGCCCTGGAAAATATACAAATTGCTATTTTACTTAAATGTTTTGGTGTACGCCCCTCAGCATACTTTTAAACTCCAATATGGACACCTGATAACAAAACAAACTTCAACCGAAAAGTAAGATTTAAACATATTAATTGTTCAAAATGGTACCCCTTTAAAACAAAGTCTGAGAGAAGCACATGGTTTTCACTCCGTATCTCAAAGTAAATGGAGGAAGTTGCTATATGTTCTGCTCAGTAACTATGGTATTGATGAATCTTTAAAAAAAACCACCTTTGAGATATTTGCTGATCCCACTTCCCAAAACAAAATAATCTAGAAAGCAATCTAGAACACACTAATAACAATGTTTGAAGAAGTGAAAGAAAGCATTTCTTCAATATGCTGGACCTAGACTGACTGAGAAGGGGTGTGTGTGTGTGTGTGTGTGTGTGTGTGTGGCTCCAATCCTAAACAGGCACATAACTGTTTTAAAAAGCTAGCCACCTGTAGATCAGCTGTTTGGCAGGGGGAAGATAGTAAATGCAGATATGCCTCTTAAATAGTTGATTGGTGATCAACACATACATATTGGTGATCAACACATACATATGCAGCTGCTAGATTTGATGGAGAATCTCACCACACCCACCATTTGAGCATGTGGTTTCTTACTCATTTTGGAAAGCTAATTTGACCAGTGGTTTGAGGGGCAGCTTCCCATATTTATAACCCTACTCTCTCATGAAAATAGCCTTTAGCTAGACTGCAGTGAGTGTTCCTATGTAAATTCCAGCTAAAAGAAAAATACCAAGATAGTTCTCGCCCTTTCTTATTTCCACTCTTTCAATACCAAGAGAAACATTAGCTGCTTGGGAAAATAAACTTTTATAAATGCATACATGCTGGAAGGCATTCAAGAGTGATTTTTGATATTTTTTTATCACAGAATGGCAAGAAGAGGAATGACCCCCCCTTTGAAATTTCAGCATTCTGTTTTGAAGCTCACTGGCTCCCTACAGTGTAGGTTAGTATATATTAGAATGGAAGGATATAGGAATCCTGTTAAAAGCCCTAGGTAAAGGTAAAGGGACCCCTGACCATTAGGTCTAGTCATGACTGACTCTGGGGTTGCAGCGCTCATCTCGCTTTATTGGCCAAGGGAGCCGGCGTACAGCTTCCGGGTCATGTGGCCAGCATGACTAAGCCGCTTATGGTGAACCAGAACAGCACACGGAAACGCCATTTACCTTCCCGCTGGAGCGGTACCTATTTATCTACTTGCACTTTGACGTGCTTTCGAACTGCTAGGTTGGCAGGAGCAGGGACCGAGAAACAGGAGCTCACCCCGTCGCGGGGATTCAAACCGCTGACCTTCTGATCGGCAAGCCCTAGGCTCAGTGGTTTAGACCACAAGGGAAATATGGACCCAGTCCTATTAAGAAGAATCTAATGATCAAATCTGTTAGCATGAACTGAGAAAGGTATAAGGTTGTTTATCCTCTGATATATCCCACCATTGTGCCTGTTTGCTTTAACGATAAATCAAACTTAATTTGTTAACCAATAAATTTTCATATGTGGGAAAGGGTGTGTGTGTAGTAGAATACCTTAATTTCTTTCGGATAGACAAAATATGTGGTGTGAAGATATTTGGTTACATATGGTCCTTTGCTTTTTCAGTTCTTTCAAATCAGACAAAGCTTAGTTCACAACCAAACCACATGCCCCTCCCCCATTGGTTTGGAATTGCGATTTGTTGAGGGTCATGGGAATTGTAGTTTTGTGAGGGCTGAACTACAGTTCTCAAGATTCTTTGGGGAAGAGCTATGTACTTCAAATGCATGGAGTGGGTGTGCTCTAGAGCAAAAGAGAAGGTTGAAATAAATAGAAAATGAACAAAAAAAAATTTGGGGGGGGGGGAGAAACATGATACAGCTGAAAACTCTGCATTTTATGATATCTTGCTTATAGAGAACCAGCAGCCTTGTACCCAGCATTGGTCAGCAATTCTAAGAAACAAAAAAGTGGTGCAGTTTTGGAATCAGTGATTAAAATCAGTGTAGTTTGGTTCTTGCCCCAAACACCTCTCACCCTAGTGAGTAGTGGGGCTTTGGAAATGATAGATCTGCTACTTCACACACAAATCTCCCTCACCCTACCCAATTGTCTGTCTGTCTATCTATGACTATTAATGTGTATCTGTGGAAAACATGTCTTGACATATTTCTGTGGAGAGCTTGGTTCTCCTCCCTCCACCCCCTGGAAACTCAACTCATACTGGCTAGTTAACTGAAAGAAAAGGTTTGCCATCAGTTGGGCAGTTTGGTATTAATTTAATACAAGACAGGGTTTTCACAGAGTCCATTTTAGACATGTAAAACTAATCTCAGTGCCTTGGGTTTGCAAGGTGGCATTTATCATGCCATTTGTGTAGCAAAGTGACTTCAGATAATTAGGTTTCAATGACTAGTAGGCAATTTCCTCATTTTGGAAATTTCACTGGAGAAAATGTATATAGATTTTTGTAAGGCTAAAAACTTTGAAAGCCATGACCTTTTCAACAGTCCGTTGAATGTCACAGGCAATTACGTCTCATTGGGATGTGGCATTTGCATCCTGGGATTTTAAATTTGCTTTCATGGGGGTATTTTATATTTGTATGAATTGGATATTTCATTTATACACATTGGGCACAATATTGCCAAAAAAGAAGCAATATTAAGTTACCTTGATTTCAGTGGAAGGAAGGTAAGCATGTGTTCACTGATTCCAATAATAATAATAATAATAATAATAATAATAATAATAATAATAATAATAATAATAGTCATTTTATTATTTACACCCTGCCCATTTGACTGGGTTGCCCCAGCCACTCTGGGCGGCTTCCAACACATAAAAACAGAATAAAACATTAAAAACTTCTAATACAAGGCTGCGTTCAGATGCCTTCTAAAAGTTGTGTAGTTCTTTATCTCCCTGACATCTGATGGGAGGGCGTTCCACAGGCAGGGCGCCACTGCCAAGAATTTGATTTGATTTCCACTCAAATCAATAGGACAGTACTTTTGGATGGATTGTATTAAGTGACAGATATAAATATAAAGTTAGGTCTGTACAACTTATGAGCCTAAAGGTCAAATGCAGGATAGCAGCCATGTAGTACAGCCTGCAAATTGTTTGACATACAATCCATTTTTGCTCTCTCAGGAAGCTAGCAAACAAACCAACCCTGACCTTTCTATCTATCTGACATATACAACAGTTCTGGGCACCACAATTTAAGAAGGATATTGAAAAGCTAGAATATGTGCACATATAACAATTATTACTTCTAAACCTTGTATAATTACAACATAATTATGTAAAGCTGAGCTGAAATTTCTCAGATTTTTTGGGGGGTGGGGTGGGGTGGTATTGTTGTTTAAGTAATCTTGTTGCATTTATAGTATTTTTTTGGTATGCTATTATATTTGCTATTGTTTTCCTATGTTATTATGAAACTGTTTTTGTAGCATTTGAAACGCATTCCTGTTTCCTATGTTGTAAATTTCTTTGGGCATGATTTGTGTGTGTGGAAAAGGGGCAGACAAATAAAATGTATGAATGAATGATTTCCAGAAAAAGAAAGCCCCTTTGCAGAACTTTCTCTGAATATTCTACACCACATTTGTACTGGCTGCACCATACATAAAAAGTCCCTGCCAACAGAGTTACATGACATAATGCAAAAGGTCAACGGAATCAGGAGAAAAGCAAGTTCTGAGGCAGCTACTCTTTCATTGGATGATGGATGGGGTCATTCTAGCATCCTCTTAGCCATCATGTTCCACCTGGGAGGCAGGTGGTGGCAAGTGACAGAGGCCAGAAAGAGTTTCTCTTTTATTATACTGTCCTAAGTTAATTAAGGGACGCGGGTGGCGCTGTGGGTAAAAGCCTCAGCGCCTAGGGCTTGCCGATCGAAAGGTCGGCGGTTCGAATCCCCACGGCGGGGTGCGCTCCCGTCGCTCGGTCCCAGCGCCTGCCAACCTAGCAGTTCGAAAGCACCCCTAAGGGCAAGTAGATAAATAGGGACCACTTTATAGCGGGAAGGTAAACGGCGTTTCCGTGTGCAGCTCTGGCTCGCCAGAGCAGCGATGTCACGTTGGCCACGTGACCCGGAAGTGTCTTCGGACAGCGCTGGCCCCTGGCCTCTTGAGTGAGATGGGCGCACAACCCCAGAGTCTGGCAAGACTGGCCCGTACGGGCAGGGGTACCTTTACCTTTAAGTTAATTAAGCTCTTATTCATTTGCCCGCTAGCAAGTAATGCATTGTGCATATGGCAATGGATATTTACAATTTTATAGGTGAAAGGCTCATTTTGCTACTTTTAAGAACAAAATACTTCTGAATTCTGCTTCAGGTTAGATTAAATTCTGCATTAATGGTGGTTTTCTGGAAGCTGAAAATGCACTAATGTAAACAATTACCTGGGCTACTTCCAGATTCAATTAGGATGGTATCTGCTGCTGCCATCTTACAGAAACACCTGTTCCCTGTATTCAAAAAATCCACGTTCCCTCAGCAAATTCTAATGGGAAAACTCAGTAGACAGGTGTTCATCAAGAGCCCGTGAACCTATTTGCAAGGTGTAGAAAATCCAGCTAGCTGTGTCATTTATCTATTTTTTCCAAAAGCAGGAAATTGATTTAAAAGACAGCTGAAAACATTATGGGTAGAAAATTGTTCTAAATTAAGAATGGCAGAGCTGGGGAAGGGCAGAAAAAGAGTTGCTTTCGAAGAGATCGCTAAATTAAAAAGGGTGTGTATGTGTAGTTAAAGCTAGCCTTTAAAATTTATTATTATTATAGCCCTGCTCAAAGTAGACCCACTGAAGTTAATGACCATGATTGACTTAGATTCATTAACTTCAATGGATTTACTCCGAGTAGGACTAGCACTGGATATAAACTTGGGATGGGGGAATTTATAAAGTACCAAAACATTGTTTTTATATACGCACAATATATCCTGATGCATGTAGATGTGGGATAAATGCATGCTATTTATTGGGTAGTCTCATGTGCATTTTTCTGCATAGATGGTGGGTGGTTCTAGCTTTGATGGTGCTGATAATTATGGAGGAAGGAGAGAAAAGGAGCAGGTCCTCACAGCTGTCAAACTGACCCACAGTTGAAAGATTTGCAAGGCAGGCACGGCCTAGTAAGATCAGCATATGTGTAGCCATAAGTAGTGGATCTGTCCCCCCACCCCTCACAAAAATCACTATCAAAGGAGTACAATGAATATGTTGCAAACATATATCTTGATTAAAAGGAGGTTTTTGTTTGCAAGGGGTTTGGCAGTTTTGCTTGTCAGAAAGCCATTTCCCACACATGGCTCCGTGAGATATTAAATATAACATTATGCATACGGTTACAATTCATTGAGCAGGGGAGAAATGGCAAAGAAAAATCTTTCTGGAAAGCTTATCTTCCTCATGAAAAAATCCTGGAAGGAGGGCTGGGGGTGGGTCATTTATTATTCCTGTCACAGATGCAGAGCAACTGGGCTATGCTTGGAATCAATTCACCGATACTTTATTTAAATTTAAATTCCACAGAATAAGCATGGGGAATTTGTGGCCCTCCAGATGTTGTTGGACTGCAATTTTCATGCTCCCTGACTTCACCATTGGTCATGCTGGGTGGGACTGGTGGGAGTTGGAGTCCAACAGCAGCTGAAGCACCACAGGTTCCTCATCCCTGGCACGGAGAGTCCACCTTGGGCCACCAACAGGTCCACCTTGAGAACACTTTGCAGCCTTTAGCTCAGCCTTTTGTAGGTTACCATTAGAAGTTCAGAAAGAGAAGTTACCTGGGCTGATAGTTTAAATTGCTGTAACCCTACGCCAAAGAATAAATGGACATAAATCTGACATCAGGAATCACAAGACAGAAAAACCAGTAGGAGAACACTTCAGTCTCCCAGGACATTCAATACAAGATCTCAAAGCAGCTGTCTTATTACAAAAGAATTTCAGAAATAGACTTGAAAGAAAAGTTGCTGAATTACAACTTATTACTAAACTGAAAACTATGGAGAGACCTGGTCTGAATAGGGATATTGGATTGTTATCTCATTACACATGCTAAAGCTATTTTTGGTCATTTGCATACCATCCCTTGCTTTCCCTGTAGGACTAACTACAGTTGTTAACAGTCGTCAACAGGTTTACCATACCCATTGAGTCAATCACCCATCTCCTACTACCCTTCTGAGAAATACCCCATCCCACCCTCCCACTATATATAAGGGTCTGATGACTTCTGTTTTAGAGTATCTGAAGAAGTGTGCATGCACACGAAAGCTTATACCCAGAACAAACTTAGTTGATCTCTAAGGTGCTCTAAGGTGGACAATTTTTTATTTTAAATTGCTGTTTAAGAAGATTCATTTGTTAATATATGCCACCCAAATCAATCAAAGAAGGAGTGCACACATAAACTCTCCTACATTGGAGAGATTAGATGTGAATAGGTATCACCAGCTCATATTTAAAAGTGCTAATATGCATCCTTCATGCCTTGCAGCTAGGCAGTTTTGCAAATCAGTATTCACCAAGGAAAATGACATTGTTTTCATTTATTTTTCTACTGCATTTTAATCAGGCTCACATTTATTTTCTTACAAGTAAAAAACACATCACAGTGCCTGAGGTGACAAGAGTGCGCACCAAAAAAATTACCCTAACTGTTTATGTAAAATTTAAATGGCACTTATGTGGAAATGATTTTTTTTTTTGTCTAGTCTATTTGGGCCAATTACATCTAGATAGATATCTATATAATTTATGCTAGGGTAATTTTATGACACATTATTTTGGAGGTTGCAAAATACCAACCTTTCAACAAGAGTGAAAGTTTATTAGGTCTCAGTTCAGTTTCTAGCAAGTTGCTAATCCATGGTCCTGCAGCCATTAGGCTTATCTTGTTGCCTTAAGAACATCAGGCTGAGGTCTCCAGACACAAGACAAAGCTAAACACTGCTATCCACTGTATACAGTTCTTCTGGTCTTTGGAGTAAAAAGATACATATGTACAGATCCACTAACACTATCACCATGCTAGTTTACTGTGTAACACCCACAGATTCAGGCTGGGGGTATTCCTGAATCCTTTGCTGTTGATTGACGTTCAGTGGCATGGAAGGCCTTCCATCAGTTTTGGTTGGTGGCCCAGCCGTGCCTCTGTCTGAACAGGGATAGCCTAACTTCTGTTGTATATGCTCTGGTAATCTCTAGGCTGGGTTACTGCACTGTGTTATACATAACGCTGCCTCTGAAGATGGTTTGGATACTTCAGCTGGCGCAAAACCTGGCTAACAGGTTGTTCATGGGGGCAAGGTAGTTTCAGCATATTACACCAATCCTGGCCTGACTGCACTGGGTGCCAATTAGCTTCTAGTCCCAATTCAAAGTGCTGGTTTTTACCTATAAAGCCTTAAACAGCTCAGGACTGAAATATCTCAAGGACCACCTCTCCCCATATAAACTGATCCAGACCCTGTGATCATCATCTGAGGCCCTTCTTTTTGTGCCTCCTCCATGAGAAGTCTGGAGGGTGGCAACACGAAAATGGGCCTTTTCTGCAGTGGCCGACCTGAGATCTTTGCTGAATGGTGGTATATAAATATAACAAGGAAAAAATAAAATAAACAAATGTTATGGCATTTTCAGGGACAAATAAACGTTGTTGCACCAATCAAATTACTTTATTGCACATGAGAGAGTTGCAATGTCCATATTAAGTTTGGTACAGGTATGGATTGCTCTGTTCTCTTCTGCTATTAATGTTTTCCTCAGCAAACAGCAAAGAAAAATAGAGAAATGTGATACTAGAAACAGCAATAACAAAGTATGTTTGCACCTTATCATGAATTTTGTCAAGCATCAAGAACAAAGAACAGACACTATCAGCTTGCCTTCTCTCATTCACTGTTACAAAATAAATTAATCTCAACACAGAGAAGATAATATTCCATGCTTTGTTCTGTAACCAATCTGTTATTGATGGAGAATCTATTTTCCCTCTAAAGCTAAGTCAGTGTCAGCTCTGGTTCCAGGAGTCCTCAGAACCCCAGGTGGTCTCTGGGACTCGCAGCTGCCCATGGTGGGGGAATTACTCAAAGAGTTCCATTACTTCCTTTCAGTTCCAGACTCTAATGTATCTGTGTCTGTGTATAATAAGCACTCACACTTTACATTGTGGGTGCCCTTTGCGGGATCGTGAGTGGTGTTACAGTTCCCAGGGAACTCGCTGGCAAACAGGGACTGGCCTGCCTCTCAGTATTAATTTTTGGAGGTTCACGCCCAGCCTCAGTAGTCAAGTTTCATTGCTGGGAGGTGGGCCAGTCCCATATATATAAGGGGGTGGAGCCAACAGTATCCAGGCAGTCAGCATAGCGGCAGCAATGGGTCCCCCACTTAAAGGAGTTATATGTATGGGTGTCACTGGCCATACACTGAAAGATTGTCAGTGAACTACGCTGTGTGTGGGGATATGGGCTTGGCTGCCTGCTACACTTACGTCTCGCACAGCACCCCCATATCCCATTTACCCTGATGTGCCCCAGTTCCTGGGAGGGAGCTGGGAGGGATACATGCCCAAGGTCTAAGCCAAGGTCTTCCTACATTCGGAAGTTCAATAAAGTTGTGGCCTAATTTTAATTCCATATAATGTTGTCAGAGTCTTTATTCCTTCCTTATGTTCCCTGGGGGCTGGGGCAGTCGCCGTCTGGTCACGCAATGTATTCTCTCCTGCGGCCGCTTATTATGAGTTATTAAATTCGTAGACCCTCCTTCATCCGTAGCTCTCAGGACAATTCACGACATAAAAATACAATAAATAAAGATGCTCATTCAGTTCTTATACTGATGTACAGTGTCCTATCCTGCTTGCTCCCCCCCCCTTTTTACTCCTCTCCCTCTCTCTGGGTTACCACTAGAAATGACAACCGCAGACTCTTCTGTACTATTACTTTTCTTCTGAGTAAGAAAGGTAGCGGCCAACCAGGTTCCTCCTTGCCTTCACTGCCCCAGCAGTAGCGCCACCTGCATGGTGTTTGTGTGGGGTGGGGGGAAGTGCTACAATGATAATATCCATTTCTAGCCCTTTTCTGTTATTCTGTTGTTGTTGTTCTTCCTCCCAAACACACACTACTTCCAGGTCTCCCCTAAATGGGTAGAAAACTGTTATGTACTGAAGTTCTCACCCTGGGCCAGCAGGGGGATACTGTAGATAGTTTTTACTCAGGTCCACATATGCAAATAAGGGATCGAAAGTGACGTTCAGTGATTGGATAGTTACAGAAAGTTGTTTCAGTTACGTTGTACTGGAGCTCTATATAAGCAGGATGACTGAACCCTTCTGTTCTGGCCTCTGAATAAACAAGAGCTGTTTGAAGAATCGCTGTGTCATCTGATATGTTCACCCACAACTTAACAAAAACTGGCCGGGGTGGAGAAACTGCCTTGTGCTTCCACTGCCTAACAATGGAAGTGGCGAGAAGAAGAGACCCTCAGAAACTTGCTAGGAAGACGGTTTTCTTAGTCCCTCTGCAGTACTTTTTCAGAGAAGGGTACTGAGTTGGATGGATGGGATTATGATGCATCTGCACATAATGGTTTAATTATGACTCAGTAATATACGGTTCTGGAATGCTCTGCAAATATTTTGTATGAACCTGTTCCACAGGAGCTGAAGCTATTGCAAATATGTCAGGTCAAGTCTCTCTTTAATTGCTAGAGAAGAGCATAAAACAGATTTATGCTTCAGCTTTGATCTAATATAGGAAGTTTGCTGATAGAAATAGGCTTTTAACAGGAATCTAATTTTTCTCTTAGTGTGGAATTGTTTTATGGTAGTTGCTTTTAAATCAAACATGGACTTTAAGTGCAGAAGAGCAAATTAGAAATCAGTTCGGTGGGGGAGGGGGTAAAGGCATAATTCCTTCAACATCAAAATATAATATATTCTAGTGTTCTGACTCAGCAGTGGCCAATGGAAATAAGGAAGGTTATTTTCACTTGCAGCCTCTCGTATCACCTCCCATGCTGTTCTGGGGAGTCTCCCAACCCTCTGGAGCAGATGGGGGGCTGCTGTAGGAGGAAGAGATAATTTGCAAAGATCATCTCCAGTCCTTCTGCACATTGGATCTGAGCCATTCAGCTTGCTTGAGAAATACCCACCATTAACGGCTCACAGTGGCAATCCTAGCCATGTCCACTCAGAAGTCTACTCCCGGGTAAATGGGGCTAAGATTGCAGCCTCATCCACCTTCTATTTTTAAAAAATAAAATAAGTCATATATGAGTGGTCAAAATAAATCCTGGGATTTTATGCTTCAAGCCGTTCCAACTACAATGTGAGTTTCCTTCTGTTTTGCATCGCACAGCTCTGTTTCACTTGGGCAATCACAAGTTTGATAAAGGCACATCATAATTGAATCAGTTTTCTATCACAGCACTCACAACCGAATCTTTTCATTTCAGTTAAGAGATCAAGTCAAAACCATTTGATGATTGCATGATTTAGTTCCTTCACGAAGCAAACCTGCTGTCTTCTCGCAGTCTTTTACTGCAAGAAGGTGGACTTATTGAATTAAATAGCACAAGCCAGGGAGATTGGTGATAGAAATAAAATACGTTGTAGTGTATGACTTTAATTACTAGATGGTTAGTCACTGGAAATTGACAAAGAGGGATATTAATAAATCGAATGAATAGCTAGTTCTCTTGAAACTGTGAAACAAGTTATAGATTTACCAAAAAAATATGCTTCTAAATACATTATTAGGAACATACTTAGGAAGCTGTAGCTGTCAGAACTTTGGTCTATTCAGCTCAGGCTCATCTGCACCAACCAGCAGCAATGATCCAGGATTTAAGATGGCAGATATTCCCAGGCCTAACTGGAGATACCCTGGATTGAACATGTGACCCTCTGTATGCAAACCAGATGCTCTACCACTGAGCTACAGCCCTTTCCCAAGCTAAAGTCCCGTCAAAACATTTAGAGCAGGTGTAGGGAAGCTTTGGACCTTCTGATGTTGCTGAACTGCAACTCCCATATCCCCTAGTCATTGACCGTGCTTGCTGGGGCTGATGGGAGTTGTAGTTCAGCAACATTCCCTCTCCTTGTTTCATCTGACGTGGTGTAAGGCAGCATCATATGTTACTTATTTAAAGCCAGCATCTCCAGGCAGGATAGCCTGCTTGTGCCACCTTGACCTTACCTTCCTCAAGCTAAGTTTTCTGATCTTGGGAAAGAGGAAATACTGTACCTTTTTTAAAATAAAAGAGTTCTAATCAAACATTCAACGAAACTCTTGAGGATTTTTGAGTGCTTGATTGGAACACTTGAAAGCCTCCAATAATCTTTGGCTTGTGTAGGGGGTTGATTGCCTGTCCCAACAGGGAACTTAATTTGGATGAAGATTCTTTGGGATAACAATAGCTAATTTGTTTGACAGGCTTATAAATTGATTTGTAACAGTGGAGTTCAATGAGGCTTACTCTTAAGTCAGTCTGCACTCAGCTGCAGATATGCAGTAGAGTGCTAAGGCTGCTTACTCAATAATCGATCCCATGTTATTCATGACCCTAGACCAGGCTTCCTCAATCTCGGCCCTCCAGATGCTTTTGGCCTACAACTCCCATGATCCCTAGCTAGCAGGACCAGTGGTCAGGGATGATGGGAATTGTAGTCTCAAAACATCTGGAGGGCCGAGTTTGAGGAAGCCTGCCCTAGACACAATTAAGCAGAGGTTTATTGCAATAAAATGAAGGGGAGATAATATGGCTGGCTACATATGAAGGCAGTGAGCTGGGGAGGTAGCCTAAGAAGCAAGGGCAATTGTGGTAAAGTGACACTTCAGAGGATTACATGGAGCAACTGAGGACTACAAAAGTTTACACATATGTGCCATGCACTGTATGCCCTCCCCTTGAGTCTGAGGTCTTTTTTTGGAATTATAGGGAACTAGAATGTAAAATCAATACTCTTAACATTGTTTGGTAGAATGAGATGATATATGGCTTCCTCCAAGGAAGCATTTCAGCTCCTGAACTAGTAGCAGTCAGTTGTAGAGGGGTGGGTGAAGTGGTGGCAAGGTCAGTGTGCTGCAAGTGCACTGGCAGAGCCATTTTGGTGCTCCTGCTGGTGTGTTTGCACTGCACCAGCCTCTCCACCATCTTGCCCCTCCCCATCCACTCCCCACAGAGGTCAGGTGATATATGCCACCTGACCATGCAATCCTCTACTGCATGGGTAGGCAAACTAAGGCCCAGGGAACAGATGCAGCCCAATCACTTTCTAAATCCGGCCTGATGACAGTCTGGGAATCAGCGTGTTTTTACATGAGTAGAATGTGTGTTTTTATTTTAAATGCATGTCTGGGTTATTTGTCGGGCATAGGAATTCGTTCATTTCCCCCCATCAAAATATAGTCCGGCCCCCCACAAGGTCTGAGGGACAGTGGACCGGCCCCCTGCAGAAAAAGTTTGCTGACCCTGCTCTACTGCCTTAAACCCAAATAATTCTGAAGCTTGAGCTCGAGCTACTATTGGCTTCCAGAATTGTTATCAGGGATGTTTAACTACTGTTAAGTCAAAGAGGCTCTACTAAAGACAATAGAGTGGTGTTAATGTGAATCTAGACTTTTAATTTGCATATAACGCATCCTCCGTGAACTGAGCAAACAGTACAAAATGTTCCACTGCCTGTTACAAAATTCAGCATTATCTTATATAGTACGTTTGTGTGTATCCACTGTCTCAACCATTAGTTGCCTATGTCAGCTTACATGATTGCCCAATAAATTTATGGAAAATAAATTAACATTTCACCGAAAGAGGCCTTGAATTATGAACTCTTTCTCTTCTCTAAATCACTTTTTGTCCTTGTGTGTGAAACAAAACAAAAAATGAAAATGAAATGGGGGAAAAACAAGCCTTTGACTTAACCATAATGGAGAAAGACAAAACACAGCTTCTCATTTGAATGTCTGACACAGTCAGATGAAAAGAGAGCAAGGAAGGGGATAGGGCTACACATATTTCTTTTATTCTGGTTATAATTCTTCAGATGCCCTGTTTCACAGACACTAATTGTAAGTGCCATTTTGATGTATGGCTTTCCAAAGAAGCAATTTCTTATGCGAAAGGAAGATGTTAAGAAGATGTTAGGAACTCCTTTCACCAGCTATGACTGTTCTTGGTCAGCAAAAGTCTGCCCATGGTGAGTCGTGCACTGGGAACCATAAGACTTAAGTGTTGCAATGAGCTCTATGTGGGGCTATCCTTAGGCCTGGTCCAGGTACAAAATGCTGCAGCTAGAGCCTTGATGGGGGCAGATTATCACCACCAGTGCTTCCCCCCCAAAAAAAAAATGTTTGGGGGTACTCTTTTTCCTACTCATATTAAAACACCGCCCCTCAATGAAGCCAAACTTAGATTCACAAAATGTTTAGGGGTAGACATATCCCTGCATCCCCCCAGGGAAAAAAACCACTGATCACCAGCATGTAACTTCTGTGCTCTGGCTGCCCACACACTGATGGACCAGGTTCAACATTATTGTATTAGTTTACAAGGCCTTTAACAACTCGAGTCCAAGATACCTGAGGGATCACCTGCTTGCTTAGGTCCCTGCTTGATAGCTGAGGTCTTTGGGGGAGTCGTTAGTGGTGCTCATGGTTCATATCCACCAGGAGCCATGTTTTCAGTCTTGTGCCCTAATTTTATATAACTCCCTTCCTTGATCTCATAATTTCTCTTATATTTTGCTCTTCTGTGCATTTGCTGTAATACAACCCAGAGCAACTGCCCAGCAACCTTACTCATCTGATCTGATGAGCTTCTCCCCTGTACAGGTTTCTCTGATGTGCAATAAGGTTTTTGCAGATACAGAAGCTCTGCTCACATTCTAAACATTCATGAAGTGTCCCTCCAGTGTGGGCTTATTTGACGTGCAGTCAGATTTTACTTCCACTTGAAGTCAAACCTGACTTCAGAGGAGGCTTGTCTCTGAAGATAGGCTCCCCCCAAGTAAAGATGTGACTGGCATATTTAATGCTGGTTTTAGTACAAGAAGATGTTGTTGACTGGGAATACAACTTCACTGGTATTTTTCATGGAAAGTTCTTATTCCAAACACGCAAAGCAGATGCTGTTTACAAAGTCAGTTGGTCTAGGTCCTTTTTTCATATGTGGTGGACTTGTAGAAAGGCGACAGGCCTCTGGGAAATCATACATAATGAATTTTAAAAGATGCTTAAAAGAGTTATTCCCAAGAGACCTGAAGCAATTCTTCTGGGTATTATGGGGACAGAGGTCCCCAAAAGATGGTTAAGTTGGAAATGGAAAGAAGGAGAAGTCCCAACAAAATAATAAATTTTAAAGTTATTGGACTATGCAGAGACGATGAAGCTGACAGCAAAAATAAGAGATCAAAAAGATTAAAACTTTGTCAAGGAACAGAGGTTCTTTTCGGACTATTCAAGAGAAAAATATAGTCAAATGAAATTCTGAGCAGGATTTGAGTAATACATGAAGGAGAATGAATACATGATTTTAATATTAGTTATAATATAATAGAAAATAAATGGTAGTTTTGGCAGCAGATAAGGGACATCACAGATGTAAGGATGGGAAGTAAAAATGTAAGAAATTACTATACTGAAAATGAATTGTACAACGTTTAATTTTGTGTAAAATTATATTATTATTATTAGTAGTAGTAGTAGTAGTATTAGTAGTAAAAAAAGAAAGTCAGTTGGTCAATCTAGCTCAGTACAGTGGTACCTCGGGTTACATACGCTTCAGGTTACAGACACCGCTAACCCAGAAATAGTGCTTCAGGTTAAGAACTTTGCTTCAGGATGAGAACAGAAATCGTGCTCCGGTGGCGTGGCGGCAGCAGGAGGCCCCATTAGCTAAAGTGGTGTTTCAGGTTAAGAACAGTTTCAAGTTAAGTACGGACCTCTGGAACGAATTAAGTACTTAACCCGAGGTACCACTGTATTGACTACAGCAGGTGTGGGGAACCTGTGGTTCTTCAGATGTCATTGGATTACAGCTCCCATCAACCCTAACAATTGGCTGGGGGAGATAGGAGTCCAACAAATACCAAGAGGACCACAGGTTCCCTAACCCTACTCTATAGTGTGGCAGCACTGGAGATGTTGGTGATTAAAACAGGGACCTTCTGCAAGACTCTACTCAACTAAGCAGTGCCCCATCTCTTCACAGACATAAATCATTTTGTATTTTATCAACATCCCCAAGGTGTTTTTCTTTGAGTTTTTTACTTTCAGCAAAAGTGATCATGCAAATTCGTTTTTTGGATGATTGCACCTTAGAGGAGAGGAGGGGGAGGAGAAGAAGAGGAAAATATATGGAAATTAGTAGCATCCCCCCGTGATGTAAACAAGTTCAACAGGACGCTGAGCGCTCAGTATTTCCATTGTTTACTGAAGCTGCAGTGAATGACTTATTTTTATATTCTTTTAAATTCAATAAGCCAATAATGCATCCAACTTTTGGTAATGTTAGTCAGATCATGTGTGCAAATTAGCCCGAAGAACAAATATTATGCTTTCAGCAAGGAAGGAGAGGCAAGCAAGCGTATCTTTTACAAAATGTAAACAGTGGAAATGATCAATTTGCCATTCTCATTAAATATAATTAGATAAATAGAACTGCAAAATATATTTGTCACCGAGTTGCCATAAGAATAGAAATAGATGCTGACATCTTTGCAAAGCCTCTTATTAATGAGTATGTTGAATTTCTGAATACTAATCTTCAGGTTCTATAGAGATTTAGGGTGCAATCTCATGGGAAACACTTCTGAATATCCGCACAGGGATTTCAGGATTCAAGGCTGAATCCAGGACCTAAGGGATGTTAGGTGGAGGAATTCAAAATGTATTCAACACCCACACATTGTCAAAGGAGGCAACTGCAACAACAACAACCACCACCACCACTCAGCCACACCAGTTAATACCTATGATTCACAACAGGTCTGGTGATGTATCCAGGACAAATGACCCCTATCCTATAATTGTGCATTATTTGTCCCCACTGAAGTTTACACCCCACCCCACTCTCCAGTTCTCCAATCTATTAAGGGCACCTTGAATCTCGATTCTACCTTTTGATGTATAAATTACCCTTCACAGTTTAGTGTCATCTGCAAATTTGATGAGCGTGCCCTCAATATGTTCATCCAAGTCATTTATAAAGATGTTGAACAACAAAAGACTGAGGACAGAATCCTGCAGCACCCTACTTGCTACTTACCCTATGCCCCTATGGAGACAGCAGCACCCAAACAGTGGCACACACCCTTTTGTCTTATACTCTTCATAAAGACCTGTGGAACGATATCATCACCCCACTCGTATTGCCCATCCCAGGGCGCTTGACCACTGCCACAGTGTCCTTTCTTCTGGCAGACCAAGCAGAGCAGACAACAGCAAAGGTTGCTAGGCTTTTAGCCAGGGCAATCAGAATAAGGTCCATTATCTGACTGTTGACTCAGGACCTAAAACTGTGCTTTTATATTTAATTTTCACTTTCTTCTGTGTATATTGTAATGTTCTCTTGTTGCTATGGTCATTGGTTTAGGTGAATAAAGTCCCCCCCCTTCCTTCCCCCTGAGATGAGGAGGAACCATTGATGAACACTCTTTGGGTTCAGTCTGTCAACCAGCTATAAATAGACCTAAAAGTAACACAATCTAGCCCACATTTTCCCAGCTTCTCTGTAAGAATATCATGCGGGATGTTGTTGAAAGCCTTGCTAACTTTTCCAACAGCCCTGAATAAAAGTTCCTACCCTTCATGCAGCAGAAAGTTAGCGTCCAAGCCATAAGACTGATATACCTCTATCTTAAAAAAAAAGTAAAATGCAAAACATATTTTCATCATTTTATGTACCTGATATGGAAAATCATTGAAAAAGCACTCTGCGCACAATTACAAAACAGAACATACCATAAGCCACTGCTTTACTCATAGCAATTAATAGGGTTTCCATTGATTTTGCAACCAAACATCTTCATCCATAATGTAGAAAACAAGGGGAGTACAGCAGATGGCAAATGATGTTCATTTGTCACTCAGTCAAGAGTCGGTGGGGCTTGATTCTCTGAAATAAGTAACTCTTCATTGTTGGTTAATGCTAGGAGACTTTCTAAAGGGATCCACGAAAGAAGACTGCCCATAGGGTTCCTGTCCCAAGCATATAGGGCCAACCAATGGCAGGAAACAACCAAGGGAAGGGGTATACTACATCCTATACCTATAATAGAGAGTGAACTAGGTCAGCAACTACACACATCTTTGGAAGTGTAGTGAAGTGTGTTGCTGAGGAAAACCATGACTGACCACTATGTGGTAAAATTGGAAGGAGCGCCTACCTGTACCTCTTGAGCAGGAATGGGGAGCCTATGAGCCTCCAGATGTTGTTGAACCCCAACTCACATCAGTCTCAGTCAGCCTGGCCAGTGTCCAAGAATGATGGGAGTTGGAATCTAACAAGATCAAGAGAGTCACAGTTTCCACATTCCTGCTTTAGGCACTGGAAGATGATGGTAAATGGTAAGTCTGCGGCAGCCAGTTCTAGACAAGTGCCTTCTTGCAGAATGAATATTCACTCCTGCCTATGGCTGCACCGAGGATGCTGTTTTCATATTTATATCCTTACAAACAAGGCTCGGTAGCCACACTAATTATGTTCTACTTCCACCGTTAGAGGAATTATGCTCAAATACCAGTTGCTGGACATCACAGGTGGGAAGAGTGCAGTTGTGCTCATGTCCAGCTTTCAGGCTCCCACAGGCATCTGGTTGGCCACTATGAAAAAAACAGGATCCTAAACTAGATGAGCCATTGACCCAATCTAGTGGATTCATCTTCTTATGTTCTTCTGCTCTCAGTGTGCTGCTTCCTCGATAGCACTTCCTGATTCATCAATTTAAGGGTGTGAATTTCCCTTGCTTTCCTGTTGCCACAGCTAATCGTCAGAGAACTCTTAAAATAACTACTGTGCTCACGCTGAAAACTGATGTTGACATGCAGTATTAGTTGCCTTTTTTCATTTCCTTAACGTTGCCTTAAAATTTCATTGCTGTTGCTGTTTTAATCCAAATCTTGGGCACTAATGTCTGGACACATGTGAATAGAAAAGATATGCTATTGGAAGAATGGCCAAACTGTCTGTTTTCTGAAGTTCAGACCTGGCCTTTTGGCAGTTCAAGGAAATGAGCTGAAATGGGATGAAAAGAAGTTCTTGTTTTCATTTCCTGTTTTTTCTCTTTCCTATCCTCCAGCCAGATAACAAACATGGGATGCTACTTGACACTCAGTGCTCTGGTCATCAGATGATTCTAAGAATACAATATTGTTTACTTTATCAAAGGTGACAAAGCAAATGCATGCCATTCCTCTTATATTTGTATGACATAATGGCTAGCACACTAGGTGAAAATGGGGGAGAGACCTAGGTTGAAATCCTCACTCAGCCATGTAAGTGATCTTGGAACAGCTGTAGTCCCTCAGCTTACCCACCTTAAAAGGTTTTAATGAGGGGGAAAATGAAACTGGGGAGACAGGAACCTTTTAAACCACCCTGGGATCCTTGCAGAAGGGCTAGAATTAATGTGTAATATAAAGTGTCAGTCTATTTAGAGTCGTACACCTTCTTATGACATCTTCAAGATCCTCTTTTATTTTATTCTCTTCTGCAATTATCACCAAATTTGCAAATACAACTGACACATTTGAATACAAATTAAATACAAATAAATTTATCTAAATATATTTGCTTGATATACAGTTTTTTACTTTTAAAAAAACCGTACAGAAACTAAAAATACATGATCAAGAGGTTAAATATCAAATAGCAAAACATGGGTCCTTATCAATTTCTGAATCTTAAATAATCTTTGAATCATCAATAACAACCCTCTACTCTGTTACAAATTTAAAATTATGTTGCCATCCATTTCTTAATCTTATTCTCTCACTGATTTCAAACCATTTCACTGTTAACAGTTTTATTTTCTATTTCATTTCTGGTCACATATTCCTTTTTTACACACACAGCACCCACAAAAACTGGACCAAATGAGTTACTAGATCAGCCATTTTTCTTACGCTTTGAACATTTCCCCCTCTAACATGTACATAATCACTTTTGGACAAGCTCTACTAGACATGTTTATAGTTTTCATTTTCTCTGCCAAATCTCCAACTGTTATCAGAAACACTGGCGTACTTTTTAAGTGATGGAGGTAGACTACAATTTAGTAGAGAGCTTTTAAAGCAAAAAGCCCAAAATTGATGTGGTAAGCAACAGGGAGGCAGGGCAGGGAATTTAGGGAAACAGATGGTGCATGACAAATGGAGAGATAGATGTGTTTAGCGGAGGAAATCTGAATTGATTGAAGAGGAGGAAAGAGATGGCAGGCGGGAAGATGGGTTGTTCTGACCCTGTATTGGTTCCAATGCAAGGGAAACAAAAATCCTCATCTGCATTTGGCTTCTCAACATTTGAAGGAGGGGGTGGGATATAATTTTAATAAAATAAAGAAAACATCTGGAAATCTGAATGTTTCCGGAGAGAACCAGAAAGAAATCGGAGAGAAAAAATGAATTCTACTGACCAATTTTTTTCCATTAAGGTCTAAGTGTGGCAATTATATGACCCAGTGGAGGCTGGCACACTCTAGTGAATGGGGCATGGTGCCACCAACTTCAACCTGCCTCTAGCCAGCCCCGACTTGCCTGTCTTCTAACTTACATTCAGCATAGAGGGCTGTACTGGTTTACAGCTTTCTCCACCTTAGTCTCAGTGTCGTACTCAACAGCAGGGCCAGATTAAGGTGGTTGGGGGCTCTGGTGAAATTTCTCATGAGGTGAGCCCTACTGAATAGGGTCAAAGGTCCATCTGGACCAGTTTCCTGTTCTCATAGTGGTGAACCAAATGTCTTGGGGACGTCCACAAGGAGGACCTGAATGCAACAGCAACCCTCACACTTGTGATACCTAGTAGCTGGTATTCAGAGGCATACTGTCTCCCAACAGTGGAGATAGAGCGTAGCCATCACAGCTAGTAGCCATTGGTAGCATTTGCCTAAGTAAAGGGAAAGGGACCCCTGACCATTAGGTCCAGTCGTGACCGACTCTGGGGTTGTGGCACTCATCTCACTTTATTGGCTGAGGGAGCTGGCGTACAGCTTCCGGGTCATGTGGCCAGCATGGCGAACCAGAGCAGCGCACAGAAACGCCGTTTAGCTTCCCGCCGGAGCAGTACCTATTTATCTACTTGCACTTTGACATGCTTTCAAACTGCTAGGTTGACAGGAGCAGGGACTGAGCAACGGGAGCTCACCCCATCGCGGGGATTCGACCCGCTGACCTTCTGATCGGCAAGCCCTAGGTTCTGTGGTTTAACCCACAGCGCCACCCGTGTCCTCCCTTAAAGCCACTCCAGTTGGTGGCCATTGCTATCTCTGGTGGGAAAGTCTTGAGCAGAGGCATACCTAGGGGCTGGCAAAACTGGCGCCAGCACGCAGCGCAGGCCAGGCGTGAGGGGGACAAAAGCCATCTATCAGACTATGGAGTGTATGATGCCTTCCCCCCACCCCCATGCATGCCCCGATGAATTATGAGAAGCAGGTCTTAGATTTCTAGATTGCACAATAGTGGCTGGCTGCTAAATTGTCTTGTCTGAGATTTTCAGCCTAGTATGTGCTCTCCGACATTAATGCCTGGAAAGAGAAAGAAAGAGATAATCTGATTTTTAAAACTCTCATTAAGTTAAATTATCTGTAGGACAGAGATATAATGTTCCCATGGAAAGTTTCACTGTTGCAATAATGTATAAATGTGCTGGAAACAAATGCACTTAATGAGAATAGCAAGTTCTCTCCCCTCAGTTTGCATAAGTATGAAACTTGTTTCATACTTATTATATTGCATAACTTAGCTCTCAGTTCAGATATTGGTTTTCTATTCACATTTTCACAGAATTAACTATAAATGCAAAGCATCACAACAGTGTTCTTACAGCCTTGGGATGTGAAACATTGAATTTCATATTATTTCAGGAGCTTGAGCCACAAGAAATTTGTTGCTGAGGGTGCTTGTTGGTCACTTGCGGGTGATGAAAGTGGATGTCCGGTTTGCTGGAGTGTGAGCGCTGGCCTTGATTTCATTCATTATTCTGGTGGCAAATTCCCTTTTGTGTAATCTAGTGACAGATAACCGTGTATGCCTTTGTTCCCGATATAATCATTTTATCTGCCTGACTTGTCAGGATTAATTAACTTACTAAATATTGATTCATTCATGCATGCATGCATGGGCGAACACATTCTTTCCCAGAGTAAACCAATTATTTTTCTGTACAATAAAGTAATACAAAAAAGGCAGAGGATTTTAAGATGGCTGAATACCAGGCTTAATTTTACTGTTTCCTTGCCAGGATATAGTGTCCAAACGTATTTTGAGTCCCAGTCTTGGCCCAAAGCCTCAAACTTGTGATGTAAAGTAATTAAAGGATATGTGTGTGTGCATATGTGTATGCCATGTGTCTCATTTGTCCCATTGTTACTCTATGTAGTCAGAGCTGTGGAGAGAAGGGGAGCCAAATATAGTATTAAAAAAATAATAGGATATATTATGGATTGCCAACATGGTGGCCATAGATTAATGTGCATCCAGAGACAGTGCTGAATTACCAAATAGGCAGAGCAGGCACTGGCCTGTAGGCCCCACACCTTTTAGGAGTCCCGTGACAATGGACCAAAATAATATTGATTTGATCTTGAATGAAAATTACAATTGAGATTTCTTAGTTCAATGTTATCCCACTAGAACATGTGCACACGAAACCTCCAGATGCAAAGCTTTCAAAAGCATATTAGGAAATAATTTATGAGGGGCCTCCAAGATTTTGACTGCCTAGGGGCCTCCACAGGATTTAATCCGGCACTGCCCACAAAGGTTCTTCCTGGTACCAGCAGTGTGCCCTCATTCCCCTCAACGGTAGGCTTGAAAGAAGCATTATATTATAACTAACAGTTAGGCGTGTTTACGTTTGGTTGCCCACAACAGTTTCTACAAATTGCAAATACTTCCATGGGCCTCAACATTTTGTCAAAAGTGTGCCATTTCTGAAACAGGACCACAAGCTGACAGATTTTACCTGTTGTTGAATCAGTATCTTCAAAGGATGCACAGAATATATTAGAAAGGGAAGATTTTAGAAGCTTTAGACTGAATCACCAAAGAATTACATAAAGTGCTAGACTAGAGCTGGCCCAAGACATTTTGTTGCCTGAGGCAAATGACAAAATGGCACTTCCCCACCCCAATTCCATGTACTGGGTTGGCAGCTGAATTTTACTTCAACACTGGCAATGGGATAATGTCCTCTAGTGCTCCTCAGGACAGAATTCTAGTTCAGAGTGTGTAGGCCAAGCTGATGGCACACAGTTCTGATTTTCAACAGAGCAGGCTCTGGAGAGAGTGCTATCACTGCTGCCTTGCCCTTTCCACATCTGCCACCTAATTCTCAATTGCCTCATTCTGCCTAAAGGCAAACCCAGCCCTGTGTTTGACACAGTGCTATTTTCTAGAAAAAGAGGTGCCAAAACTCACTATGAACACCTCACTTGTTCTCTTAGAATGGTAATGGCGCCCACCTGAGAAGTGCCGGAACTGAAAAAAGCCCTTGACCGACAGTAGATTTTAAACAATGGAGGTATAGTGGTACCTTGGGTTACATATGCTTCAGGTTACATACACTTCAGGTTACAGACTCCGCTAACCTAGAAATATTACCTCGGGTTAAGAACTTTGCTTCAGGATGAGAACAGAAATCGTGCTCCGGCGGCACAGCAGCAGGGAGAAGCCCCATTAGCGAAAGTGGTGCTTCAGGTTAAGAACAGTTTCAGGTTAAGAACAGATCTCCAGAACAAATTAAGTTCTTAACCCGAGGTACCACTGGACGTACTTTAAACAGTACGTCCCCTCCCATCCAAATCCTGGGAACCATAGTTTGTTAAGGCTGCTGGGAGTTGTTAGGAGATTCCCCCATTCCCATCACAGAACTACAATTTTCAGAGCTTCCTGGGAAGGGGGGTTGATTGTTAAAGCATTCTGGGACTTGTAGCTCAGGGGGAAGATAGGAGTCTCAAGCTACTCTCAACACCCTCACAAACTGCAGCTTCCATAGTTTTTCAGGGAAAACCCTGACTGTTTAAAGTCGTTTGATACCGCTTTAAATGTGTAACACAGAGTCTCTGCTATTAGTACTATGAGCTGGTAAGGAAGTCGCTGTTTAAAATACGACTTAGAATGCCTTGTACAGAGCTTAATGTTTTATGCCAGGGTTGCTTATTACAAAATGAATAAAGGCAGATCTATAATAGAAAATTACTTTTCTACTGAACAGCTGTTGAGGAGCAGTCATATGGTGCTGGGAAGGAAGGAAATGTTGTTTTCTTTGGAAGGTGACTCTATTACATTTTTGTTGTTGAAGTTTGCTAGCACTGTCCAAATAAGGTTTCTAATCTGTCACTATCCGTGTGTTTCCTTTGAGAATGGCATTCTTTTTTCTTGCTATTTTATTTCATTATAAAAACTGGGAATGCTGTTAAATGAAAAGAAAATGCTGTTTCAAAGTGGATGTTTTTTTTTTGGGGGGGGAACATGTTTAATGCATAATTTGAAGTGTTTATGATGGTTCTTCTGTGAAAAAGGCAATGAGAGATTTAGAAATGATCAGAATTATCCTGATCATTGAATGGGCAACTTTATAGTAACACATTTTTATGTAAAGATTTTATGTGGCCCTCAGTATTTCCTGAAGCTGCTTCATTCTTCCACCCTGTCAGAGTGGATGTGTGTGTGCGCGCACGTGTTTTCTGATTTATATAGCTCAGAGAAAGAATATTATTCCTCAAGCTTTTAGTGTAAATTTATCCTAATATACATGTTTGTAACTTTGCCTAATATACTGTACACAATTTTCATAGAGAAATTTCCCCTACTATAACATATGATTGCATGTTATTTTCACTAATATATGCATTATTATGCACACTTTACCTTAGTGTATGCATTTCTGCACATGTTACTTGGTTGGAGAATTGCCCTGAAAAAAATTGGGAAAGTGCACATTTCAAAACATGGCTTTGTTTCAATTCATGAATTGTTTTGGAAAGTACAAATTGGGCTGGTTCACCTTTAAATACAAACTGAATTGATGTAACCCCCTGGGTACAACCATAAGCAAAGCTTAGAGTAGACCTAGGGAAATCAATGGGCATGTTAGCTATTGTGTAAATGCCAGTGATTATAGCCTAAGCAAAACTCAAAGCTTGCTAGTCAGGTGCTACAATGTCCCATTTAGCTATGTATCCTAACCTCAGAAACAAAACTTGACACAATGTGTTTCCCTCCTCAATTCTCTGCAATGAGAAAACTCACATAGCTTTACAGTGGTACCTCGGGTTAAGAGCTTAATTTGTTTTGGAGGTCTGTTCTTAACCTGAAGCACCACTTTAGCTAATGGGGCCTCCCGCTGCTGCCGCGCCGCCGGAGCACAATTTTTGTTCTCATCCTGAAGCAAAGTTCTTAACCTGAGGTACTACTTCTGGGTTAGCAGAGTCTGTAACCTGAAGCGTATTTAACCTGAAGCGTATGTAACCCGAGATACCACTGTACTTCTCTGTGTACCAGTAACCACTCTCTTGATTCATCCCTTAAGCTTAGTTTTTCAAAACTGTGAAAGATGCAGTATATGGAGGAAGGAGGCATGTGCCCCTGGCACTCCCTTGGAAGGTGGTGGACTATTTGTTATGGGCGCTTTAGTTGAGATTCCTGCATTGCAGGAATTGGGCTACTGTGATACACTGTGTGAGAGGCTTCCCTTGGGATTGGTCCAGTAGTTGCAGCTGGTGCAGAACACTGTGGCCAAGTTGTTGAGTTGCTCATCTCTGCTGAGGGAACATCTCCGATGAGGGAACTGCACTGGCTGCCAATCAGCCTCCAGTCCATGTTCAGGCTTTCTTATTAACATATATCACCATCATCTGGGGAAATCTTATTTGTCAAACTGCACCCTGCAGAATATCATAGGGCAATGACCTGAAAACAGGCATTTCCTGATCTTGCCCCCGTAATCTGGAATGCCATTTGCTCTCCCATATACCAGGCAGCAGCAATCTGTTGCTTCAGAGATCTTGTAAATACTTTTTTTGCTCAATGCTTTCCCTGGCCTAAGAAACCAGACTCTGCTTTATTTGTCTGAATTCCCTGAATTCCTTTTTGTTTTTATATGCCTTTATACTACTGTTTCATTGGTTTTATGCTATATTTTTCTTTTTAAAAATGGTTTGTTTTTATAGTGTACAGTGGTACCTCGGGTTACATATGCTTCAGGTTACATACGCTTCAGGTTACAGACTCCCATAACCCAGAAATTGTGCTTCAGGTTAAGAACTTTGCTTCAGGATGAGAACAGAAATTGTGCTCCGGCGGCAGCAGCAGGAGGCCCCATTAGCTAAAGTGGTGCTTCAGGTTAAGAACAGTTTCAGGTTAAGAACAGACGTCCGGAACGAATTAAGTACTTAACCCGAGGTACCACTGTACACCCTTTTGATTTATTTATTTTTACAAATGGTTTTTATAAATTAAATATTCATATAATTCTCATCCATGGTTGTTGTTGTTTTGTTTTTAAAAAATAAATGGTTAGCAATCCAAGTTTTAGATCAGGCTTCCTCAACCTCGGCCCTCCAGATGTTTTTGGTCTACAACTCCCATGATCCCTAGCTAGCAGGACCAGTGGTCAAGGATGCTGGGAACTGTAGTCTCAAAACATTTGGAAGGCCGAGGTTGAGGAAGCCTGTTTTAGATCTAGTCCTCCAGTTTCATGCATCCAAAGTCACTTTGGACATGTTTTTTCTTATATGGCAGTCACTTTGTCATGGTAAAATGTGTGTGCTACAAAATGATGAGTGGAGGAGTGTATCTGCTATTTTTTTTGGTGGGGGGGAATTCTACTGAAAGAGTGTGAGCTTTTGGTGTAACTAAAATATTTCTTCAGATCATGGCTTTTGCAGTAGTGAATTTGGTAATGTGTACAGGTGCAGAATACACACAAATTTCCCACCTTCCTACTCAAGATTTATGGAATGATACTATAATCAAGTTTGCCAGCAAGTTGCAATTAGAAGGAAAATAGCTATGTACTTATTTCTAATATCTTGACAGGTGCCCCTCAGGGAATTTATGCAATCTTTTATGATAGAATTTTAAAAAGGAAATATTCTTCCCCATTGCTCATGTTAAAAAATGACTTTCATCTTTCCAGTAACTAATCTGGAAGTTCACCTCTTTCTGGTAAATGCCACTGACAGCCCTAATGGCTAAGTATGCGAAACAGCTTCTGGTTGCTGTGGGAACTGACTTCCATCACTTTTTTCCCCAGGTAAGTCAAACATTTGTGCCATTATCTCATTTAACAAAGAAACCATAAACGATAGAGCAGCAGAAACCCCCGTTTGCTAATACAATTAAGCTTTGCTCTTTCCATAAACAAGGGTAGAATCCAGAAGACATACGCTAATATAATTAAACAGAAAACCATTCTTAGCAATTAACTTTCAACAATTGCCCAACCTATAAATTACACTGATAAAAATGTGGCGTTGGCTTGTATCACTAATAATGATGTTAATGAAAACCCAACAGGATTTTTATATGAGCTCTGGCCTCCTGCAGAAAATGAAGGCAATAAAACAAATGTGCTTCTCTGTAATATCTTTGCAGAGCCCGTGGTTAATTTCACAAAACTCCAAAACCACTACAAGAAGCTTCTGGATAGACAAAGAAAGAACAAAATGAGGGGTAATTAAATATAAGTGGTATGAAATAATTTCATTTTTTAAAGCTCATCTTATTACTGACTAATATTGTCTTGATGTGAGGCTACCCTTGAAGATGGTTTGGAAGAAGCTTAAGTGGTTTTGTGAGACAAAACCATAGAACACTAGTTTTGAAGAGTATGCACTGGCTGCTTATATGAAACTCAGCCCAATTGAAATCATTACTGTTAAGTTTTGAAGTCTTAAAACTCCTTGGGAATCAAATATTTCAAGGACTGCTCTCCTTATATTAACTGCCACATGCATTAAGGTATGGCGGAGAGGCCTGATTTATTGTCCCATCACTGGGTGAAGTTCAGAAAGTTTGGGGAAGGGCAATAGCTCTGTGGTACAGCATCTGCATTGCATGCAGAGGGATCCAGCTTAAATCTCTGCCATCTCCAGGAAGGGCTAGGAATGTCCCCTGACCAGAGCCCTGAAGAATCACTGTAGACAATACTCAGTAGGGTAAGCCTAGGGTGAGCCTAGGGTGAGCATAAGGCAGCTTTCTATGTTCTCATGTGTTTCCTTTATCACCCAACTGCAAGACACAAACAGGAACTTTACAACATCAGATGGATGTACAAATGCTACGTTTTAAGGAATACATTGCTGCTAGTGAGTTGAGGGAGTAGTTAAAAAGACCACAAAATGGGATCCCAGTTACTTAAGTACTCTAACAAAATAAACTCTTCTGCCACTCCACTTTCTGCATAGCCTCGGGCTTCCCTCAGAACACATCTTCGTTGGGTGGCCTAGGCAAGTGAGTCTTCTTACTACGAATTTCAGAGGTTTAAAGCAATTGCCAGAACTGGCTGATTCCTCCAATTCCTGCTCCATTATTTAAAAGAGCATTGCCTGATCCTATAAGTGGACTTTACAGAATGCTGTATAATTTGGCACAGGTTTCACGCAAACTTTATGAACATGAGTAGTGCCCTGTTGAATCAGACCAAAGGCCCATCTAGTCTGGCATATCGTTCTCACCATGGCCAACCAGGTGCCTAGTGAAAGCGCTGCCATGACTTGAGATTCCCAGCAATTGGTAAACAGAGACAAGCTGTTGCCAACAATGGAGGTAGGATATAGCCATGATCATCAACCTTTCCCTTCTCCCTATCATCCATGTGGCAATCTTCAGTTGCCTTGACTTTAAATGCTCCCAGCTCTTGTTGCAATGACTCATCTTTCACCATCACTATCTCTGATCAGATTAAAAAGTCTTTAAAAGGCACCTTATGTATTATTTTGCTTTAAAACTCATGTCATTTTCAAACAATCATTGGAGGATTAGCCGAGTGTCATTTGAGGACAGATATGAGATGAAGTGTAGGCTTCCCCTTTCTATGAAAAACTGAAGTCTGGAAATGTATGTGGGAGTTAAATTAGCAGCTGTGGTGAACAAAAAACCTCAACAATCTGGAAGAAGTAGGCATGGATGTCAGAAAGCAAACACTGATGGATGCCAGAATCAGAGTAAATTTAGAGATAGGAAGTGTGGAAAGAGATGAGAAATTAATTATGCTCACTGAACGGAGAGCAGCATAACAATACTCAAGACAGTCTGTTGTGGTAGAATTACATTTAGGCATCACTATATTTAGGTCTGAGTCAGAAGTTCTCAATGAAGCAGGAGAACAGTTCTGATCAATTGAGATATGGGTTTGCAAGAGAGGTCTAGCCATCTGGGCAGCACAGGGCTTCGACATGCACTGCTCAGGTTTGTATCCCAGAGTTTTCCCCCAATGGTGCCATCTCTCATTGTCTCTTGAGACACATGGATGCCAAGAATACCAACACTTTAAGGATGTTCTTCATGGTCAGTCCCATGTGCTCTGACCTCCAACAGAATCCAGTGCAAACTCTGGACTGGATTGAAAATGACAGTAGTCAGGAACAGAGCCTTTTAAATGTGATGGTCCCCATAACTCTGCCTTAGAGGCTTGTCATTCAAGCTGCCTGATGACTTCATCTTTAGGAGAGAGTCTTTAGGATTACCCTGGCACTTTAATCATTTGAGCATATGAAATTGGATTTAAGTATTGCATTCTTTTGGTACTGAATGATGCTGTGAATTGCTCTGAGGAGCTGTATGGTCACAAGATCAACTACAGGTTTACAGCATGAGGTGGTTTTTAAGGCCCCTTTAAGATTCCCTCTCACAATGCTCAACATAGATTAATTTTCAGTTGCAAGCTGTTTTGTGAGACAGTTGCTGAGATAGATATTTCCTTTTCCTCCAAGGGGTGCTGAATATTTAATCTTGATTGAATCTAAAAATTGATTTTGAATTTACCATGGCTAAAACCTTTCTTAAATAAAATAAAGTATTGAGAATTACTTTATCTACAATTTAATTTCAAACCTAAATAATTCAGATCAATAAAAAAAAAGACCAGGTATATCTCTAGTATTAAAACAGACAGTAAGGTTTGTTGAACTTTCTAAGGATGTTTGATAAAAATGTTTTCCTTTTGTGGCATATTACATATTTTATACCAGAGTGCAGTGAATATCATTGGGAAACTTTTTGTTAGTCCAAGAAACCTTCTTTTGTTATCATTAGCAGATGATTCAGTGCAATTGGAAAGTATTATTTTTCTGACTACATGATCCCTGCCAATTAGGATTGCACTGCAAAGAGCATCCAATGATTAAAACTAAAACCCCAAACCAAAATAAGACTAATATCCAAGCGCTTACCCCGGCAAAGCAATAAAACTACTTAAATCAGGAGAGCCTCCAGGTGTCATTTTTTGTTGGGCATCAATCACCTTTGCTCATGGTGTGATCAGGACAGTTGCACATAATTATGTGTTCATTACCATTTGCACCTGCAAAAGCTTTTGGGTTGTTATAGTGCTTTGAATGCAATCAGTGCATGCCCCAACCTGCTAAAATCATGTACGTAGCTTTTTATACAGTAAAGGTTCCAGTTTTAGTGTGCTATAGTGCAAGAGCACCTTGGCAATGTGCCAAAATGTACCTGTGATTTAGTCAGTCCCACATACTTCCTGTTGATACTGGGAACAGGCACTCCTGTTTTGTGTTGCTGATTTTTGTGGAAAGACAGACCATCATAAAAAAAGTGTGACAAATGGAAGTATGTTGGCATGGTATCACAGTCCAACTAAAATATACCCAGGCCAGGGGAAGGGGTTGAGGATGGCAAGAACACAGAGAATGGATACAGTCCAGATACAGTAATGTGGGAACGATGGGGAATCATTGCAAAGCAACCAATGAAGTAGGATGATGTGTGAATGGTCCTGCATAGATCTACTTCAAAATCATATTGCCATATAAAAAAAAGGAGTCAGGATAGGCTCTAGGTCACATCCAAGCTTCTCTGAAAAACAATAACAACAGGAAGATCAGCTTTATTGCTCCAGCTTTAGGGACTTGCATATTTTAAATAAATGCTAGGTTAAGAATATAAAAACATAAGATGAGCCTGTTGAACCAGGTCAGTGACCCATTCAGTCCAGCACCCTGTTCCCACAGTAAATGATCTCAATGCCTATGGGAAACCCACAAGCAGGACACGAGAGCAATACTTCCCTGCCATCCCCCAGAAGAAAAGAAGAGAAGGAGCAAGAAGAAAATGAGGACTTAAAATAGGAGCCATATAGTTGTGTGACAAAATCCATAACGGTAAAAATGCATGGAGCAAGGTAAAAATATAACAATGGAGTCCATCATTTACTGGTGTTTCATGAATACAGGCTTTTGGAAAGGCAATAAAAAACAAGCAAACCCCACTTATATTTTCTGGAAAAGCATTTACCCACACTAGCAATTATGGCCTTGTCAATTCCATTAAGAGTTCCAGCATTTTAAACTGTTAATATCCATAATCATTACAATACATTATCCAAAGGCTGCATGAATTAAAACTGGGATTTTATCTCTTGCTGGAGGAAGGACACTAATCATTTCTCATTAATAGTCATTTACTCTGCAAGAATGAAGAATTGCAACAGTATTAGTTTTTCCCCTGAGTGACTGACATCAACAGGTCTAGCCCAACCATAGTGCAAGGTGATGTGTCTGCCTCAGGTGGCAGGATCCACAGGGGCAGCAGATTTGGCCTCCAAGGAATGAATTGCCCACTGCTGCTTCTGTGGCGGCAGCAACAGCTGTGGCACACTCCTTGGAGTCTGGATCTGCTGCCTTCTTGGAAATCCCCAATTCCTCTCTGTAATGGCGTCTTAGCGCTGATCTCCTCCCAACTATAGGGAGGAAATTTTGCGCTCTAGGTTCTCCTGAGTTCTGCACCTGTGTGATTCCAGACCCTTCAAGTGTCCCTATTTTCCAGGGACGTCCCTGATTTAGAGAAGCCATCCCAGTTTCTGATTTTATCCTGGAACATCCTGCTTTCCCTTAAGACATCCCGAGCAGGCTGAGCATCACTGTGCCCAACAAGTGAATGCCCCGTGCCTATTTTAAAATAGTCACTTTTCTTTTGAGTAGTGGAATGAATAAATCTCCTTTGCTCAAACCAGTACTGTGCTAAAAAAGGGCAACTTCAAGATAATTAGGTTTCACGCGATGCTTTGGGGATTTTAAATCTAAAAAGCTTTGAAATCACCACCTGTTAAATTTGGTGTGACATCTAATTATACATGTCTGCTACTCTGATCATCCCAAAGGTGGTAGCCAAGGGGCAGTTAAGCCAAGAGAGCAATCCTATGTACAAGAAGATGGCACAAAACACAATGGTGTAAATTAAGCCAGCCTAGAGTTACACCAGATCCAAACCCTGTTCAGCAGTAGGCAGGCTGCTCTGCCTAAGCCTAGCAGGGGGGAAACAAGGCTTTAAAACAGTGTTCTGTGCTGGGTTGCCAGGCCACATTACCAAGCTGAACAGGTTAGGAGGATCCAGCTTATGTCCCCCTTCTGTGGTCCTATCCCTGTTCCTTTGGGGTGATTTACACTGGCCACCACTCAACCAGCTTCAGCTTCACCAGCTGAGCCTTGGATAAGATGGGAAGATCAAATTATGCCAGGGTATCATTGGCTGAACCAGGGTTGGGGATTGAATGCTGGTTGTGCTGGAGCGCCACTGCATCCCAAGCTGCTCGGCCTGGTAGATCTTGCCATAGGATTGCCCTGAAGCCTGAGCTTTTAGAGAAGCTTTATTGTACCACAATAATAGATTTGGATTATTTTTTTGGTTCTCTGGAGTGGCAAAAAAGGTTGGTATAGATCCACCCCAGCTCTTGCTACATTTCATTTCATTCTGTCTTTCACTGCTTTGACACTAATATGTTTTGTTCAGTTCCCATAGAAACTTGTTTCCTCCACCTGGAACTGCAGGCTTCAACTTCTACGCTGAATTGGTGCAACTGCACCCATGGACAGATCTGATACCAAGCTTTTTTTTTTTACATTTATACACCTTACAGATGAAATTAGGATGTGTGTCCATATGCAGCAGCTGGAGTGTTCAGTACAGGATGTTATTAAATATTGATGTTATATTTATACTTTTTATCATGCTTGTTTTATTGGTATATTGCTGAGAGATGTTTTATGGGAAGTGGTTCATAAAATATACAGATAAAGCAAGCAAGCAACTCCATCTTGACTCACCAGTGTACCATGAGTTTTAATGTTGAAATTCAGTTATTTTAATATGTGGGCCTGTCATAAAGCAAAGGGCCATCTATAAATTCACTAACTAAAACAAGACCAGCAATAATCAAATAACATTATCAACCTCTGATGTATTTGCCCCTTGTACATCTGTAGACAGATGGCACATTTATTTCCAGTACAGTCATACCTCCACTTTCGTATCCCTCTGGTTACGTAAACTTTGGGCAACCCAAAGCGGCAAACCCAGAAGTATATTTCCTGTTTTTGCCACGTGTGCATGCGCAGAAACGGTCCCTCCAGTTGTGGAAACCTCAGGATCCAACTGGAGCTCCGGAACAGATCCCATCCGCAACGGGAGGTACCACTGTACTGATGCAGCTTATGTAGCCCGTCCAAACTGAAGACAGTGATTTCTGAAGCTACAGCTCGCAAGAATGACTAGCCCAGGATAGTGAGCAAGGTCTCATATAGTGGCATAGAATAAAAGCTCCATCAGCTTCTTGATCTTTGGAATACTAAATGGCACATAAAGTCAACTTGTGATTGGCCAGTTAAACCACTCTGGGAAGGGAATAGGTGTCGCAGCCTTGTCCAAGTCCCATTGCTAAGCAATGGGAGTCTCTGACAGTCCAGTGGTCAGGGAACCCAGATGATCACAGAATCCATATGGAGAGCAAGAAGCAGCAAGGTAGAGCCCTGAACTACAGGCATTGTTTCCAGCATCTGACTGAGAGCACTGTTTAAGAAGGCTGAAGCCAGCTGATTCTCACCAGTGCCTTCTTCTCCTGTCCTTGAAGGCTGTTCAGCTGCAGGTGGAGTCATTCCACTTTCTTCCCCTCCAGGCTGCTGTTCAGCAAGTGAAGCTGACTCCTGGTCCGTGACAACAGGGGTCTCTTAACAACTCACAGCACCCTTAGCAAACCACAGCTTCCATAATTCTTTGGAGAAAGCCATGATTGTTTAAAGTGGTATCATAATGCTTTAAATGTAGGGTACGAATATGGTTAGAATCCTTCAAGTGAGTGCACAAAGGTTGAGAGAGGCAGGGGGCAGATGTGGCATATGTGGTGATGTTAGGGACATGGCCAGCACGTTCCCCCTAACCAATTTGGGGCCTCACACAGCCTTCTGAATGTTTAAAAGCAGCTCATGTAGACACAGTTCTCAATTTGCGGCTTGTATTCCACAGCATTGTTCCAGTAATGTCTGCTTAATATTGCTAGTCTTTCATTTATCTAAAGGCAGGTACAGTTAGTGTAAGATTTGCAGTCAATTAAAACAAGACGGCGGCATATATTCATCTTCCAGTAATTTTGTCACTTCATTAACTCCACCGTTAATTACAGTTGGAGCAATATGGTACCTGCAGAGTAATTAAAATGTCCTCTTCTAAGGCACATCCAAGGGCATGGGGAGGGATGTTTAGGAATTATAACGATTTCCTTTGTTATCCTCTGAATAAAACAACACCAGAGAGGCCTGTTCAAAAATCCAGTCAATCACCCTCAGAAATAAAAAAGTTCCCACAGTAATGACCTAGATGATATTTTATTATCATTACCACCAGACAAAAATTAAAAGGATCTGAATGCACTATCCATCTCACGCCTCCTCAGTGGAGCATGTTGATTCGTGCATGCAGATGGCCAAAGCGAAAGCTACTAAAACAAATGAACTACCTTATATGCAAAAGAGAGAAATAAAAATGGATGAAGTACAACAATGTATCATCGCAAGCAGTGCAGGATTATCTCGTAGTGCTTAGGGCACCAGCAAAGCAGGGACGCTCCTCCCCCACCCATGAGATTATTTTTTTTTGGGGGGGAGGGAGAATTTGACATATGATGCTTCAAAAAGCGACACAATTGTTATATTCTTCTTAGTTATATGTACATGATTCTCTCTCTCTCTTTTTCTTTCTCACACACATACATTGTGTACACTCCTGACGCACGGTGAGTTAAGTCATAGTTCGTTTTTAAAACTTCATACCCCCCCCAACATTTCACTGATGAAAATAAGGATGCCTCATTCTATTTATACCCCACACATCTTACTGGGTTACCCCAGCCACTCTGGGTGACTTCCAGCACATATAAAAACATAATAAAACATTTTTTTTTTAAAAAAACCTCCCCTATACAAGATTCTGAGCCACAGTCAGCTCCAGGTCTTGTTTTTGCTGACTGTATAGAGCTTCTCCATCTTTGGCTGCAGAGAATATAATCAATCTGATTTCGATGCTGCCCATCTGGTGATGTCCATGTGTAGATTCGTCTCTTGTGTTGTTGGAAAAGCGTGTTTGTGATGACCAGCTTGTTCTCTTGGCAGAACTCTATTAGCCTTTGCCCTGCTTCGTTTTGATCTCCAAGGCCAAACTTGCCAGTTGTTCCTTTTATCTCTTGACTCCCTACTTTAGCATTCCAATCCCCTATGATGAGAAGAACATCCTTCTTTGGTGTCACTTCTATAAGGTGTTGTAAGTCTTCATAGAATTGGTCAATTTCAGTTTCTTCAGCACCAGTAGTTGGTGCATAAACTTGGATTACAGTGATGTTAAAAGGTCTGCCTTGGATTCGTATCGAGATCATTCTATTATTTTTGAGATTGCATCCCAGTACAGCCTTCGCCACTCTTTTATTGACTATGAGGGCCACTCCATTTCTTTTACGGGTTTCTTGCCCACAGTAGTAGATATGATGGTCATCCGAACTGAATTCACCCATTCCCGTCCATTTTAGTTCACTGATGCCCAGGATGTCAATATTTATTCTTGCCATCTCATTTTTGACCACCTCCAACTTACCCAGGTTCATGGTTCTTACATTCCAGGTTCCTATGCAATATTTTTCTTTACAGCATTGGACTTTCCTTTCGCTTCCAGGCATATCCGCAACTGAGCGTCCTTTCGGCTTTGGCCCAGCCGCTTCATCAGCTCTGGATCTACTTGTACTTGCCCTCCGCTCTTCCCCAGTAGCATGTTGGACGCCTTCCGACCTGAGGGGCTCATCTTCCAGCGTCATAACTTTTATATGCCTGTTGTCTTTGTCCATGGAGTTTTCTTGGCAGGGATACTGGAGTGGCTTGCCGGTTCCTCCTCCAGGTGGATCACGTTTGGTCAAAACTCTCCACTATGACCTGTTCATCTTGGGTGCCCTGCTCGGCATAGTTCATAGCTTCTCTGAGTTCTTCAAGCCCCTTCGCCACGGCAAGGGCAGTGATCCATGAAGGAGTACGACAAGGCTGTATTTTGTCTCCCTGCTTATTTAACTTATATGCAGAATTCATCATGCGAAAGGCTGGGCTGGATGAACCCCTAGCCGGAATTAAGATTGCCGGAAGAAATATCAACAACCTCAGATATGCAGATGACACAACCTTGATGGCAGAAAGTGAGGAGGAATTAAAGAACCTTTTAATGAGGGTGAAAGGGGAGAGCGCAAAATATGGTCTGAAGCCCAACATCAAAAAAACGAAGATCATGGCCACTGGTCCCATCACCTCCTGGCAAATAGAAGGGGAAGAAATGGAGGTAGTGAGAGATTTTACTTTCTTGGGCTCAATGATCACTGCAGATGGTGACAGCAGCTACGAAATTAAAAGACGCCTGCTTCTTGGGAGAAGGGCAATGACAGGCCTAGACAGCATCTTGAGAAGTAGAGACATCACCTTGCCAACAAAGGTTCGTATAGTTAAAGCTATGGTTTTCCCAGTAGTGATGTATGGAAGTGAGAGCTGGACCATAAAGAAGGCTGATCCCCGAAGAATTGATGCTTTTGAATTATGGTGCTGGAGGAGACTCTTGAGAGTCCCATGGACTGCAAGAAGATCAAACCTCTCCATACTGAAGGAAATCAACCCTGAGTGCTCACTGGAAGGACAGATTGTGAAGCTGAGGCTCCAGTACTTTGGCCACCTCATGAGAAGAGAAGACTCCCTGGAGAAGACCCTGATGTTGGGAAAGATGGAGGGCACAAGGAGAAGGGGGCGACAGAGGACGAGATGGTTGGATAGTGTTTTCGAGGCTACCAGCATGAGTTTGACCAAACTGCGGGAGGCAGTAGAGGACAGAGGTGCCTGGCGTTCTCTGATCCATGGGGTCACGAAGAGTCGGACACGACTAAACGACTAAACAACAACAACAACATACAAGATTGCCTTGAGATGGCTCAGGGGTCAGATAACTCCATGCCTTCCAACATTTATCCAATGGAAATAGGGATATCTTAAGGAAAAGCAGGACATTCTGGGGTCAAATCAGAAACTGGGATGGCTTCTCTAAATCTGGGAATGTCCCTGGAAAATAGGGACACTTGGAGGGTCTGAGATTTTGATGTCTTCCTGATTTCTGAGTGGAATATATGATTATGAATGCCTTCTCTTCCTAGATTTATGCAAGGGAGAAATAAACAGAGAAAGTGAACCAAGGTCAGAAAGATAGGGCCCTGTACATCACCCCACAGTGACATTTATATCACCATTCTTTATGCCATCTGAAAATGTCAGAGGTATTTTACTTCACAGACCTCCTCATTATGATTAGGAACCATGTGTGTATGGTCTACGTTTATCCTTAGTGTTGATTGGGAAAGCTAATTAGGAGAAATGTGAGTTTGCATTACATTTATTGCTTCATTACTCAGGTGAGATGTTCAGTGCTTAAATAATTTGGGGAAAGCCTGGTTGATTTATAATTCACTGGCTTTGTTTCACATACTGCAGGGTTAGTTTTTAAAAAAGCTCCAATGGAATATTATGAGCATATGGCCAATTTTTTAAAAAATGATTCTATTATGCTAGATTGTATTTATTATAGCACCAGATGCAGACCTTATGGCGGCCTAGGCCTTAGGACATGTATGAGAATGTGTTCAGGAAGGGAAAGAAGAGAAACATTTTTAGAAAAAAATATATTAGCATTCTGCAGGAACATCTAAGCAGTGGGGGCTATTCTTCCCCTCTGCATTTTATCTTCACAACAAACCTTCAGGTTAGTTAAGCAGAGAAGCAATGATTGGCCCAAGGTCACCCAATGAGCTTCATGGCTGAGTAGAGATTTGAACCCTGGTCTCCCAGGCCCTACACTCTAACCATTGCACCACACTCTCTCTTGTTCTTACTTTTGGATTGTAGGCTACATTCCACAAGCACAAACAAAACTGGGAGTTACTACATGCCCACATTAAAACTGTCTTCTTTCAGTAAGCTTTTAGATTTGGCTATGGTTTGGGTTTTGATCTCCTAAGTATTCAATACTTCTTTATTCCTAGGGGTAAGCTCATTGGTATTTGCTTCTGAGTTCACATGTGTAGGATTATGCAGTAAACTGTGTATCATTACTAGTTTTAATTTTGAGGAAGTTTTTTTGCATTGTGATGTGAAATTTGTCTTTAAAGCCTTGGCCCTGCTCTTTGCAGTGGAAGGAAGGTTGAATGCCAATAGTTCTCTGTAAGCAAATAAATGAAGCAGCAAGTTGTGGTGAAATATTGCATATTTGTGCTAGAGGACAGAATGTATAAAGTTGGCTCTGGCCCACAGTCACTCAGTGAGCAAGCACTCTGTCCTTATCAGTTCACCAGGAAATGCACTTGCTTTGACCCACAGTGCCCAACACATACTTCTATTGGTTCTGTGTGCCAAAAAAGGCTAGAAGAGAGAATAAATATTCCCCCAAGTGTGTTTCTATGCACATCTTGAATTTAATTACAACTCTGCTCTTAGCAGAGAATTAATTGGCACCTAATAGATATAATACGGTACCTCCCCATGTGAGAAGACAGGCATTACGATGCAGCAATGAAATGTTTTGCTTTGGGCTGAAATGCCTGGAGAGGAGCTAAAATTATTCTATATAAGCAAGTCTCTGTGTGTGTATGTGTGTGTGTTACAGCAGACTTCTGAACAATAAATATATTTGCTTTTGAATATAATTGTTAGTTATGAATGTGAGGCTGAGCAAAAACCGCTTCTGTTTCCAATTGTGCCAAAGAGTCAAACAAATATTTAAGTATGCTGAATATCTGCCTTCTTGCTTGCACACGCAATACAGCAGGAGTGGGGAAGCCTTCTTTCAGTCTTGGAGCTGCATCTAGGCAACATTACGAGGACCACATTTTATTGGTGGGTGAGGCCAGGGGCAAAATTAGGCAGAGCAACAAATAATAAAAACACCAAACCAAAACACTTTGGGAAGCTTTGGAGATTCATTTGTCAAACCACTGCAGACAGCACATCTGCAAAAACTGAAACATTTCTTCCTAAGCTTGGCATATACAGAAAATGTCAGGGGTGGGAAGGGAGGCCGTTTCAGATCTAGTTTCTAATTAGTGGGATTTGATTGCCACTCACAGTGCTTTGGGGAAAGAATGGTGAAGTATGGTATCAACTTGTCTGTTCTGCTAGTTGTGTTGCCTGAGAAATGCTGGCTATTCAAGCCCTTCTGCCAGCATGGCAGATATCCACACATCCATTCCTGTCAAATCACCTTTTCACTTAGTTTCTATGACTTTTGCTGCCAATTGAACAGAATACAATCCCAAAACAGGTTTTTTAAATTCAGCATCACTCTGGCCCTTGTTCTTATCTTTCTGTAATTCTGCACATTACTTTCCTAGGAGCACCCCTACAATGTATGCCATTTTTACAATAAAACTGTTGCCCCCCCCCAAGGCCATACAGGAAGGTAAACAAATCCATTTTAGTTTTCCCCACTCCTAGACTGGAGAATTGACTTTCTTGAAGGGATTTACAAGGATTTTGGATAGGCAGCCACCAAGATTTCTTTAGAAAAGCATCAGTACTAGAGGTGTTGGTGGAACAGTAGAGCAGGAGTGGGGAATTTGTGGCCCACAGGCCAATTTTGATTTGCCATGGGTTCATATCTGGCCTGCAAGGCTGTTTCCCCAAAATCATATGCTGCATTAGGTGTGAGGGCAGTAGAGAAACAGTTGCTGAATCAATATCTGGGCTTTGTATAGTCCTTTGATTTACAGGTGGGCAGGAAACAGACAGGTGCACAGCCCCACCCACCTATCAAACCTTGCCTGCATGACTAGATCCTTGCCCACCCCAAAAGAAACGTTGTCAGGACTAAAGGTCAATTTCCTCCTCCTGGTCGAAGATGCTCCCCGCAGCATAAACACAAAATGGTGCCACAGAGGCAGAAAGCAAGTGAATGTTAATGAAAATTTGGGGGGGGGGCGTATTTTGATGAAGAATTGCTTTTTAATAGGGTGTTAAATACCCACAGATCTTTAGGTGATATTTAACATTTTCTAGACAGGATCTGACGTTATTCCCATGAACTGAACAGAGCTCCAGATGATCAAACAATATTTTATTACCTTTTCTCTCTGCAGCAGTCTGTGCTCCCCTCTCTGCCCATTACAAAAATCTGCTTAGAGAATGGTGTGGAATTTGATGCAGGAGACTGAAAAGATGGAGAGTGCAACTTCCTTGAATGGACACAAGTATTTATGCCTGTTGTTGAACTGACACCCTCCCTTTCTTCCAAGAAACTCAAGGGGGGTGCAGACATTTCCCTCCATCTCTCCCCTATCCCACTATTCACATCAATGCTTCTAGGAAGCCTAGTTCAAGTAAGAGCAATTGACCTAAATTCACCCAGATAACTTCAAGGTTGAGTTTAGATTTGAATTTGGGCCTCTTCTCCCATCCTGCTCCTACTCTGACTGTCTCTGACACGACACCACACTGGCTCATATATTGGAATGAAACATCAATATCTTCAAAATGTAATATAAAAGAATAGCCCTGGGATATGATGAAAAACTGAAATGTTGATAGCTATTAGATCTACCATCCCACTTTCAATCCACTGGTTGTGAGTGGGTGTATCTAGCTTGTCAGTAGTACCAGCACAGGAAGCATAACACAGAAAACAACATCTCCCAAATGAATGTGGGCTTTGGTAGCTTTTGTATCAAATTACTGGCTAAAATAATCTTTTGTGGTGTCATTTTTCTTTTCTAGGAAAGATTTAGCAGGCCAAAAAGAAAAAAAATCCATCTTGCTAATAATCACAGTAACCGTTACTGGCACCAATATTTAAGCCGACAATTTCTTTGAAACATTGAAGGCACAAAATGGAACACATTCTCTGGGGAAATGGTGGCAGCTATTCCTATGGAATTATACCCACTTTAGTGTGTGCAGTGTGTGTGTGTGTGGAGAGAGAGAAAGGGAGGGAGGGAGGAAAAGTTGGATAGTTGTGAATGAAACAGCATAAGGTTTCTGCTTATGACAGTCACATGTAACTTCAAGAAACTGCTTTCTTTCTTTTCACTAGGCTGTCTGCCTAGAAGATGTGATGCTGCAAAGAAGTGGCCTTGATACTAGCTGGAATCCACACACTTCCATCCTGCAAGCAATAGTGCAGGCATAGGGAAATTCAGCCCTCCAGATGTTTTGGGACTACAACTCCCATAATCCTTGACCACTGGTCCTGTTAGCAAGGGATGATGGGACTTGTAGTGAGAAAACATCTGGAAGGCTGAGTTTGCCTATGCTTGAAATAGTGTGTCCCTAAGGTGCTGTGGTCTAAACTACAGAGCCTAGGGCTTGCCGATCAGAAGGTCGGTGGTTCGAATCCCCACAATGGGGTGAGCTCCTATTGTTCGGTCCCTGCTCCTGCCAACCTAGCAGTTCGAAAGCACGTCAAAGTGCAAGTAGATAAATAGGTACCACTCCAGTGGAAAGGTAAACAGTGTTTCTGTGCGCTGCTCTGGTTCGCCAGAAGCGGCTTAGTAATGCTGGCTACATGACCCGGAAGCTGTCTGCGGACAAACGCCGGCTCCCTCGGCCAGTAAAGCGAGATGAGCCCCGCAACTCCAGAGTCATCCACGACTGGACTTAACTGTCAGGGGTCCCTTTACCTTTACCTTTAAGTATTATTAGGGAGCCATCCTAACTGGTCCCCTAGCCTGGCAGGTCTCTACAGAATGATGGGGCCACTGTAGCATCATATTTCAGGCCAGAATGTACACGGTGGGTGGTGAGTTATATTCTTGTACCAGCCTGGATCCTGATGCAGTCACAGAAAAGCAATGCAGTTGGCTCAACAAATCCTGGTCTCGCACAGTGCCCTGCCCCCCTCCACCCCAAGAAACATCCATTTTGGCAGGTTAACAGACATCACCCCCAAGCCTGGCACAAAGGGGGTTTGGATTGCTTTACAAGTCTATGGAGCAATTAGTCACATTCAAATCTCTGCTTGGAATGGAAAATGTCCCCTCCAGCCTAGTTTGCAGCTTTCTGCTGGCTTGGAATATCTAGGCAGACATTCCCTCCAGCTTCCCTGAGTACTGCAGAACATTCTAATAGTTTCAGAGGTGTCATGTCCCAGTCATTAAAAGGATAACTTTCATCTTCAGCTAGGGTTGCCATATTTACAAAAAACACAAAACCCCCGTGATTTTTCAATCAATGTGTCTAAGATCCAGAACAAAACGCCACCTTCCCCTGCAGGCGTCAATTCCACCTTTGAAATCCCAAACGGTTGATTTATTTGGTTGCATAAATCATCTGTCTTCAGCAGGATATGTATCCTGGAGAGATCGGAACTCAAGGGCAGATACTGTGCACATATTTTGGAAATGCACACAAGTAAAGCCCTTTTGGCAGGAGGTCTGAAATGTAATCAGTGATAGACTTGGATGTAGTATAGCATTAACTCCAAGGCAACTGTTCCTTGGCTGCTCACAAGGAGTTCTTAATGGTTCTTAATGATTTAGAACTCACGACGCAATTACTAACAGCAGCAAAGCTAGTAAAAGCAGGTAGCTGGCACTATCTTAATAGGCCAGATATAATGCAAAAGTGCATGGAAATCCAGAATATAGTTTTTCTAAGTTAACTTATTATATAAGGTATAAGGAAGAGCATATTTGCACAGTATCATTAGTATTCAGCTATTATTAATAATTTGGTTTATTGAATAATTGGGTTGTTGTTTTTTAAAAAAGTAACCCTCACCAGTTATTTAGGGTGTGTGTGTGTGGACATACCTCAAAGCCCCATCTCCTGTTCCACATGCATGCACTTCCGACATTCCCATGTCATATGGTAACTCTAGTTAGGGGTCTGACCTGGGACAAAGTAACTGTCCTAATGAGGTTCATAGCAGAGGTAAGATCTTGACCAAGGCCTTCCTTCAATTCAATGTTAGTTATACTCATGGTAGACCCATTGCCATTAATGGGCATGGCTAACTTAAAGGTAAAGGTAAAGGGACCCCTGATGATTAGGTCCAGTCATGACTGACTCTGGGGTTGCGGCGCTCATCTCGCTTTATTGGCCAAGGGAGCCAACGTACAGCTTCCAGGTCATGTGGCCAGCATGACTAAGCTTCTGGCGGACCAGAGCAGCACATGGAAACACCGTTTATCTTCCCGCTGGAGCAGTACCTATTTATTTACTTGCACTTTGACATGCTTTCAAACTGCTAGGTTGGCAGGAGCAGGGACTGAGCAACAGGAGCTCACCCTGTCGTGGGGATTCAAACCACCGACCTTCTGATCAGCAAGTCCTAGGCTCTGTGGTTTAACCCACAGCACCACCCGCGTCCCTATGGCTAACTTAGAATCATATAATTAAAGAGTTGGAAGAGAACACAAGGATCATTTAGTCCAACCCCACTAATTTCGTTGTTTACCTTTTTCAATGTTTTGCCATATTGTTCAATATACAAGATACAGCACTAATTTGCAAATTCTGGAAAGCACTTGTACTTTGTTCAAAGTAAAGGTGTTTTTAATGGCAGCTTGCCTCACTTTAAAAAATCAAGCTGAAAGCTTCCATCAGCTGAATTTTGACACGGTCCTTAGATTCCGTTTCAACAGTTTCATACTTCTCAGTCACTCTGTCATTCTGTTCCAGTTATTTAGCACTGACAAGAAAGAGAGTTTCAGTTCCTGAAGAAAACAGGAAACCTTTTAAAGTCTGAGAGCCACATTCCCTTTCAGGAAAACCTGGGAAGGCCACATAACAGGGGCAGGTGGGACTAGAGGTAACAGCAGGTAGCTCAATGAAAGTAGATTTTTCCAGTGTACAGTAGGCTGGTTTCTACACACACACACAACCCTTTCCACCCACCATCCAGACAAGCAAGAGTCCTTAAAAGAGTTCAAGGACTCATTCCAGGCAGTCAGGCATGTGGCCTAGGAAGAGAAGGTTGTGGCCTTGGAAGAGTTCTGAGGGCCACATAGAACGGCTCATAAAACCTGAGGTTCCCCATTCACTCTCTATAGTATTAAGTCCTTAAGAAACTGAATCTTTAACAGAATTTCACATTGGAAAGAAAGGTCTCTCTTTTTTTAATGTTCAGTGTGGTTTACCAGTAAGAATCAATATTAAACAACCCAATAAACAGCAAGTACTTTAGAAACAGCAGGAAATCAGACTAAAACTATCACAGCGGTGACTAAACCAGTTCAGATAAAATTCCAAATTGAAAAGCAGCAGTAATGAACACTGTGTACCAAATTTAAAGACCTGGACAGAAACCATTTTTACCTGTCTCTGAAGCTGAAGATGGCAGGCATATGGGTACCCTGAGGATCTGTCAGGAGCCAAAGTGCTGTCAAAGTAATCATATTATAATTTTGTTCCCCCTGATAGTGACCTTCATTTCCCCCCCCCTTGCCTGTCAAAGAAAAAAAGTGATTGAAGAGCAATTCAAAGTGAATCCTTACAGAATTTTCTGAAGGTTACATTCTCAGAACTCAGGACACCAACTCCCATCAGCCCCAGACAGCATGGCTTAATAGACAGAGATGATGGCTGATATCATTTCAGAGGCTGATACCTCATGAACACTTAACTTGGGAGTAGGTCCTGTTGCACCCAGTGAGTAGACAGGCACAGCAGAGGCGGGGAACCTCAGGTCAAGGGCCCAAGTGTGACCTTAGACCTTTCTATCTGGTCTTTGGCAGTGCACACCCCAGGCCACACCCCTCCCGATTCCTGCTTTGCACCTTTTTTGAGTGTTTTTGGCTGGCTCAAATGTGTCCTCGAAGTCTGATGCTGCTTCTGGATGGGAGACAAAGAGAAGCCTGTGTAGAAACTAACATAGTGTACAAAGGTAAAGGTTGACAATCAGTGCTCTGGTCTGCGACCCTTGGGAGGTTTCCCAGAAGGAACCAAGGTCTCCAGGCTGAAAAACATTTCCCACTCCTAGGCACTGTTAGTTCCCTCACACAATAAATATGCAATAAACTATGCAAAGCTGCCTCCATCTGAAATCAGCAAGCCTTTATTGTCTGATTTATGCTCTACTATTTATACAGATGTAAGCCTCAAACTGCAGGAGGCAGTGGAAGACAGGAGTGCCTGGCATGCTCTGGTCCATGGGGTCATGAAGAGTTGGACACGACTAAACAACTAAACAACAACAACAACAACAAGCCTATAGCAATTATAATAATAAAAGTGATAATAATCATAACAATACAGAATAGCACAGGCAACACGAAGGCAGGCAAGTCTCCTCACCAAACACAGTTTGCTCATCCAACTCACAGGTAGGCAGGTTTGTAGTATGAAAGGTAGTGTGCTCTGCCAAAAAATTTTCTTAGGTCTTTTTCAAGAACAGCAACCTTGTAACAGTAATCAACTGATCTGTTTCATAATAGCAACCAAAAGCAACATCATAACAATAAGGAAAGCTCAACCCCACACCCAGTGATATTCTAAACCAAAGCATTGGTTTTCAAAGTAGGTGTTGCTGCCCTCTGGGTGGGGGGTGGGATTACTTAAGGGGTGCTAAGAGCCAAGGGGGCAGCAGGGAAGTGCTGTAGTTGTAAATGACTATCAGATTTTGAAAAGCTGGTCCCACTGGATCCAATTCATCATTTTTGTTGAATCAGTTAGACTAAATAGTTTTAATTGGTTTTGAATAAGTGTGCAATTAATAGTTACTGCTTTGAATTCTGCTGGGTTATTATCTTCCTCAGCGGGACATACAAACCGCTGTTCTGAATAATGCTTGTTATAGGGTGGGGTAGAGTAGGAGTCACTGGGAAGTGTTTATGAGTTTATGGAAGTAAGGTGGCAGCCCAAAAAAGTTTGGGAACCACCATTTTAAGAAATTCCAAAGAAAATTTAAAATGCCCCTTGAATGAGGAATAAAAATGGAAGCCTCTTTTGTAGGGGAGGAAAAGTTTTGGGAAATTAGAGACAAGTTAAAGCACAGCACCAAGGTAACCTACCATCTGGAAATAAGCATGAAAGATAGTAAGCTTGAAGGGAAATAACAATATCTAAGATATTAGTGTTAAAACTACTGGGCTCTTACACTCAATTTTTCAGCTCAGAAATAAGCTTTCTTTGATCAAGGCTGGAAGATTAGAGAGGAGAAAAACAATCAGAGCACAAAGAGGGAAATAAATGTTGCTTTATCCCTCTGCATCTTCAGAGAGGATTTCTTAAGGATATGTAATCTTGAAGAGTTAAAGAAAACTAGGCGCATGGAATAGATTCCAAAGGTGCAAATAGAATTCAGGCAGTGAGCAGAACACCCACTGAACTTAAGTGAGAATTAAATGCCCTGGTTCTGTTTACATCTCTTAAAGTAGACCTTCTTAACTTTTAGTGGAACTGAAAGTTCCATTCTCATTGTCTAGCTGGAATGTGCCTTTGAACTATAATAATACCTCTTGCTTGACTTAATGAAAGATAGCAGAGAAGGGCCATAGCTCCATGGTAGAGCATCTGCTTTGTGTACAGAATGTGCCATGTTCAATCTTTGGCATCTCTCGGTAGGGCTGGAAGAGACCTGAATCTCAAATCCTGGAGAGCCACAGTCAGTCTGTGTAGAGTATACTGGGCTTGATAGATCAGTGCTCTGACATAGTAGAAGTCTAACATCTTCCCAACATTGAAAGATGTAGGTGTGTACTGTTCGTGTCGCTGGAATGTAGCCTACTATGCAAATATAAACCCATATCCATTGTGTCCCCCATTTTTGTTTCTGACACATCACACCCTGGCATGTGGCCCCAGAGGATTCCCCCTAAGGGAATGTGGCCCTCCACATTATAAAGGCTCTCTATGGACAATACTCTTTTGAATGTGTAAATTAGTCCAAACAAAAATTAGTCCAGTTAGACTAATTAAATTAGTTAAATTAGTCCAGTTAGACCCCACTTATTCTTCAGGTCAAACCACTGAATCTTTCAAATCAATGGTAAAACTTATTCTATTTTCATGTGGGGCTGTACATATTGGAGGAGCAATATTGGAGGAAGGGGGAGGGGGAAACCAAATCTTTATGAAAAACCAATGTTTTCACTGCAATCCTATGCATACCTAACAGAGCATATGCCTCTGGATATGTGTATGAGTAAACATGTATGTGATTGCACAGTACTATGCCTAAAATTAATTTTTCAAGAAATATTCTAGTTATCATAGAATTGTTGAGTTGGAAGGGAACCTGAGGGTCATCTAGTCCAACTGCCTGCAATGCAGGAATTTCAATTAAAGCATCCATGATAGATGGCCATCCAACCTCTGCATAAAAACCTTCAAGGAATGAGAGTCCACCACTTCTTGGGGGAGTCTGTTCCACAGTTGAACAACTGTTACCATCAGAAAGTTCTTCCTGATGTTTAGTCAGAATCTCCTTTCTTGTTACTTGTAACTCAGGTCCTATCCTCCAGAGCAGAAGAAAACAAGCTTGCTCCATCTTCCATGTGACAGCCCTTTAGATCTTTGAAGATGGCTATCATTTCTCCTCTCAGTCTGCTCTTTTCCAGGCTAAACATACCCAGCTCCCTCAACCATTCCTTACAAGGCTAAGAATAACTTTAGGGGTAATGTAAGTTGAGCAGTTAATGTAGATTAGGCATGTCCAACAGGTAGATCGTGAACTACTGGTAGATCACTGGACGTCTGTGGTAGATCACTGGCTCCCCACAAAGAAGCTCAGCAATTTTGGCTCCCCTAAAAAAGGTTCTACATCTTTGACCCGATGGATGACTTTCCTTCCTAAAAAAGCTCAACAACCTTGACCTGAACCCCCCAAGGGGGGGGGGGTAGATCACTGCCAGTTTCTAACTCTGAGAGTAGATCACACTCTCTTGGAAGTTGGCCACATTCATCAGTCCTTAAAGAGAAGGTGCACATAATGTGTCCATGAAGGGGAGATTGCCCATATTTCCTGAACAATAGACATAATCTTCAACAAGACTTGAGGAACCTGTATATAGCTCAACTGCATGTTGCACATTTTTCTGGCCATTAGACACAATCTCCAATAGACCTTGGGGAATGTGCAGATCTTATCTGCATTTTGTAGATTCTCTGGGCCATATGCATAAACTCTGGTCAGTATGCATAGTCTCCAGGAAGCATGCGCTTGTTTTCAATGTCTAGTTCAATAATGTGCAAATGGTTCCTCCGTCTGTCCCACTGTCTAATCTTAGGTGGTTCATAGCATACCCTCCAAATGATCAGTCGAACATTACAGGAACAACTGTAATGCACATTATCCATTCAACTTATATTACTCCAACATATACATGCCGTTCTTTATGTATTTATTCCAGGTTTTGTTTAATCTATTCTATGGACAAGGCTGCTACTTTATTATTGTTTTCCATCCTCCCCATCTTAAGTAAAGAGCTAAATAAGACAAAATGTTCTCTCTTTTTATTGCATGTCAGCACAGTAGCTGTGGAGTTTTAAAGACTGTAGAACTTTGAAAGTATATCTTTATTTTTTTTATGCTTTTACCTGTGCAGAAAAATGAAGCTCCTCATTTGGGATGAGAAATGTGAAGAAATAAGGCATGCTTCTGAAAGCCAACTGTCATTGGTGACTGGTATTACCTATACTATGCCATAATCTCACTGTGATTATCCGATTCTCTCAACCGTTAAGCCAAGCCAGAGCTTTAAATCAGTGCTATTGCCATGTTCATCCAAGAAATGAGACACAGGATGGCTAAGGTGATTGTTTTATTGAGGCAGCTTCTGCAGGTAGGATAAAATATAGTCATGTGGGTATCATAGCGCTCTCCTTCAGACACAATGAAGACCCTCCAAAGGCCTGTGTTTCATACACAGAGCAGAAAAAGTAAAGGATAGTTTATCAGTGCTGTGTATAAGTGCTACAAACTTGTGCTAGGTGAGGGGAACAAGCCAAAAGCTGTGCCAGATATTGATTGCCCCATGATGGTGCCCCATAAAGATGAATACTGTAAATACAGATGTTGTTGAGTTCTGTTAGCTAAGGAGATACCCAGCAGGGCTTTGCAGAACTCTCCCAACCTACCCTCTGGGGGTCCCATATCAGGGCAACCACCACCACTTCCAGGCCAATAACATACATACATCATTTGATTTGTAAGCTGCCTTTCCATAGTTAAGGCAGCTTACAACATGAACACATAACAGAAGCAGTCATAAACAAAAAATAAAACATCAAAAAGCACACAACCAAATCATACAGTTTCCACATAAATCAAACCATTTCCACATAAAAATGAATCACCTGCCTCACTTTGTAGCTGGTAAACGTAAAGGTAAAGGGACACCTGACCATTAGGTCCAGTCGTGGCCGACTCTGGGGTTGTGGTGCTCATCTTGTTTTATTGGCTGAGGGAGCTGGCGTACAACTTCCGGGTCATGTGGCCAGCATGACTAAGCCGCTTCTGGCGAACCAGAGCAGCACACAGAAATGCCATTTACCTTCCCACCAGAGTGGTACCTATTTATCTACTTGCACTTTGACGTGCTTTCGAACTGCTAGGTGGGCAGAAGCAGGGACCGAGCAATGGGAACCCACCCCGTCATGGGGATTCAAACTGCCAACCTTCTGATTGGCAAGTCCTAGGCATTGTGGTTTAACCTGGTACTAATACTTAAAAGCTCAGTTAAATATACAGTCAGGAGGAGGAAGGAGACATTGCATTCCTCCCCCTCCCCACTGGATTTTGAATCCCTTGCAATAGGCTCCCCCAACATTCAGAGCATTCACAGCCCTCTCTTACAGCAGAGGGAAGGGCTTGGTACTGTTCTTGGGTCACATTTACACCATACATTCAAAGCAGATTAATACCACATTAAACAGTCATAGCTTCACACAAAGAAATATGGGAACTGCAGTTTGTTATGTGTGCAGAGAGATATTTGGCAACCCCAATCCGCCTCCCCCCAGAGCAACAATTCCTAGAGTGGTTTAACACTCAATCCCTCTTCACAGGGAACTGGGACTTCTGCTATTTCCCCAAAGTCTGCAACTTGAGAAAGAGAAATTGGTGCACAATTTATTCTGTCATGGCTCACTTTTAATTGAAAACAAGATCTATTTTAAAATGGAAGGTTGAAACAATTGTGCATTAAAATTTATAACAATGTCTTGAAAGAGAAGGGGGCCTGAGCATGGAGAAGGTGCCATTTCAAACACTGGCAACGGGATTTGTCCTTCTTAACATAATGCATGGAAAGAAACAACATTTTGTACAGCAGAATATTTCACCTCTGCAGAAAAGTACTGAGGATTCTTTGTGAAAAGGACTACTTATATAACTAAAGAATCTGTGGGAAGAGGGCTTTTCTTTTCTAAGAACTCTAGATAACTTCACTCAGCTATACTTTCTTTTGTAGCATGAAAAATAGTAGGGTCATGCTTGGGCTTCAGATCAGGTCTAAATCTTGAGTCAATTTACCTGAGTGGTCTACTTCAGAGAGAGATGGATGGCCTCCAATGTAAAGTGGCTGTGGTCCAAGGCAAAGCAGGCTTCTCCCAAAGCTTTGAATTCATTTGGAGCTTTTAGTTTCCATTTACAAGTCCATTTTTTCACATTTTGAGGGGAACATCTCACTGGCAAACTCTGCATTAACCGAAAACATTGGGTGGTGGTGGTGATGGAGAGGGTGGAGAATGTAGATCTCATGGAAGAGGTCCTCAGCATAGAAATTAATCATATAAAAAAGGTATCACCATCTTACTACTACTACTGCTACCATCTCTAAAAGATACCCCTGACCATCAGGTCCAGTTGTGACTGACTCTAGGGTTGCGCGCTCATCTCGCTCAAGAGGCCGGGAGCCGGCGCTTGTCCGCAGACAGCTTCCAGGTCATGTGGCCAGCGTGACTAAGCCGCTTCTGGCGAACCAGCGCAGCACATGGAAACGCTGTTTACCTTCCCGCAGGAGAGCGGTCCCTATTTATCTACTTGCACTTTGGGGTGCTTTCAAACTGCTAGGTTGGCAGGAGCTGGGACCGAGCAATGGGAGCTCACCCCGTCGTGGGGAATCAAACCGCCGACCTTTCGATCAGCAAGTCCTAGGCTCTGTGGTTTAACCCACAGCACCACCTGCGTCCCCTGCTACCATCTCTACTATACCACTACTGTCCATTCTCACCTCTCATGCATATGGTGTTGGGGAAGACGGTATTCTCTCATTCAATCCATCAATCCATCATTGTTTTTATTGCTCTCAATGACCACCGTTCAGGAAAAGAAACTTTGCCCGCATATATAAAGTAATACCAAACAAAACAAAATAAAATAGAGAACAATAACAACGAAATCACTAGTAACTATAACATAGCATAGAGCACCAGGGAAAGCAAAATGAAAAGTTTGCTAAAATTAGTCTATTGTGACTTTTACGTGCAGTAGCTAACCCTGGAAAAGGTTGATGCATTCTGATCTGAAAGGAATTAAAAAGTATAAAATGCATCTGATCATTCTGGGAGTTTATGTAAAAAGAATTTTAAAATAAAATAAAAATCTTATGTGTATCACAATAAAAGGAACAATACACACAAACATGAGCTATTGATTCTACCTCTCCGTATCCACAAGGACATTTATGTTGATGGTAGGGGATTTTTGCAAACTTCCCCTGCAGAGCTGTTGCTAGAAGATCATTTAAACAGCCCGGAATAAAGGCTCTGTAGTGTTTTTGAGCAGGAAGCACATAAAGATAGTTTGCTGATTGATAAGGCTGAAGTGCTCTGTGGTCTCTCAAGTATCCCGGAGCTAGGTCACATAGGGTTTTAACGAGTGATCTGATCAAACCATTTTCATTTCTGCACAAATAGGGTGGAGTAAGAGATAATACTGATCTCATGGTCGTGGGTTTATGTTCCACATTGGGCAAAAGATTCCTACATTGCAGGGGATCGAATTAGATGACCCTTGCAGTCCCTTCTAGCTCTACAATTCTATTAAAAATTCAGTGATAAAGATTCTCAGGAATTCCTGAAATGCAGATGCAGAGATTCAACTTCTTCCTGTATTTCTGAAACTTTTGATGAAGTTCTTACTGAAGTGGGTGCCCATCTAAGTGTGATGTATGTTTAGCCAGATCACAATTAGTGTTGTATTTATGCTATCATGTAAAGAAACTTACAACTATGGCTGGGATAGCTGCCCCAGGTTTGGCATTTTTTTTTAAAAAAAAAAACACTTCCAAGAGTTGCTGCAAAGCACTCCTAACAAAATGACAAAAAGCAGGTAACTTTTATACTTCACACAGCTTTCATTTCCCCTGTCATCAGAACACCCTTTTCTCTGAAGCTAGATAATTAGCTCAGCCAACACAAGATCTGACTGTGCCCGTAGCTGAAAAAGTCTACCATGCTTTTGTGCTGATATTCTCTGGCTCTCGTTAAATCCTAGCTCCATGTTTCATTAATTACGCTTAATTAGTTTTTTGCATGGTTCCAAAAATTTTTTTTTGCACAATACTTTTTTTTTTTTTTTTTAAACCAACCCTATTCATGCAGTTATTAAAGGGACAAGAGAAAATGTTGGGTTGATTTTATATGAATACAAATTCATTCACCAGCAGCAATAATCACGGTGATGCTAAATCGTAAGTGGTGATATTGAGAAATACTAATGGATGGAGTGTCCTGATTCTGTAATTGCGAACGAGTGTTATTTATTTATTTATTTTGCAAGGCAGAATACAACAAGTAGCTTGTGTGCCAAATTGGCTTGCCTCTTCTCCTTATGATTTGAGCCTCACGTTGTCAGGTAAGAGTATCCTGCTGCTACCCATGCTCCTCTGAAATGATTGCTGAACGCTAACCATCTAGACGCTCCCATCCCATGCCAAACTCTTGAGTTTGAGCAGCTTCACCCAAAATTGTCAGAAGAAAACTCTCCCTTTTATAATTACTAGGAGATGCATGCCAAAGTTCTTTCCATTCAGAGCACTGGAGATTTTCAGGATGTAAGGCAGGCTGCGGAGGAAAGGAGGAATTGGTAAAATTGCCTTCCCTCCTTCTTGGGTTGGAGCCTCCAGTAGGAACTCATGGGAAATCTGGATCCAAATCCCAAAAATTTAACGTCATTGCTCAATGTCTACATACCCCAAACTCAGTTTCTGCAATGAAATCTTTCCATTTGTCTATCTGCTCATTTGGACCAGTGATAGTCCATATGCTTGTCATACAAATGGAGGAGAGGAATGTCTGGTGACCTAGATATCAATATCCATGGCAAGCTGTCATTGGTAAATGCTCTCCATGGTGCCCATGATGGCTCCCAAGGAAGCAACTAACCAGTGCATCATCTAAAAGTAACCTTGCGCGTTGGCTATGGGCTTAGAGGTGACTCAACCAATATCAATTTTGCAGAAACACAGCCCGTCAATTAACTCTCATGCATGATGTATTTCTGCAGTGTCCCTGTTGATGCCACCTCCCTGCCATCTATTAGACATAAAGGAGAGAAAGAGAGTGGCATCTTTTATTCATCACAGAAAATTATATTTCTTTTTTAAAAAACCATCCTTATTAAATATTGACAAGAAAATTTCATTTTGCCATTTAAATATGGACAGCATTGAGCAGGAATGTATCCCATTCCATTCCCCTCTATAGCAGCATGTGGTAGTCGGAGTATAGTGGGATTTTGAAAATACCCATAAAGGATGAGAGCTGGTGGGGCAGGCTGGGACTTGGGCAGGCTGCTGGCATCATACTGACTAGCTGATGGGTGGTGGGCTTTTTAGGGTCTTTTAAGTGCTGACTGACTTACCCCCCCAAACCTTTTCTCAGCTGCCTAGGCTGTGATCATCATCTGTGTTTAATACCAGCCTAGCTTCTGCCTACCAGGACTGATGTGGAGGAGGAGGAATAGCACAACAGGGAGTGATTTCAGCAGCATTGGAGATATTGCTTACAATTGCTTTGAGCAGGCCTGCTGTCTTCCATTATGGGAAAGTGTGACAATATGATGCTTTATAAAGAAATGCATGTAAGTTCTTTGGGGGAAGCTGAGAGGTTACTTGGGGCAAATTGAGAGGCTTCAAAAGCCACCCTGCCTTTCCTCTTTTTTCAGTTAGACATATCTGAATGCAGATATTGTGCATCTGTATACACAGAATCATAAATCCCCCTTTTTTAAAAACTCTTATTATTTCCATAAACTAGAGATTATATCCACAGAAAAACACCAATTAAGGAATTGGTGCCACTGGACAGAATAACTATGTGATCTGCAAGCAACCAAATCTTCTAAATGTTCTCCTTGGTTCCCCCTTCTTAAAACGGTCCATTTTAGAGCCAGTTACCTGCTGAATCTTCGGCCAGCCTCACTAAGATTCACTTTTACTGAGCTGCCTTTTCAAGCTATGCCCTCCATTGTCCTAGACGGATGATATAACAGGGTACCATATGAAGACAGACTCTGTATATGTGGGCAATTGCAGATGGAAGACATACTGTGCTGTTTACTATATTGCCCACTGTACACTGGGCCCAGGAGGCAATTTCTCACACTGTTTGTACATGAAAGATGTCTCTTCCTGGCATCGCTTCTTAGCGATGAAAATGCTTCAATGACTCATAAAGTCACCTTTTCTGCTCTGGCGGCCAAAAAGATCAGAAAGAAAACCCTGGACAATATAGCAGTGAACTGTAAGGGATTGGAAAATCAGAAATTGTACACTCTTTTACATAAACACTTATACATGTGCAGAGATAGCTTATACCTGTGTTCAGTGTAACATGTGAACAAGCCTAACTTTAAACACACACACACACACAAACAAACAAACACACACTGTCTTTAATGAGCTAAATAACAACCAAGAAGACAAATTCAATTAAAATTAGGGGATATGTATCAAAGCATAAGGGACGCGGGTGGCGCTGTGGTCTAAACTACTGAGCCTTGGGCTTGCTGATCGGCAGGTTGGCAGTTTGAATCCCTGCGACGGGGTGAGCTCCTGTTGCTCGGTCCTTGCTCCTGCCAACCTAGCAGTTCGAAAGCGTCAAAGTGCAAGTAGATAAATAGGTACCGCTCCAGCGGGAAGGTAAAAGGTGTTTCCGTGCACTGCTCTGGTTTGCCAGAAGCGGCTTAGTCATGCAGGCTACATGACCCAGAAGCCGTATGCTGGCTCCCTCGGCCAGTAAAGCGAGATGAGTGCCACAACCCCAGAGTCGGTCACGACTGGACCTAACGGTCAGGGGTCCCTTTACCTTTTTATCAAAGCATAAACTGTTGAAGAAGATCACGATTATGCGATCCAAATTTCACACTTTGGTACAGGCAAAGAACTCTGCTCATCACTTGAAGTAGCATACGTCCCCCCCCCCCCCCCGCAATGATGTAGAAATGTTCCAGGTCTTCAGATCCTTTTGAGACTTTTAAATTCTGTGTTATTCTCTCACATATCACCAGATTCCAGATATTATAAAACAAAGCAATTTCAAATCATTTTTAAGCAACAGACTCAAAACAGTGTAATTATGGAATGACACTGACTATATGCTGGAGCTCAGGGTGATAGCAACCCATAATTTAAACAGATTGTTAATTGAATGTGCCTGATGATAAGAGCTCTGAGCTTGAGAGAGCGACATGTTAATCTGTGGTTTCTGGAAAGAACAGAAACTGGCACTATGAAGATATGTGAGCCCCTAGGTTTAGAAGGGAGGGCCAGATTGAAGTCAAAAGCCTTTTTCACATCACCTACCACCTGACCATTTTAAAGAGAGATGTTATGAGCTGAACATAGGGCCTTCTGGAGATAATACATGACTGTACCACTGATCTATAGTTCTTCCACCATGGATCAATGAATTTTTTAATCCCTCTTTTTATCATTGTCTTCCTCCAGCTGCCATTTCCAGTTATTCATATTAGTCTCTGAAGAAGTCATGGTTCCATAATCTCAGCAGGCCCAGGCTTTGCTTGGTAAAACAGTATGGAAATGCTAACAGTCAAGCCATGTGACAATTGCTATTACACTTGTTCTACATTACGATGCCTATTTGCAAATAGATATTGAGATCATGTTCCTGTTGTGACTGAACAGCTTTAGGTGATGAATTAATCCGGGAAAAGCTAACTCCCACTTTAATTAGCAAAAAGCTTAATCAAACCAGAAAGTCACATCCCAAACTCTCCAAATGTTTCAGTCAGATTTCAGATCTAAAGTTAACAATTGGCTTCATTTTAGAATTTGGAAGGTTTATATCCAAATCGGCGCTTTTGATATAAGCCACAAGATCCTTCTGTGTGGAACATAATGATGTGTTCCCATTGATTTTAATGGGACCTGCACATGAGACGCGCCTGGGTAGCTTATATATCTTTTGATTCAACTGGAATAAATATACTGTAGCATAATGTGAGTTGATCAATTAACTGCAGCGTTAGAACTATCTGTGTCCTTTTGTTTCTCAGACAACACAGAACCGGACTGTCCTAAATTCTTGTTTCTTAATCCCTGTTGCCATCATGGATGAACAAACAGCAGATTTAGCATCTGGCTTCAGCTGTTTCAAGCAAACAAGGCAACACAAACTGAAGCACAGAGGAACAGTTATGCAAGAAAAATAATCACGGCATGTCTCATTAGATTGCCCTGACAGGTGTGGGCTTTAAAAACTATGAAATTACATTTTGAAATGAGTCCCTTGAATGCTATATGACATTCATAGCTGTGTACATTCAGAAATGCACAAACAGAGACCAAGCATCGCAGTGCAGTGGTGGGGCTTCCCCTGGGCCTGATGCTGCAGCTCTGCAGCCATCCCTGGGCCTGGGCTCATTGGCCTCATGGAAAAACTACAGACTAAATTTCAGCTCATGCTTGTGATTGTTATGTGGTATATTGAGGTACTGAGATCTTGTAAGATACATAGGGTGCAGCTACTCTTAAGTCCACTGCTGCCGATGGAGGCAGATGTGGCCTTCATAGTGAGGCATACCAACCAAAAGCCAGATGATATAATAATAATAATAATAATAATAATAATAATAATAATAATAATATATTTATTTATTTATTTATTTATTTATGCCCCGCCCATCTGGCTGGGTTTCCCCAGCCACTTTGGGCGGCTTCCAACAAAATATTAAAATACAGTAGCCCATCGAACATTAAAAGCTTCCCTAAAGATACAGTAGTACCTCGGGTTACATCCACTTCAGGTTACATCCGCTTCAGGTTACAGACTCCGATAACCCAGAAATAGTGCTTCAGGTTAAGAACTTTGCTTCATGATGAGAACAGAAATCGGGCTCTGGCGGCGCGGCAGCAGCAGGAGGCCCCATTAGCTAAAGTGGTGCTTCAGGTTAAGAACAGTTTCAAGGTAAGTACGGACCTCCGGAACAAATTAAGTACTTAACCTGAGGTACCACTGTACTATAGTAGGGATAGCCTGACTAGCCTGATTCATGGTAACTTCAAGGGGACGACAAAGGACAAGATGGTTGGACAGTGTTCTCGAAGCTACAAACATGAGTCTGACCAAACTGCGGGAGGCAGTGGAAGGCAGGAGTGCCTGGCGTGCTCTGGTCCATGGGGTCACGAAGAGTCAGACATGACTAAACGACAAAACAACAACAACAACAATTGTAATGCAGTTTAGATTCACTCAGAAGCTGCATCTTGTGTAAAATAACATAACTTACATAAAATTGTCCCACAGTGGACAGCGTGACAAATGACATAGTTTCTATTGGAAGCTGAAATGCACTGGAAAGGAAACAGCACTGCATGTGATGAACATGGGTTAGAATGGACACTGATGCCTTGTTACGTCCCTAGAGGCACAGGAGGCAACCACCTTTCTGAAGCTAAGCAGGTATGGGACTGGTTGATGCCTGCAGTGGTGACGGTCGTACACATACACTGTCAGGTATACATGCAGGAGCCAGGCCCTGTGACCAATAGGACCTTGCAGAACTGGGGCCTTCCTAAGTTTGTTCTGAAGAGGCAAGGTGTGGCCTCACAGATGAGGCCGATTGGTAACTCACAGCACCTGGTGGCAAGAGCTGGGAAGGGATATAATGTCAGCATTTCCATTCGGCTCTTTGCCACAGCAACACGCTTCCTGCCTTGCTGTGTTTGGTTTCTTGCTTCCTCATCCTTGAACCTCAGCTTCTTGACTCCTTGCTTCTTGATCCTCGGACCCTTGATTTCTTGACCCCTTGCTTCTTGATCCTCGGACCGGGCACAGTGCACCACAGCTCGCCTCTCCATGTGGCTCCCTAAAGTGAAAGTGGTAAGATCACTTGCCAACTACTTGATAAACCTGACGGAGCCCAATTTGAGAAGAGCGTTTACCATGGCCCGTGTCCATTCTATACCCATGGCCTTCTTGCAGGGGATTTATTCTAAGACCCCTATTACTCAGCGTCTATGTCCATGCACAATGAATGAAGTAGAGGACTTCATACATTTCTTTTTTACTGCCCTATTTATGAGCCAATAAGAACTAAGCTCCTCCTCTTGATCCCGTCCACCATCACATCTAAAGAAGACTGTTTGAAATCGCTTCTTGTGGACGCAAATCCCCAAATTTCACGTGGGGTGGCAATCTTTATAGTGCAGGCTTTGAAACTCAGGGCTACTCTGACTGGGTAGTGTGTCCTAGACCTGGACCTGTTTTAATTCTTTTTATTACCTTTTTAACCTAATGTGCCGAGCCTATTTTGGGGCCATTATATGCTTTATATACATCCGCATTTTAGATTCCCGGTGCCGGCAACTAAATCTTTACATTATTGTCTTAGCGTAATTTAAATGTCATAACGCCAGTAATATCGCTTTGAATCTTGTTTGGTTGCTTGTCTCTATCATTTTTGTCTTATCCTGCTATGGCTGTATGCTAATGCAATAAAGGTTTGATTGATTGATCCTCGGATCCCTGACTTGTGGCTTCTTGCTTCTTGATCCTCAGACCCTTGGCTTCATGACTTCTTGCTTCCTGACCTTCGGACCCTCGACTTCCTGACTCCTGGCTTCTGGACACCCATTCCTGCTCCCATCCCGCCATCTTGCCCCCGGTCCTGACGTCCCCTGCCGGGACTTCGATCGCCCATGAACCAGACCGTGACACACACATTCTTGGGGTCCAAGATGGAAGAAAAAGCAGGACATCAATGCAAGAATAAATAAATAAATAAAATAAATAAAAAGAAAGATGCACCCGAAGGAGGACAAATAACGCTTTACTTGTGTCCATGCTTAGTGTGCTATTGCTTAAACTTTTGTCCTGGTATTTAATTTCATAACCATCTTTAATATGATGATGCAAATGTGTAACATGTAAGAGAGAGATTTAACCATTATGGCACTAAGTCCAAACAACACTACAATCTGATGGAAATGTGGGGAAGGGGGGGAAATTGGCTACTTATCAATATCCAGAAAAAAGCAGTGAAAGTCAAGCAGACTTAGTGTTAGTCAAACCAGGGAGAGGACGCATATACCCATAATTGCCTCTTTTAGCCAGGCATCAATGTCCCTGTGCCTGTGCAAAAGGAAACGCACTCGGAAAAACAGCATGTATTGAATTTTGTCTGTGGGGAGAAGACTCATAGGAAGAGCTGAACCAGGTTCATGTTAGTCATTTAGAGATAATGGGGCATAATGGCCTTAGAAAGTACACCAGGAGCTTGTTGTTAAGCAGGCAACCTGCAGGTAAAAAGTAAGCTATTTGAGCAATCTCAAAATACGTGCTACATGAGAAGGGTGCAAAAAGTGGTCCGTGATGTTCTCTTTGCCAGTGAACATACTGTGTTTGTGTGACTTCTCTCCCTTCTGCTAGTTCTGTTCCCTTCACAGTCAGATGTTTGTAACAACACTAAATGATCAAACTGGGCTTTTATTCAGTCTCTGTCAGTCACTCCAGGAGAGAGGCTATAGAAATGATCAATTGCTGCTGCCACCAGACACATTCTTCATAAGCAGGGGGTTTGAATAATCCTTATTAGCACCTACTATTTTATGAACTTGGTAAAGATCTTGTTCCCATTCAATTAATTGAACCTAGGCCTCACCAACCCCCAGGAATTGTGAGGAGGGGAAATCTGGAAATGCAAGAAAAGGAGAGAGGAGGGGGGGATTATCCAAATTTCCTCTTCTACCACTGATTTCCACTGGGGAAAACTGCTCTTTAGTGCTCAATTGGCACAAATGGCAATTTGAGTTTTCTCCAGATTGATGTCTGCTCTGGTTTAGTACCAAACTGACGGTTTTTCCATGGGAAAGAAGCGAAAATCACTCAGACCTGTGCTTTCTAGGCACTGGACAAGCAGAAGTGGGGACAAGCCTTTTGTTTAGGTGCACAGAAGACTGTTACTGAGTCCAACACATTTCAAACTGAAATCCCTTTCCAGCCAACTTGTGTCTTGTGTTCTGGATTCTCTGTCACAAAAGTATTTTAAACAATATGCCCGTCCATAGCAGCAAAGAGGAACAATTTACACAGTAGAATTCTAAAAGAGCAAATATCAAACAAACAACAGATAGCATTCATCTGAAAGGCTATGCAGTAATATCATACACTTCTATCTTATCCCCTTTTCTTTAAACTAAGAAGTCTTAAATGTCACAACCTTTCCTCATAGGGGAGATGATCCATCATTTGGATTGCCCTTTTCTGAACCTTTTCCAACACCACAACATCCTTTTTTGAGGGTAGGTGACCAATCATGGAGTAGGCTCCAAAATGGCCTCTAGCCACATTCAACTAGATTTATTTCAAACTCCTGCGGCTGTCATTCTTGCCACTGGTGTTGTCACCTTATGGCCCCCCAGCACTCCAGAAGGCCAAGCCATTAGTGAGTGGATCAGGAACCCAAGGATCTTTATTGGTATGTAAAAGATTCAACCAATATTGTAAATCCTTTTATTATTATCCAAGTGTGCGATCAAGTAGCTACTATATTGACTTAGGTGTTAACCTTTACTGCTGCAGAAGCCATCACACACCTCCCCCCGCCTCTCTGGATACTTCAGATCATTGCCTCAGATCCTAGAAAACAGTCTCCTATTCCTAAATGTTCTTTAGTGTCCCCAAGCCATTTTCTCTGCTGGAGGCCAAATTATTTTGTTCGCAAATACTTAAACAGAAAGCAAATCAATCATTCACACGCATTCAATGAATGTGCAAGAAATAATGCAGTTTTGATGTTTCAGTCTCTTCTATTAGAGATTTTTATGCCTTTTTTCCCTCCACCCCCAACTGACAATCTAGATAATGTAACATGACAACAAGCCCCAAACGAAACCTTTTGTACAATATCAAAATGGAACAACTACCTGCTACTCATTTCCTAGTAATAAACATTGACTTATTTGTATGTCAATCTTACATACAAAAGATTTATGGTGGATTTTATATCCTCTGCATTCAGAATGTTAACACTGCCCTCTGCTGTCTGTCTGGATTCAAGGTGATTTTTATTTTTATTATTGTTTTTAAAGAGAGTTGAATCTTTAATATCACTAACTATGGAATGTAAAAAAGTCATCATGGGACTTTGAAAGGCAGGATATTAATTCCAAATAGATAGACTGACAGATCAATAGACGAAATAGTTCTTCCTGCTTATAATGGGATTCCAGGGGTTACCTGGGTGAAGATTATTATTATTTATTGAATTTATATACCGCTCTATACCCAGAGTGGGTCACGGTGATAGCAAGGTTGAGGCTTCATGAATGATCCACCAGTGGCAGCATAGGATTGGCTCCACCAATGCAACCAAGAAGACCCAACCTTACTGAGGCCCTGTCCCACTGAAGTGAGCTATAGTGATGATGGCATGGGGGGCAGATTTGCCCCACCACCCCAGCCACTACATTTGGAGGTACAGAGAACTCCAGAAACCATTTCGGGGGGGGGGGAGCATTTATAATACTGTCCATTCTTTCCTCCTTTTTCCTTTTTGTTCTATACAAGCTTTCCTTATAAGCTTAAAGATTGAACATTTCAATTTTCATTTCCTTGATTCAATGTGCATATTTAAGAAGAAATAAAGAATAGTGGATGCTGTTTTCTTAAAAGAAAAGTTGTGGCTTTCGGTGACATTTTCCATACCACTTCCATTCCCAGAACATCACAGCCTGGTGCTCATACCGGCTTACAGGATCCATTGTTTTCTCTCAATTACTTCAGACGTGAATAACATTACAATGAGAAGCTTTCATAACCAATATGCTTCTAAGCACATGCTGCTCCTCTGAAGTGCCGTGTCGTATTACGGAACAGCGGCTGACGCACAATCTATGGTGAAGGGAAGTCTGCCAATACTGAAGCCTCAGAATGGGAGATGTCCTTTTTAAGGACAATCTCATTAAAATATTAGCTACTAGAAGTGGAAATGTAGCTAAACATGAAGTCTGTAGCTTGGAAGTACTTGGGGATCCCCATTGGGCATGGCTTGGAAACCTTGGTAAATGCTGGGGAGTGGGTCCCAGGTGGGCAGGTTGGGTTTCCCTTACCCAAGGCTCCCTTACCAAGGAAGGAGCAACTTTTCCCAATCCTTGCGGGGGGTGAGTTTCTGGGGTGTGGAGAGAATGTTCTCTCAGACAATTGGATTGATTTCAACTGCCCACACTTAAATATAACATTTGCCCTCCAGAATTGGTGTGCTAAATCTTAGTTCAGACTGTGGGGTCAATGGAGTATCATAGCCATTAATCACAAGCACACTGCTGTTGTCAAACACACAGCTTTGCTTTAGGCACCAGCAGTGGTGTCCAAACTTTTTTCAAAGAGGGCCAGATTTGATGAAGTGAAGGGCTGTGAGGGCCAACCAAAGGACCAACCAAAGTTAGTACCCCCCCTTTTTTAGGATTGAAGTTGTTGAGCTTTTTTAAGAGTTGAAGTTGTTGAGGTTATTTTAGGATTTTACTCCAGGAAATAAACTGCCACAGGGGCTGGTTAAACTGTCCAGCGGGCCAGATTAGGCCCCCGAAATGGACTTTGGATATGCCTGGAGCAATCTGCCTCATTGATTTTAATAGCTGCAATTTTGACATGTTACCATTCCAAAATATATTTGAGATCCCCAAAGAAGAGCCTCTCTCAGAGGCATCTCTAGAGCTCACATAACATAAAGAGGTTTCCAATGTCACACACAGCATGTATGGAGAACCGGCAGTAACATATCCACATCTGGAGCCATTAGTAGTTCTAATGCAGAAGCCAAACATAAAGGTAAACTTGGCTGGTGTGATTGTGTGCATGTGTGAACCAACAAACATTGTTTTTCACAGCTAGCAGGGATGACCACTAGAATAAGAAATCTAAATGCTGAAAGATATAAGGAAGACTGGATCGTCTTTATTGGATATATGAAAAAGTATTATAAGCAGATAATCAACCTAGCAGGATTCTCTGCAGTGTAAGAAATTACAAAAGTTTATATAAGGAGTTGTGATAGATGGGGTGAACCAAGAAAATGTGAGAAAAACAGGAGATAAAAAGAACCATGGATGGGGAGGATGGGAAGTCAGTAATGGAATATTTCTTTCTTTCTTTTTTAATCTTAAAATTGTTACTTTTCCTTATTACAGAGATTCTTTTCTTTTTGTATTATTTTGTTTACATTTTATCAATATGGAAATGTATCAGAAATGCAAACAACAACAACACATTGTTTTTCAGGAAGTTGGATAGAGCTTAAACTAAAGAAGACTGAAAGTCTTCATCTCAGTCACATGGACCCTTTGAACACTGGATCCTTCAGAACGAGTACTCACCCAGGACCCAATCATGAAAACAGGCTACTTTCCCAGCATTCCCTCTACTCTTGTCTTGCTAGTGCAATCTTATGTGCTTCTATTTGTGTGTCCCACTGTGTTCAGGAGTCTCTGGGATTATGTCAAGGAGCTGTCAGGAGACTGCAGGTCATCCACAGGGCAGGAAAGAACATGAGGCATAGAATGCAATTAGTTTTTATTCACAGAAAGTGACAACACAGCAGAGTTACTCTGGCTTGACTCATTCATCTTAAGACTGGCCCTGCCTACTACCACTAGCCTCTCACTCTGGACCCTTCCCAAACAGATGGATACTGCGATGACAGGGTGGGCTCCTCCTCTGAACCTGTCTGGTCCATTGCTCAGCAATGTGCAGAACTCTCCTTACAGTAAGTGGGGTGTCATGGGGGGAGGACAGCCAGCAGCACTGGGACTAGCAGAGGTAATCTCTGACTCCTCTCTGTCTGAGTCTGTGCTATCCCTGAGACTCTCAGCCTCCAGCTCTCTCCTGGAAGGGCCTCCTCCTTCTGAACCCCCTTGATTGCTCAAGCCTCCTGCTTCAAGCACCTCCCAACTTGTCCCTTCCCCAGGCTGCTCTTCAGTGTCCCACCACCACAATCTAGAGTCCAAGTAATCTTCTGTGTTATTCCTGGGGGGCTCTAGGGCAGGTGGCACCCACCACTCTTCCTCATCCAGCCAGTCCCTGACAATTTAGGATTGTAGACGCAGGACAACAACTGGTCTTTGACACTAGTAAACCCTGGGACAAGTTAAATCCAGGAGCAGATAGGTTGGGAACTTTGGCTACGTCTGGCTTGAGCCCTGTGTGGTGACCTCCAGCCCACTTCATTGCTCACCATAGGCCATGCTAACTGGGGATGATGGGAGTTGGAATCGAATAAAATCTGGCAGGCATCACAAAGTTACACACAGCCATCAACATTTCACAGGTGATATTAGGGACCTGCTTGCAATGCTCCTGTTATCATTCCAGAGATTCCTGGCTGAGCCTCTTTCTATTGGAGGGCTGCTCCTCTGTTTGTTGCATGTTGCACTTATTTATTTAGCAGGGATCTGTCTTCCACTGATTTAAAAGTCAAGGCTGTGTTTGCTCTTTTGCTCCTTAATGATTATACTGGGAAAATGTAATTGTCCTGTAATAGATTGACAGCACTTCCATATTTGTTTTATTTTGATTGATGATTTATTAAAATGATAGATGGTTTACTAAAAAATATCTTAGTGCTTTACATAAATTATCAAAAGATGCCAATATAATAAACAAACTTGATGACCAAGTAGATATGATAAAATTATATATAACTTGGCAGCTGCAGTGTGTAAAATAGCAGGTTGGCTGTATTTACCAACCAGGCCTCATTAATTCCCTGGTCCTTAAAAAGAAGACAGCCAGCCTATCTACTATATCTCTCTGTGTGTCTGTGCAGATTAATTCCTCTTCACAGAGAAATAAAACCAGGCCCATATGCTGCAGATTAGGTGCTGAATTTACATGAAATTTTTGCTGAGCATTTAACAGACTGTATTTGAAGATGGAGGTAAAATTACTAAATCAGATACATGTATGCCTAAAGACAGGTTGTCAAAAGTTCCACTAACCATTTCACTATCTTTAATTCTATATAGAACGTAGCTAAAATAGCACGAGAGTCTACGAACTAGGATTTTCCAGCTAGAGAAACACCTCTGAAGTAATGGAAATGTGTCACAGATGAATGAGCCTAAGGCTTGAAATGAACTGTTAAGAGTCAGTAAATATAAGCCACACCACCAAGCCCAGGAATTTAACGCAATGAGATTACAAAATATATGCAGGTGCTTCAGTTTTCTTTGTACCTGTGGAAGAATTCTGCTTCCATGAGCCCCAGCTCATGGAAATTGTCAATAATAATAATAATAATAATAATAAGTGACATGATCCATATAAAGCAGGATTTGGCATTAAGGAAAAACTCTACAAATTTCTGAAATTTCTGTTGTATTCTGGATCCATTCCTTGATCTGAGAATGCCTCTCGATTAATTGCAAGTCTATCCCAGGAATTACAGGACAAACTGATCTTGGCAGAACTTCAGAGTGCTTTGCTACATGCATGGACAAAACCTGAGACATTAAAATCAACTTATTATTATCATTAGTATCATTATTATCATCATTATTATTATTTCTGAAGCACCAAGCCTTGTTTTTCTGTGGCTTCCAGGTCACCAGTACATACCCAAAGGCATTTTTATTAGGGAGTACACCCCATTAAATTCAGCAGTATGCACATCTGAGTAAACATATCGAGAATCCGTTTCTAAGTACTGAAGCAGAGCATCCTTCTCTGGTTTCAACTCCCCCCTCCAAAGTTGTAGCACAACATATTTTGTAAGCAGCATTTTATTATGTAAGCCCTGTAAATTCCATCAAGAGTGCCTATTCCTCCCATGTGGTCATCAGACCACACCATTTCCAACAGCAGGATTTATTTAAGGGCCCCTTAACTGCCAGCAGGAGAGTACATAGGAAGCTGTTTCATGTCCACTAGAATCTTGATTAATTGCCATGGCAACTATATCTTCATATTTTTAGCCTCTGTCATATATGGTCATCTTCATTTATCAACTGATATTATGGAAACTAGCATTCAAATGCATATAGTTTTTCAAAGCTGCTGGACTACGGACATGCCACCTCCTTTCCCCTGCTTGTGGAAATTTGGTTAGAAAGTTATTTGAGAGAAAATGAAGCTGAAGGCATCTATCACACACTATTCATGAAGGGCATATCTATATGAGGGATAAACAACTGTTTCTAAACATATTAATGATGCTAAATTCACATATTTGGGTAGCTGGCAGAGACTCGACATAGAACACATGGAGGATTACTAAATAAATGGCTTAATGTGACGAAAAAGTTTGTTTTGCTGGGCAGGTTGGGTCCCCAAGTGTTTTCTTTCTCTCTGCCAGCAAACAGTTAATGAATGGCACCCTCTGATTGGCCAGGGTTCCAGGAGAGGGGGTTGAAAAGGAGAGGATTTTGAGAGACAGTTTGTAGGTTGGGAGATAGGGAGTGAGAGGAGAGAGAAGTGGTTCTTGGTAGAAATATCCACTCTGAGGAATATATCAAAAGCTAGAGAAAGAAATATCTGAGCTTAGTGTGAAGGACAGTGGTGTCCTGTGAGAGTAATAGGCCAGGAATTAACTGGGAGGCTGAGGCTGAGCCAGGAGAAGCAGAAGTTGTGAGGTTTCAGTCTACTTAGGTCTCATTCCAGTCAGGAGGGAAGAGATCCTTCTGCAAAAGGAGAAGACTCCCAAACCAGTTGAGAGGGCTGTGGAGATCCCTTGGGTCTGTTACTTGGAGTACCTCAGGAGTTGGATTGTCTAAGAGGTGTGTAGCTGACAGGAAGTACCACCTTCTTTAAGAACTAAAGTATTAAGCGGCAACAGCTGTGCAACAACTGAGAAAGAACTGAAGTGAAATAGCATTATAATCTGAAATATCCTATGCTTTACCCACTTGTGTCATAAACTTCCTTTGTTTAATAAAACCTTTATTCTTTATTTGATCAAATCCTGCCCAAGACTCCAAATTATTAAGTTTTCCTTTTTTCCTTTTACTTTTTTTAAAAATATATATTTATTAGGTTTTTACAAAAAATAAAAGTACATAACTACCACAGAAGTAGAAAAAATGTAAAAAGAAATAAAGCATAATCAAAAGTAACACATAGAACAGATCAAAACACAAAAATATAAAATACAGTAAAGGAAAATTCCACCCAACCAAGTACAAAAACATAAAAACTCCAACTTTTTCGATCATACTTAATTAACTTCCTTTCTTGACTTCCTCACGCCTCCCTTTTTTGTGTTCCTCTTTACCCAATCAGATACAGCAAATCCTTACCCTCTTTCAGATCTCATTTTTAATTATTAAGTTCATTCTATTATGTCACCAATTTTTTCTCCTCGTACTTAATCACCTTTATAATATTATTTACTTTCGACATAATATCACTTTAATCTTTCCTCCTTTTCTATTACATACTTTTTAAGCTATGTCACTAATGCCTTATTATTTCCAAATCCAACATTATTTTAACATTCATAAACTTTGCAGTGTTTCTGCAGATAGTCTTTAAACTTCTTCCAGTCCTCTTCCACTGATTCTTCTCCCAGGTCTCGGATTCTGCCAGTCATTTCTGCCAACTCCATATAGTCCATCACTTGCATCTGCCATTCTTCCAAGGTGGGCAAATCTTGTGTCTTCCAATACTTTGCGATGAGAATTCTTGCTGCTGTTGTCGCGTACATAAAAAAAACTTTATTTAACACCAATTGTCCGACTATGCCCAAGAGAAAGGCCTCTGGTTTCTTAAGGAAGGTATATTTAAATACCTTTTTCAGTTCATTATATATCATTTCCCAGAAAGCCTTAATCTTTGGGCATGTCCACCATAGGTGAAAAAATGTACCCTCAGACTCTTGGCATTTCCAACATTTATTATCAGGCAGGTGATAAATTTTAGCAAGCTTGACTGGGGTCATGTACCACCTATAAATCATTTTCATAATATTCTCTCTTAGGACATTACATGCCGTGAATTTTATACCGGTGGTCCATAACTTTTCCCAGCCAGCAAACAAAATGTTATGACCTATGTCCTGTGCCCATTTAATCATGGCTGATTTGACTGTTTCATCCTGAGTGTTCCATTTCAACAGCAAGTTATACATTCTTGAAAGGATCTTAGTTTTAGGTTCTAACAGTTCTGTTTCCAATTTTGATTTTTCCACCTGGAAACCCAACTTTTTGTCCAAATTATAGGTCTCTCTTACTTGATAATAATGAAGCCAATCTCGCACTTTGTCCTTTAATTTCTCAAAACTCTGCAATTTCAGTTTATCTCCTTCTAATTCTAATATCTCCCAATATTTCGGCCATTTGGCCTCCATATCGAGTCTTTTCAGAGCCTTTGCTTCCCAAATTATTAAGTTTTCCCTCGCACAAGTCCCCCACAAGATAATCTGGGGTAGTTTGTAGGAATTGGTGGAATTGGTGTTCTGTGAGGTGGGTGCACTATATTTAATTGAGGGCAGGCCCAATGGCGCCAGGGGAAAAAGGGCTGTCGCACTGTCGCAATTACATTTGTTGAAAACAGGACAGGCATTCCTGAAAAGCATATTGTTATCTTTTTGGCTCAGGTGACAAATTACCTGACTTGGATCTTAGAGTACATTAAGGAACAGGTGGGAACTATTCCTTGGTTATAATTAAGAATAGTGGCATATATCTCTTCAGTGTTCGTTTGTTTTAAAACCACTGAGGTGATCTTTTTATTATTGGATTGCTGGAGATATGCCCACACAGAGGGAATAAATGTGGGTATAAAAATGATTTGGTACCATAATACAGACTTAACACCACTGTGTAAAGATATTATACTAAGGCTGTTTTATTATTATTATTTAAGGAAATAATAATTATTGCTCTTGCTTTATTCAGCGAGAACACAATGAAATTGCTACCACCTGCTGGCACACATATTTATGACAGCCCTGCTTTACCTCCGGAATACTACTCTGAAGAAAATATCATTGCTTAAATAGGTATTTAAATAATTATTTTGTGGGGATTTGAATGTATTTGCAGATTAATGTAGAAATGGAACACAAGCCATGAATCTGTACACAGAAATTTGCATTTCATAAAACATTCTTTCCTTTTTCCTGGGGAATGTATGAGGAATGTTGATGAATTGGGGCAAACTTTCATTCTATAATATGATACAGTTTCTCATTATGATGATAATAATATTTAGCAGTTATGTAGTGTTCCTCTTACAAATAGGTCCTTCCAGAGGTCCAGAGAAGCCAGAGGAATTTCCAGCTTTTAAAGTATCTAGTCATAATAAAAATAGAAAATGATAACACACAAAACCGAACTAAGACAGCAATCCTATGCACAAGAAGCTGGCATAGAGTGCACCAGTGTAAATTAAGTCGGCATCAAGTTGCACCAGATCCAAAGCCCATTCAGCAGCAAATTTGCTGCTGGCTGAACCAGCCTAAGCCTGGCAGAGGGAAAGCAAGCCATTAAAATGATGTTCTATGCTGGGTTGCCAGGTCATGTGACCAAGCTCAATGGACTTAGGCTCCAGCCCAAGGGAAGGCACTGTTGTGGGTTTCCTCTAATGTTCAGATGCAGGCCTTAAAGGCAGCTTTTATGCAATAGCTTCTCTTCCAGACTGCATGATTCTGTTCAGGAGGAGTCAGTTTCCCTGAGAAATATGCAAAGGCTTGAGGGCAGGCCTGTGGGTGTCACCCACAGAGACAAATGGCCCAAATAGTTACATTGGAGGCACCTGCCTCCATGATGAACTGAATCTGTGTTGATAGCATGGGACAGCACTCGTGCCTCTCATAAGTCTCATTTTAACTAACTGAAAGCATGTTGTACACTGGAATGGTTTGTGGACTTTCAAAAGGTCTGTCAAGGGAATCAAAAGACCAGAATATTTCTTGACATACTGAGGGTAATAACTGGCAAAGCCTGAAAACCATTGTGTGTCTTTCCACATTCTTGGTGCTTGCTAGTCTAATAGGACCTAGACCTTGGACAGCTCCATCTGGATATCTTAGGAAGCGACTGTGTGTCCCAACAGCTCTGCAGTGTTCAGGTCAAAAGCACTTTTTTTCTAGCTTGGCACACAAATGATGTCCTTGGAGCCATGCTGAGATGATTAGGAAAACATCAGAATATCATTCAAGTAAATAACAACAAATCAGTCTAGTATAACACATTCACAAAGTGTGGAGAGATGCTTGGAGCAATGAAGAGTCCAGAAGGGCATAACAGTTTAGTCACAAGGTGAAATGCTATATGTCCATTCTTTGTTTTGAAGTCCTTCTTCCAATCACTCCCCTCTTTGATGGATACTGCGCCCCCACAGAAAATTGGTAGAAATTGTGACCACCATTCAAAGATTGGGACAGTGGATATCAATTCCAGTTGGTAATAACATCTGAGGCTTGATAATAGCTATACAAGCATAATTCCCTACATTTTTATTTACAAATAGCATGTGTGTGACAGCTGGATGGCTGAATAAAACCAACTGAGAAGTTTCTCAGTTAAGTTCTAGAGTACAGGCTGAGACAAAGAATAGAGGTACCCTGCAGGTATCTTGGCCCCTGAGATTGGTTTGATGGTAGGGTCGTATTGGCCAGTGTATGGCAAAAGTGTCAGCTTCTGCAAGACTGGAAATCATGGTACTTTCCTGCGAGCAGAGAGCTTGCCAATGGTGTTGCTATTGCTGTTACAGTAGCTCCAGTAAATTACAATCAATGTCAACAGCAGTCATATGAGTCAAAAGCCAAGCTGTGGGCTCACCAGAAGATTTTACCTCAGGGGAAGACCGCCATGAGTGTCTAGACTTTGATTCTGGTTATCTAAGAGATTTTCTTCTGGAGGCTTCTGTCTGCCAGTGTCAGTCAACATGGTTCCCTGAATGCTGGCTCTGAGCCAGCTCTTTCGCTGGTATCTCTAAAGCTTCCAATTCTGTATCTGGATTGTTGTTGGATTAGTTGGTCATGACATAAATTCATCTGGCTATTGATGGAACTACTTTTGGGTATAGTTCAGAGATTTTTGGAACCAGTTCAGTGAGCTTTGTTCAGTTCCACTAGTTCATCCAAGGCAGTGGTTAGGAGTCACCGAAGTGGTTCCAGTAGAAATTTGGGATAGAAAGGAAAGAATATAAATATAGTGGAACCTCAGGTTACATACGCTTCATGTTACAGACGCTTCAGGTTACAGACTCCGCTAACCCAGAAATATTACCTTGGGTTGAGAACTTTGCTTCAGGATGAGAACAGAAATCACGCAGCAGCAGGAGGCCCCATTAGCTAAAGTGGTGCTTCAGGTTAAGAACAGTTTAAGGTTAAGAACGGACCTCCGGAATGAATTAAGTTCTTAATCCGAGGTACCACTGTATGTTCTAGGTATGTGAGCCTCTTAAATTTCATAGGACATGCTGAGTTACTCATGCCATTTAGCAATGTGCAGACATTCTTTCTAGTGTGCTAGCCTGCTAGCAACTTTAGCATCACTCAGAATTCCCCAGCTTTTGCGAAGCAGAAACCTTTCAATTGTGCCCCAAAATTCACTTTAGGTGAAATGTAGGGGGCACACTTAATCCAGTTAAACAGTTTAGCGACTATTGTTTTTACCTCAGTTAATAAACCACTAGCCCCATGTTCAGTAATCATCAATACTTCTTTTGAAGCAATGCTGCAAAGTTCTGAAATATTATATGTGAAGGGACTTCTAGACCATATATTGGTGGAGAGACCTGAGTGCATTTGTGCCCCCCTTGCTCATTTTAAATGTGGGTCGTCATGCTAAGCATTTCTATATGTATGCATCACATCTTTCAATTCTTTAATAAAGTTTGACAATTTGTGACAGGACAGAAAAGGAATTCATTATATTTAGTAATAGAAAACCCATTTCTCATTTTTCCAGAGCCCAAGAGCTGCAATGAAATTGCCTCAACCACTATATCACAATTCTCCACCTTTGTGCCTCTTAAGGTCACCCTCAAGGGTCTTCAATTTCCTTATGTTCATAGCTTGGCACCTGGTAATTTGCAGACCTAGGAAATAAGGAAGCTACATTTTCTTCTAAGAAGGTTTTTTTTAAAAAAAAACTTGGGAAGAAATAAATCTGTCAGGAGGGGAAAATATTAAAATTAAGAAGCATGGCTAATAATCAGAAGGTGCCATGACCAATTTTGTCCAACAATTGTCACGGGGAAAAGTTGGCACACTTAGACAGAAACTCTCTATTGTGCCCAAGAAAATTGTCAATGTGAAAGAAATGGAAGTTTTATTTCAATAATATGTGTGATTAAGGCCTTTCTTTCTTTTCTTTTCTTTTTTTGATAATACAGCCCAACGGCAAGCAAAATTTCCCTTCCTTAAGAAGTTATTTAGCATGCTGTCTGTTTCCAACTTCAGTGGACATTCAGCAGATACACTCAAGGTATATCAGGACTATTACAAGATATAATAAATGATCACAACCCACATACTACTGCAATGTTAGGCAAAATTCTGGGCTTCAGACTTTCAAATACTGTTAATGAGTATTGTACGTGCATTAGACACATGGAAGAGCCTGACGTCTGCCTGTGTGGCCCCAACCTCACTGCAATCCTGACTAACAGTGATAAAAGTGGTGCCCGTGTCGGAATGGCAGCTCCTCATTGCTGCCCTACTGTACCGAATTGGCAAGACAGCTAGAATGCAGGGTTCTTTGTGGGAAGTGCCATAGGATGTCTATCACAGAAAAATGGCAGTTTCTATCACAGAAAAATGGCAGTTGGGTAATTAATACATGCCCATAGAAAAGAAGCAGCAAATATTGTGTACGTTGGTACATGCTTTCTGTTGAGCAGGAGGCAACAGAAGCGAGATGGGGTATATATGAAGGAAACAAGATAGATAGCTATGGCAGGGATGGGAAAACTGACCTGCCAGATGTTGTTGAACTCCAACTCTTGTTGGCTCCAGTCAACATGGCCAATGGTTAGGGATGATGGGAGCTATAGTGCAACATCACCCGGTGTGCCAAAGGTTCAGGCTATGAACCTGGATTGATATGGTCTATCTCCAGAATTGGAGGCAGTACCCTGGAAACCACAAAAGGGGAGAGGGTTGTTGCACTAAAATCTTGCCTGTGGCACCTGGTTGGCACTGTGAGAAAAGATGCTGGACTAGATGAACCACTGGACTGCTCCAGGGGACTCTAATAATGATAATATTAATCAGTGCTTTCCCCCCCTAAAAAAATGTTTAGGGGTACTCTCATTTTCCTACTTATATTGAAATACTGCCCCTCAATGAGGTCAAACCTAGATTCACAAAATGTTTAGGGGTATGCGTACCCCTGCATTACCCCCCCAGCACTACTACTACTACTACCAACACTAATTTATTATTTATACCCCACCCATCTTGCTGTGTTTATCCAAGCCACTCTGGGGGGCTCCCAATAGAATTAAAAACATGATAAAACATCAAACATTAAAAACCTCCCTAAACAGGGTTGCCTTCAGATGTCTTCTAAAAGTCAGATAGTAATTTATTTCCTTGACATCTGATGGGAGAGCATTCCACAGGGCAGGCGCCACTACCAAGAAGGCCCTCTACCTAGTTCCCTGCAACCACACTTCACACAGTGAGGGAACCGTCAAAAGGCCCTTGGAGCTGGACCTCAGTGTAGTTATGTAGTTTTTATTTATTATATTTATTTGTTTACAGTATTACTATACCACTTTTCAAGCAGACCTCACAAAACGGTTTACATAAGATTATTGCAACAAAAGAATGGAGATGACAACTAGGTGTTATTGTTTTTTCAAAAAAGAAAAAAATGTTACTGCTATTTTTCTCCTCTCGGGGCAAGATGGTCCTTCAGATGTCCCTGTGGAGAGTGTTTGGAGGAGAAGAGTTCACTGTGGGAGCTGGCTGGGGACAGTTCTTGCACCTTCTTTCTTCTCCTCTCTCCTCAGGGTGAGATGGTTTTCCAGATACCCTTGTGGTGGCAGTTGGGATTATGTTCTTACCTGCTCCTGGGCTATGGGATGTGTGCAGAATGAATTTAGGGAAGCAAGAACTGGGGAACCAGATGGTAGTGTAGTTTTTATGAGCAAGGAGGCTCAGAGTCAGCGGGGGGTGGGGGGGATAGTGCTTCATGCAGAGCAGAAGTCAATGTATTTGTGACTTCTATATGGGGAGAGAAAGGTAAGGGATGAATGGCTTTGGCTACGAATGAAGAAGAAATTCTGCTTAGAGAAAGAGATTAAGATAATATAACATGGCTCCAGAAGAGATGTCCAGATTCAAGTGGTGAACAGAGGGACTGGATAGAATTCTGCAAATTATTTAGCAAGCTGTCTCTTCTACGGTACTCTCAATTCTTCCTCCTTCATTTGAATCAGAGTTTAGGAATGATCCCCACCCCATTTAATACTCTAGTGTGGCCTTCACTAACCTGGTGCCCTCCAGATACATTTGTCTACGTGTCCTATCAGCCCCAACCAGCCCAGCTCAGTTGGTGGGGATGATGGGAGTTGTAGTCCAGCAACATCTGAAGAGTGCAACATTTAGGACACCTGCTGTAGTGGCATGCACAGCCACAAATGGGTTAAGGGTGTAAATATACATCTGATCGCTAGATGTCCTCCTCCTCCAACATTTGTTCCTATTGTGCCTTTTTAACAAAAAGGGGGCTATACTTGGCAGCCTGCTGTAATCCTTGCTCTGTCTCACTGATCTCAAGAAGAGATCGTTTTATACAATAGTGGGGAATCTGCAATATCGGGGCATTTCATAAAGCAATACCTTAATGGCTTCTGTGTTCTGATCTGTACAGACAAGTTCATATAGATAAAAACAATCGATTCACTGCAAAGTCGTCTTTTCAAAGGATTTTTTTCTGGGGGGTGGGGGGTTGTGGGATTGATGAGGATGCATAATCATGTACATGAAGCATTGGGTAGCAGTTGTTAGAAGGGCATCTGGGATAGCCTGTGCTATTTGCCACCATTCTGGCTGGCAATTACTTCTTACCACAGGTGACCAATGGAGTAGCAATCTGCATCTCTTATTTAATAGGACCTCAGGTGGAATGGAACATACTCTGTGGGTAGACATAAATATTTTTTGCCTATAAACATGTCATCCATACAAATACACAAGCCTTAACCGTGCTATCAGATCTTTGCCTGCTCTCCCTATCCATACTATCAAGGTCAACACCTGAAACCCACAATATTGTTTTCCTCCCAGTGATGAGGATTATCTAGGTTGTTACCTTTCTCCATCATCCAGTTATAGTTTAACATGCACATATAGGAAACAAGTTAGAACAGTTTTCATGGGCGTTTCACCCCAAACACAAAGCTAGATAACGTCAATTATGCAACCAGGAAAGTTTTTAGTAATGTATTAGGAAATCAAAGCACTGAGATGGAGAAATCCATTGACTCTCTCTCTCTCTCTCTCTCTCTCTCTCTCTGTGTGTGTGTGTGTGCGCGCGCACGCACGTGCATGTATGTGTGTGCGCGCGCTGCATCTGTGGGCTCCTGTGGGCTATATGTGTGGTGTATCTGTGAATGTCTGTTTATGTAGCATGTGGCCCTCAGAGAACTGTCCAACCATCTATGTGTCCCTAATCACCCCAACCTAATCACTTCTATGGAGTTAATCAATTAACTGAAACTATTTCACTTTCAGCTGATTTCAGTGTGTCTCCTGCATGCAAATCATTTAGAATGTTTTTTTTTCCAGTTAGCAAGTTAACAATTTTAGTGCTCAAAATTATATATACCCATATATTCATTTTAGTTGATTCTCAGTAATTGATCATAGCTACTAGATTATTTAATAAATGTGATTATTGAATAACTTTCAGGTTGGTAACTAATTAACTGAAATTTATTGATTAATTAATTATTGTAAGCTGCCCAGAGAAGCTGGGGAAACCCAGCAAGATGGGCAGGGTATTATTAATAATAATAATAATAATAATGTTATTATTTGTATTAGTATTAGTATTATTAATGTATTTAACTTCCTGAGAATGATAATAATCTGAAATTAAATGGGCATTGAAATATAATAACTGCTGGGAAGAATTGGAAAACATTATGTGACAGAGAAGAACAATTTTCAGGAGGCTCACATCCAAAGACCCTTAATGGCAATGATAGATACTTTTGTTTGCACAAGGAATCCTTTCCACTTTCCACTGAACTTTCTACTCCCTATAGCCCCATGCTGGACCGCTAGGCATAGGCAAATGTGTCATTTCAGTTTTCCACTTTCTCAGTTTTCTACTCTTAAGCTTATTTTCCCACTTTTCCAAATCAGTTTGTGATTTCTGTGAAAGAGCGGCATCTGCAAGAGGTAGACAGTGGCAGCACAGCAGTATGGTTGCTGAGGAACTGCCCTGCCTGTTCCTCTGTGACTATCTGGGTCCACAGCTTGCACCACTTGCTTGCTGCCTGCCTGCACCTCCTGCAAACTACACTACACACCACACACCTGTCATCCTCCAAGGGAGTACAGGACAAGCCAGTAGCTTAGTAGAGAGTCCGCCTTTCTGCCTACTTTATACTCCCTAGATTTCTGGACCTAGTGGTGTCTATCTGATGGGCAAGTTTCATAGGTCACAACAGACAAGCATGATGGGCAGAGTGGATTAACATTACAGAATAATAGGCATGAAGGGATGCTGCCCAACCAATATGTAACTGGCAGCTGGTTGTGGGCAGAGGTGGATTTAGGGGAACACAACTGGTTTGCCCACACTGGGCACCAAGCCGAGAGGGTGCCACATGAACCACGAACAACTGAAAGTGAGAGGCAGGGGGCACTGATTTTGGCATCACACAGGGTGTTGCTGAAATTTTAAAGCCCAAAGTGTACCACTGTTGTGGAGGTGGAGAGAGGAGCATTCTTTGGTGCCTGGAAGCATCACCCTGCTGAACACATTGGGAAGAGGAAAGGAAGAGCAATTGGGGTACTGCATTGGGTCACTTCTTAAGTGAGTTGGTAAGGAAAGGTACAGAGCAGTTCATTTCCTGATCCAGGTTGGTGTCGCCCACTGTGGAGGCAGACTCCTCTCTGTCTCCCCCAGTTAGACTGGCTGCCTGGGTTGAGTTAGTCAATCCTGTTTCACTGAAGATCCTTGTGTGTTGATAGTAAATTGAGCTGGGACTCTTAACCGCATCTATGGTTTCGTGTCTTCCTTCATGGGTGTGGGGAGGAATGGAATGAGAATATAGACCCATCGCTGCAATGAAAGCAGAAACTGGATAGCCCCCTTTCAGTGCTGCAGTCACAGTCCAGATCACAGCCCCCACAGATGCCTTTTTCTGAAGCAAGGCATGTGGTCGGCTCCAAACATGTCACTTCCTTATGATATTAACACAACCTATCACATGGCTCTCACACTGCCAGAGGCATGACAAGCTGCTTGCAACTGTTCTTGGCTAAGACATGAGAAGTAGAATTTGCACTAGCTAGAGTTTTTAGGTCTTCCTCTGGCACACTTGATAATACTATAATATTTTATTTGAAATTGGGAACTTTGCTGTTTTCTGACTCTTGGCAAATCGCTCAGTTCTGACTTGAGCAGAGAGGAGTCAAGTCATCACTACTGTTATATAGAAACAGAACCTCATAATCCTATACAGTGGTACCTCGGGTTACATCCGCTTCAGGTTACATCCGCTTCAGGTTACAGACTCCGCTAACCCAGAAATAGTACCTAGGGTTATGAACTTTGCTTCAGAATGAGAACAGAAATCGTGCTCCGGTGGCACGGCAGCAGCAGGAGGCCCCATTAGCTAAAGTGGTGCTTCAGGTTAAGAACAGTTTCAGGTTAAGAACGGACCTCCGGAACGAATTAAGTACTTAACCCGAGGTACCACTGTATTATAGCTAGCAAATGCTAATCATAGAAGCATAGAATGGTAGAACTGGAAGGGCCCCTGAGCATCATTTAGTTCAACCCCCCGCAATGCAGGAATATGCAGTTGTCCCATATGGGGATCAAACCTGCAACCTTGGCATTATCAGCACAATGCTGTAACCAGCTGAGCTATTCAGCTCCTGAAAGGCTAACCTGGCAGAAGTCAGCATTTGTGTTTAACACTGGGAGCAACCAGAACATGTGGTTTGGAGGAACCTCCTTTCCTTTGCATTCCTTTCCCTATTCTTGCTCTCCCTTGGCCTACCTGCATCCCTAAAAGCTCTCTGCCATTACATCACAGGGGCTGCCACCTGTGTGGGTTTGTGATGCTCAATCAATGGTCGGATCAGGGAATAATCCATTTAAGCTGGTGCAAGAGATGAACCCCTTTACAATATTGTAGGCAGAGGAATATGATCTGAAATCTGTTGCATGGCTATTTGAATCAGTGTGTGTGTGTGTGTGTGTGTGTGTGTGTGCATAGAAGATTAATGGTGGAGCAACCACAAGACCCAAAGCTCTGCCATCTAGGTATGATGGGGTCAGGAGGTGGGGGGGGCTGATTTTCCTATTTCCCTGCTCCCTTGCTTTTCTTTCCTCCCTTCCCATTGACCACAACAGCAGACTATAACTGCACCAAGTTCAACAGTGTCATTCCTGAGCCTGTTTGGGGATATGTTGGTCCATTTCACCTACTAACAGTCCTCTTGACATGACCCCTGTCTTAGTCTCCACCACCATTGGGATATTTGTGCCCACAGGAGGTCTCTGGAGACACAAGCACTGTCCCATTGGTGGGTCTCCCTCTCTCAGCTGGTGGAATGGGGGATGGCCATGGCTCAGTGGTAGAGGATCTGCATTACCTGTATAAGGGACCTAGGTTCAATCTCTGGTATCTCCAGGGAGGGTTGGGAGAGATGCCTTTCTAAAATTGGAGAGCTGCTGGCAGCAGTGTCAACAGTCCTGAATTAGAGGGACCAGTGGTCTGATTCACTTTAAGGCAGCTTCCTAATGCTGTTTCTGAAATAGCAGTCTTAATCCACAAAAGGAAGATGACAGCAGTCCCTTCATTTGCTTCTCTCCCATCTAGAATTCATCAATATATTCCACTCTTTCCTATATGAAACCACATAGAATTATTTCCTTAGAAACAGCATGGGTAAAATTTTTATTTTTGAAGGAAAAGTTTTCTTCCTTTCCTTCTTAAAAAAAAATCTGCCTAGGCAATAATGGGGTTGGTGTGAGTGGGATAAGATCTACTAGGAAAACGCTTTTTAACCTTTATTCTTAGCATAAATCACAAGGCTCATTTTTCACAGTCTCCTTTCTATAGAATTCAATTAAAGGTCAGATTTCTAATGGGGATCCTAATTATTAATGTATTACCACTTTTAAATTATTAATGAGTTGACATATTTGCATAATGGGTAAAGAAAATGCCCAAGAACAACTTTCGTATCATATGAGGAACCTTCAAAATGTTTAATCAACGTCTTTTTAAAAATGTTCTGAGGCAATCTGGCTCTTAATCATTCAGTCAATTCTTGGAAAAATCCACGTAAAACATTTTACCCTTAAAATCTGCACCGTTATTAATCACTGGGGAAATATTAATCTTTGCAATGGAACGGCATATGATTTTGCTTCTTGGTTTTTGATTGGGCACAGCTTTATGAATGGATAAAATACACTTCAAAGTTTGGACTTGGAGATTTATGGAAGGCATTTTTAATTCCTGTCATTTCCTGGATTTGTAAAAAAAAAGAAAAAAAGTATCTTTGGAAAAATACATATTATAAACTTCCTTCCTGTTTAATTATGATGGTCACTTGCTATGGTTTCATTGATGGAAGCTTGTAATGCAAAACAAATCTGACTGGAGCACACTTTTGACCAAATTCTAGCATTTGTAAGGCCAGTTCCTACAAATAGCGTTACAGACCATCAGTGTCCTCAAAGACTAGCCTCCGTTTCAACAGAGGCTTGCTGTTCTGCATGGGTGGCTGATACTCAAGAAATATAAGCTCAAAGCTTTCCTGAGCATGCAGAGTTAATCATGTGTTTCTTTGACATCATATTAGGGTTTTGATATGGCTTACTGGGGAGCAGGATTTAATCTGCTGAACTCTGACATACATCTGTTATGATGTTACCAAAAGCTAAGTTATGTCAATTTTATGCTTTAAGTGCTGGGGGACTATGGGTTGTGCCTGGCTAAGTCTACTCAGAGAACAACCATCAAAATAATTGGACTTAAGTGGGCCTTGCCCATTCATTTCAATAGGTCTGCTCCAAATATGACAGTCATGATGCAACCTTGTGGCTAGAGTTGACTACAAGCGCATTGCAATCTTAGGCATGTCTAGGAAGAACTCTTGTCCTAGGGAAGTCAGTGGGACTTACTCCCAGGGAAGTGTGTATGGCAGCCTCAATGTAGTTAATATAGAATAAGAAAAGTGGGGAGACTTTGTATAATCTTTTCTTTTGGGCTACCTAACTCCAAAAGAGATAAATAATCACACAACCTTCCATAGACATTTGAAGGCAGCCCTGTATCAGGAAGTTTTTCATGTGTGATGTTATGTTGTGTTTTTGTATATTTGGTTGGAAGCAGCCTAGAGTGGCTGGTGCAACGGAGGCAGATGGGCAGGGTACAAATTATTATTATTATTATTATTATTATTATTATTATTAACATTTGATAGACAGGCAAACAGTGGGGTTGATAATGGTTAAAGCGGGAAATATGCACCTTAGTAATTTACTTATGAAGCTTACTTTTTAAAAGTGACTGGTCAATAGAGAGAAATGTGTGGATTTGGGGAACAGAATTCTGCATTAGTAACTTTATGCCTGTTTTGCATAACCAAGCAACTGTGGCTCCAGTGTGTCATTTTATCAGCTTATTCTTACTTATTTCACACCAACAAACACAAAATGTGTGGCTCCCCCTCCCCCCTGCATGCCACAGCCCATATCTTTTATCAGTCCATTCCAACCATTAGCTAGTGAGTAACACTCTGGCTGGAAGCCACTGGGAAGATCCTGTTTTGCGGTTATTGCTACCACAAACCACAGCATGACTAAATGCCAAGGTCTAGTTATAGGTCAAGGTCAAGCCAGGAGGACCTATTGTTTGACAAAGAAGGTAAACGGCAGGGAGCTTGTACTATAAGGAGGATTGAATCTATGGTAAATAAAATCAGGGAAAATGTACAGCAATGCCATAAAAACCCCTGCAGCTTTCTATTTTATCTGCTAAAGTTCAATAGGCAACTTCCATGAAATTTCTATTTTGTTTTCAGCATGCTTTCAACACAGACAGTCAGCCACGTACTCAGGTACCCTTAACACTTACACACATATCATCATAAGGAATTATGATCCACCTGCCTGCTCTGCTATCCCCTACAGACACAGTATGTGTCTCTCCCACAATGGCTCTGTTTGGGTATGTGATTGGACCTGCCAGCATGGTTACAGTCTTCACACACAACTTCTACAGCTGTGTGTGACAGCCAGACCTTGTAAGATCACCATGCAGTATCCTCAGATAACTACTGAAATACTAGGACTCCATCAGGGCTCATCAGGCACTTTGTCCCCCAACCCCTTACATGTTCCTTCCAGATTGCTTCCATTTTTGTTTTCAACAATACCCTGGAGCAACTAACATGGCAGCAGAGGTCATGGTTTCCCCTCCACAAAATTCAACTTCACAGGATGTTGTGAAGTAAACAACATGGCCACTGCCAGGAGCTGCCAGCGTGATGAAGGGAAGCTCTTCAGCCACCCCACATAACTTAGGAAGGACCAACCCACCAAATGTAGGAGGGTGCTGGATCTGGTAATGGCACCATGGGGCATTGTCGTCCATTTGAGAAGCTGTCTAGTTCAACTTATGGTCTAAAGAACCGTAAGAAGAAGAGCAGGGAACTTGAAGTGGCTTGTAGACACACAGGGCACCTGACCAGTCTTCCCTACTGTAGTCTTTATTTCTAAATTTGCAACTATACATATAAATTAGCATATGAATATATTAATTGTGCCCTCTTCTGGCATCTTTTTTGGTGGTGCCTCTCACATGGCTAGTAGGGGAAGTGGAAAATCTTAAACCTGGTGTCCAGATCAGATGTTGGCACCTAAAAATATGATGTTTTTGTTAACAGACGGCCAAATAAATCCAACCATCTTTTGTTTCCATACTGACTCTTAGGCTTCTAACACACTATTCCTTCAAAGCACATTCTTTCCCTCAAAGAATTCTGGGCACTGTAGTTCACCCCTCACTGTTACAGTGTAGTTTGGGTTGCTGGGAAATATAACTGCTGGGAATTATAACTCTGGGGTGAACTGCAGTGCCCAGAATTCTTTGGGAGAAAGAGTGTGCTTTGAATATATAGTGGGTATGCTGCCCCATTTAAAGGCCATTAGAAGGAGATGTTATCTCAAAATGAATTTTTTTTTTGAAGACAGTTTTCCATCATGTGCAACAGGTTCGTTATGATAAAAAATGTTCTCAAATTATGAATAGTCTAAAACCAGTGATATTGCTGAGCCTATAAATTAAGAATTGCTCAATTTAAAACTATGAATGAATAATCATGACACGAAGCACAGGCTTTAATTAAAATTTGGTCATCTACCTGGAAACCCAGATGTACATGATATGATCTCTGTGTGGAACATTATAGAACTTTGTTAAAATGGTCCAATAAACATACTCCATCTGAAAGAGAAGTTCCGTCAAAGCCTGTTTATTTTACATAACTGATAAAGATATTTTTTTAAAAAAAGACTTGGTCAGGAGCAAACACGTTTCAAGATCATTGAACACCAAGCTGGGCCATCTTAATTTACAAATGCTACTCATCAACAGCAAGTGAATAATCTTAAAATAATCAGATTAATTTTTTTGGGGGGGTAGGGGTAGGGGAGCATAATTTGCAACCAGTGTAAAAATGAGGAGGGGGGAAGAACTGAGAAAACATATGGAAATGCTGAGAAATTATTTATTTAATTTAAACCTGACCTTGTTTGGTGGTGGAACAAACATTCACTGAGGAAGACAAACAGGCTTTCTCCTCTGTGGCACGATTCCATAACACAGCCCTGTCCTATAAATGTCTGTGGAACCACAGAAACTTAAGCTGGGGGGAGTAGCACTCGCAGAGTGGCTATCAGTAAGTGACTTGTTGAAAATTTAATTCTCTGAATGCATCATGTGGTTTCAAAGGACAACAATTCTAGAGCATCCATCCTTCTTTGTGTCATTTCTTTTGGAAGACGGCCGTTAAAGCTCTGTGTCTTTATTTACTAGGAGGGTTGGTGTGTCTAGGGTTACTGTGCTTTAGCGGCCGAAGGGACCGAGCTCGATGGCGTGAGGAGGAGGAGAGCACAGAGAAGCAGAGCAATTGCAGCATGATTGGCAGGTGCTTTAAAACTGGGAAAGATGAAGAGTCGGCTTGCTCCGAACTTCTGAAAAGCAGGTGCTATTTATGTGAGGCATATGTGGTGCATTCAGGGCCAAGTTGCACATTAATAGGTGATACTGGTGATGGCTTTGGTGTTAACACAAACAACAGATTTAAGGGGGAAGTATATGTGGTTGCACACTCCCATACATATATATCATTCTGGAGCAAAAGTCTTGTACAGTGGTACCTCAGGTTACATATGCTTCAGGTTACAGACTCCGCTAACCCAGAAATATTGCCTTGAGTTAAGAACTTTGCTTCAGGATGAGAACAGAAATCATGCTCCGGCGGTGCAGCAGCAGCGGGAGGCCCCATGACCTAAAGTGGTGCTTCAGGTTAAGAACAGTTTCAGGTTAAGAACGGACCTCCGGAACGAATTAAGTACTTAACCTGAGGTACCATTGTAGTCCCTTCAGATCTGGTGAGGTGGAGGGGTGCTTGGGAGGAGGGAAGAAGGCTAGGACTTCACCACTCCCCTTTTCACCCACCCCAAGGCCTTTCCCAATTATGTTATAAAGTGCTCAAGGGATCATTTGGGTTGGGCTCCCTGGACATTTTATTACTATATGTGGAGGGAGCAGTTCTGAAGAGCAGGATATAGTGTCTTTTCCAGCCCCCTGCCTGTATAGTGTCGGAAAGGGGATTATTTTTAAATGCACAACACACATCCCTCTAACTCTAATTTCTCCAGCGCTACTACCCAGTCCTACTCCAGGATACTTACTGTAAAATATCAGGGTTTGAGTAGGTCAGTTCCCTCTTTCTCTTGGGGAGCCTTGTTTAAAGAATGGAATTCTTGCCCACTGCAGTAAGAAACTGGGGTGGGGGGGGGAGAGAGGGAGAGTTTATCTGCAGGTAATTGCAAGTTACGTCTTTGAATAAATTGCCATTTGATGAGATCCTCCTACAGTTGTCACTGTGGTTCTCTCATTGCTCAGTGGATGGCAGTGTTGACTTCTCTAACAATATTAGGCTAACTCATGGTTTGCTCTATTAGTTTTACGGATGACTCTACATTTTCAGAATATTCAGAAGTTTTGAAGGACAGAAGGAGCTCATTTTTAGATGAAGAACAGCCTTTTTTGTTGAATGCTTCTTTCAGCAGTACTTGTCAGAGCAGGAAAAAGTAATGGTAAGAACTAATATACAAGAAGGGTTGATTGTATTAGCAGACTAAAGTGGCATTTGATTAACAATGCTTTGGGGTATTTACATCTCTCTCTCTCTCTCTCTCTCTCTCTCTCTCTCTCTCTCTCTCACACACACACACACACACACACACACACACACAATTAGAGTAGCAATAGTGCACAGTGGTACCTTGGGTTACGAACTTAATTCGTTCCGGAGGTCCGTTCTTAACCCAAAACTGTTCTTAACCTGAGGCACACTTTCGCTGATGGGGCCTCCTGCCGCTGCCATGCGATTTTCATTCTCATCCTGTAGCAAAGTTTGTAACCCAAGGTACTACTTCCAGGTTAGTGGAGTTTGTAACCCAAAGCGTTTGTAACCCAAGGTACCACTGTATTTTCCTTTCAGAAGCCTGGTATTTCACATCTACGCTGATACACAATTGTTGGTGCTGACAGCAGACTGGGCTCACATGATGATGGTATAGCCACAAAATACTTAATAACGTCACTAAGAACAAAGTTAGTGCAGAGTCATGGCATTTGATTCCTGTGATGTGATCATATGGCAAAATCTTATTTGCTTTGCATTGTTACTAGGAAGGAGTATTATTCTAACAAATAATACATCAAGTTCTGTGAGTGATCAGGGTTTTGAGACCAGCAAACTGGGGCAAGGTTTTGGGTGTCTGCTGGGAAACATTTTGAGGTTCTAGAAAGTCCATTTTTGCAAAAGCAACAACATAATTGCTAGCGAACATCTAGCTCATCCCTGAATTAGTTAGATGCACCTAGGACACCAGTCCCTTCTCTGCTTACCTTGTGCCATTTTGATCAGTCTTCAATTGGCTTGTCCCCACTGGGGGATGAGCACTCATTTCCTCTATTTTGTCCAGCACTCAGATTCACATGTACAGATATGCTGCCCTCAACTGCAGCAAAGCTGTCCTCTCAAGAGAAGAGCTAACCCTTTCATTACAGCGGGTAGCATTATCATGCAAAAGAACATTCCCTCAAGCACCTGTGAGTGACCTGAGGCCCACTTGGCTCTGAAGCCACTACATTTGCCCATTCTATTACAGCCCCTTTCCCAGAGATTGGGCGCATCACTCAACATGTAACCCCTGACAGATCACCCCGGAGGAATGTGGTCCTTGGTCACAACACCATACACTTAAAGCACTTGGCTTCCTGAAAAGAATCCTGGGAATTGTGGTGAATCCCTGACATAGCTATAGGTCTCAGAGTTTTTGGGGAGAAGCCTGATGTTTTAAATATACAGTATGGTATGGATGTGACTGTGGACAGAAATTGGTTACCTACTCCTGCTGTAAACTCTAACTGAAGAGTTGTAGTGCAGTTACATTTAACAGCAAAATAACTTTATTGTTTCCAAATATGAAGTTCTCAGCTTTCAACTCAGTAAAGCTACATCTTGCATTTATATGCTGTCATTCCCAGAGCATCTTTGAAATGTTACCATTGCCACTTTAATGGGGAAAATGCAACAGCACAACAACTTTCTGAATAAACAAGCCCAGGCCTAGACTGTAATCAGTCAGAAAATAATTCATCCAAGCTACTGAACTTTTGTCTCTCGTTCTTTTCCTATGATATAGAATTGTCAGGTTGCTTTCACAGCAGGTATAAAGAGGAGGAATAATAGTAGCTACCTCAATTTCATTTTCACAGTGGTAGTTAATGACCCCTTGGTTTTCACAAATATTTTCACAACAATAATGTTCCAGGGAGAACACATATTATAAATATATATATTTAACTCAGGTATGAAAGGTGCCTGTTGTCACCTGCCATCAGACAGGGAAAAAGAAAGTATAGTCACAACACATTGGGTGCAATGGCAGGTGGGATTGCCAAAGTTCCTTTTACCAGATGCCTGCCCCTTTCTGCCCCCTTTTATTTATATTTGCCAAACGCTAAAGCTGAATGCATGTAAGCTGCAAGTGTACTGTAAATAAATAGGTAAATAGTTTTTGAGGTGCAGGATGAATTCTACACCTCAGTCTTCTATTCCAGGTTTGCTTTGTGTGTGGAAAGAACAGGAAAGACAGGCAGAAGGCCATCTCTGGAAATATTACATTTCACTTTATATTATCTGGTACACATTGCTCCCCTACCAAATAGAAGGGAAATTGATTACCAGAAAAGAGGACATGGTTCTGCATAAAATCTGCATGCCTTAATTTACATTTATAGATGCACATTTAGAAATTATTGCTATAATTTAAACAGAAATACAATACATGCCTGCATGCCTCCTGAGGCTGTTCTGCAGGTACTTATTGGTGATGGTCATCTTCAAGGATCCTGCTCTGCCTTGTTATAGTTTCCCCCAACTTTTAACTAAACAGAGCAGCCGTTCAATTTAAGGGCTCCTTCAAATAGGGAACTGTCCTTTGACAACCCTTCAAACAAAGGACTATCAATCAGGACACATAGCCAACCTAATACATACTGTTTTTCAACAGATTTCTTTATTTCATATTTTGAAAAAAATTCATAAGGGAAAAGACTATCGTTATCTCTGAAACCTGGATGAAGGTATAACCTCATTTTGGGGACGAGCAAGGAGGACTGGGCTAGGGCTGTAAGTATTCATCAGACGGCTTTCGGGAAGTTCTTGCAGTGAATTTCTTTTCCCCTTCCGCTAAGATTTGATATTAAAATGAATTGTTTGCAATGCCTACTTGTTAGCAAGCACAAAACGCCATTCAGAAAATGCCTATTGTTACTGTGCTTTGCAGTGACTTTAGATGCGTCTCTGGGGGTCTGTTTTGTATTCTTTTTACTGTTTACTCGACTTTCCTCAAGCCCCGCCAAGCAGGATGAAAAGGCTGGTGTAGAAGGTACCTTGTGAAATGAACGAGCCTGGTCTGCCAGCCAGTTTTCCCAACCTCTCAGAGCTCTAATTAAAATCCAGTGAACACATGAGCAATGTTGGCACGGGACTTTGGAAGTGTTTGTTACAACAGTGTCAAAGAGTAGATAAGGTTTTTAGGGGATTAGTGTTGGGTGTTTTGTTTCAGGTGGATTATTTCTAGTGAATGGGCCTTCGGTTGTTGGGGGTTTTTTTTATCTGCTTAGCCAAAGAGGCAGGTGGGTCTCAAAACCATCCTGATATTTTATTTAAACCAGATGGTGGAGGTTCTAGGGAGCATTGCTTATTAAAAAAGAAGAAGAAGAAGAATGTGAAAGCTGCCGAGCCTGGTGGAATTAATGACATACTAGATTCAAGGCCGCTTCACACTTTTTGTGACAGCTGTGTTTTCCAGTACCCAGCGCTGCTTTGGTGACAGACATTGCAATGTTTGAAGCGGGAGATGCGTGTCTCACAGTGTGACATGCAATGAACTTATGCTGCAGGACTTTAATAGGATGCTATATGTGTTTACTGATGCACACCTCGCTTTCACAGGTGCTCTCAGGTTCCTGGTATAGTTAAGATCTGATTTATGGGTGCAAAAGACAGGGGCAGGGCTGTCACTGTGGTGGCTCCATGGCTTTTAGAACCCTTTTCTCAGTGAGATCCTACACTGCAAAAACTTTGAACGGATGTGTCAATTAGGTAGGCTGATGGTGATAACTTTGTTGGAAGTAAATAGTTCACGACTATAGGACTCCTTAGGGATGCGGGTGGCGCTGTGTGTTAAACCACGGAGTCTAGGGCTTGCTGATCAGAATGTCGGCGGTTTGAATCCCCGCGAAGGGGTGAGCTCCCGTTGTTTGGTCCCTGCTCCTGCCAACCTAGCAGTTCGAAAGCACATCAAAGTGCAAGTAGATAAATAGGTATTGCTCCAGTGGGAAGGTAAACGGCGTTTCCGTGTGCTGTTCTGGTTCGCCAGAAATGGCTTAGTCATGCTGGCCACATGACCCGGAAGCTGTCTGCGGACAAACGCCAGCTCCCTCGGCCTATAGAGCGAGATGAGTGAGCAACCCCAGAGTCGGTCACGACTGGACCTAATGGTCAGAGGTCACTTTACCTCTACCTTATAGGGTTCCTTATGCTTATCTATTCAACAATGCTGTCCTATACAAGTCTACTCAGAAGCAAGTCCCATTGAGTTTAGTGTGACACACTCCCAGGGTATACAGTATATAGTGCTGCAGTCTAAACACTTCTTTTACTCAAATAATAATATAGAAAGAATTATCCTCTAAATGATTCCATATCTATCAAGAGGCCTGCAGTTATAACAGTCCATGGAATTTTACAAATGTTCAAAATGCTTTTTAAAAAAAAAAAAAAAAGAGAGAGATCTTAGTTACAGAAACCATTCTATGGTTGAAATATTTGCTTTCATTTTATGAAGATTTGTTTTCAGTATCAAAAACTGAACACAAAGCTACTATTTCCTTGCGACAACCTGTTTCACTGAGTACAAGCCACCTGCAGAAGAAAGTGCCACTACGTGAATGCATTTTTTAAATAAATAAATAAATAAATTCAAGCATTCTTTAATGGAATGAAAGAGAGGGAGGGAGGGAGAAGTGAAAACTTTGCTTCGGTTACACAATAGCACGTTGGAGGCACAGCCACGAGATCCAGAGAAACCTTATATATACGCTAGCAAATAGAGAAGATCCTGGGTGCTCATTCACTGTGTAACTCAATTCACATTATCCATTATGTGAATGAGATGTGAAAAATAATTTCCTGTATCTCTAAGGCATCGCTGTGCTAAGTGGATCTCTGGCTCTGACCCATGGAAAATAATAAAGCAGTGTGCCCTCGCACTGTCTTTCAGTAGGGATACCTGTGCTTCATTGTAATCCATGCTCACAGGAAACTTAGTACTTGAATATTAGCAAAGCTACGGCTCTGTCTCAGGGAAATGCTTTCTTGTGGGCTACGTTGGAAGCTAGTGCTTTCAGCATTTCCAGAGGCATGCGGAGTACTTTAGAGCCATGTGATCAGTCCGGTTCCCTTTGAGCAATAAAGTGCAGCATGTGAAGTTCATGCAGCCATGAACATTTCATCCTCCGAAATGGCTCTTATAAAAACAGTAATAGTCAGGATGTCAGTAGAGCATATTGGCAATTAATCCTCCACATGATCAATGGAGAGAATGTCCTTTTCCCTCTATCTCTGGTTTATTTATGTGTTCCCATTAATTATGCCTAATTTTCAGTTGGCACTTCTCCTCTTAATGTAATTCAATTTAAGCATATCTTTCCAGAGACTTATTAATAGGTAGGGTCATTTATATTGTGTAGCACAAATATTTTATAATCCACTAATCTTGACAAAAAGGCAATGCCTGGCTAATAAAAAATGTATGAGGAGTAATGGTTCCCTATTAATAACTTATTAGGTCAGATCACACAGTTTGAAGTGTCTATTACACTTTAATTTTATCAGATTTCTTTCTTTGGAACCTGCAACTCTTTCTTTATCTTTTTATTGACATCACTTTTAATCCAGCCCCTTGGATCATTGACCAAAAAAAGGAAAAAAAACAACCCAATTTGCTGTGTATCTTTGCCTTTTTGTGCTGGGCCCCCAAATGGCTTTCTGGAAAGTGTAGGAGTTACTTGGATAGCAATGAAGACTAATGTTTAGAGTTCACTTTCTTTTGTAATAATTGCATCATAGTTCCTACAGTAGTAAATCAAATATTCCCTTGCTTGGCTGAAGTCAGAGGACTTTGAAACAAATTTCTTTTGAAACGTAAACACTACTGCAAGTAGTAGCTTTGAGTGGTGACAAGAAATGAAATTATGGCTAATTGAGAAATTAAAAATGCACAGACCACTAGGTCAAGATGGTGCACACCAGAGCTTCTTTCACTCGCCAGAACTCAGTTCCAGCACCTCTCAGGCGAGTGCCATTGCCATTATAAGATGCTGTGGTGAAGCTGTAGTCCCCATCCTCTTCATTTCCCATAATATGTTTGGATTCTACTACAACAAGGGGGGATGAAGATGTCAGCAGTTACTGCCATCACCTTCTGTGGTGTTTCTGTTCACAGTGGCAGGCTGAGTGTTATTGACCATTCCCAGTGGTGCCTACCGTCTTGGTGATTCTGGTGGTAGTGGGGCATAGAGGGCCCTTTGCCAAAAGTGGTGGTCTCAGACCTGACCCTGTTGTTAATTGTCTCTTGACTAACCATAAATTGTCCCAATGGCTATCCTCTCTCTCTCTCTTGTTTGTGTGTGGGAGGGAGGCTTTAATTACCATTTGCTTGTATTTCTCTTCTTTTTAATAGAGAAATTTTGTTATTAAAAAAAGTAAAAAATGAGAGGAAACTGGCAATTAAAGCCTGATATTAACAATTAAGAGAATCTATTCATGAGGCAAATAAGAGGTTATTCACGACTAATCCCTCAGTTGGGATCAACAGTAATCAATAAGAGAAGCTCAGCCTGCAAGCAATAAACTTTTAATTGAAGTTTGCTGTCTGGTACTTACTTGTGAGTAAACATGGTAGTAGGCTCTTGCCCATGTGCTCTATTAATATTGAATTACACTGTGTGCTTGCATGGACCCTCCATTTTGATTCTGCTTCCAGGTTAAAGCAAACTTATTTTGACAAAACCTGTTTTTTGCTTTTCTGTTTATCTTTCATGCATCATATTTGTTTTTGTTTATTAAGTTTAGAATGGTTCTGTTCAGAGCAAGGTGAATTTAGATCAGGAAGACCTGGGTTCAAAACTTAGCATAGTCATGGATTCCTTCGATGACATTGGGCAGCTCAGCTCATTATGTCACTGTCATCATAAGGTTCCTCAGATGTAACATGGGAATGATTGCACCCTTTAAGTTACATATTTCGAAGTGAGGATTACTGGTAGGAAAAACTGTTAGTCACACATCAGGAACAGGGTGCAAAAATCTTGGGGGGAAATACCAAAAATCTTGGGGGAAATATAGTATTGGACCAGAACAATACTACTAGGTGGAAATTGGCATGCTATGTCGAATGTTCTCTCAGGGCAAACATTTCAGCTTGGTAAATGGAACAATCCACCCCACAGTGTCCTGGGGGTCCTATTGACTCCCCAAGTCCATTTCAGTGCATGCAGGGGGAGGAGGGGGTAAACCCCCATTGCAGAAGTGGATGTCCTCTTGCATGACTTCTGCTGACAGGAGTCATTAGTTGAATCCTGTCCTCTGCATTCTTCAAAGGTTCCCCTCTGGTGGTAGATACTATCCCAGTGGTTAGGTTCTTCTTCATCCCTCTGTGTTTCCCTACAATCTTCTTTCTCCCCTACTCCTCTTTTTTGCATTGTCTCACTGCTTGCTTTTCCACAACCCACTTCATCCCTTTGGGAGACTGAAGCCTTCTTTCTCCAAAGTAGTTTCCACAGCCGATACACTCCCATGAGAGAAGTTCCCTATAGGGTTTGGGCTGCCATTGTGCAATATTAGGCCTGCTACAGCACTCCTTGAAATAAATAGGACTCGTCTTGCCCTCAGTATGTTTCATTGTGTGCCACATTGTACGCTAGAACAACAATTTATTATTGTAGCGCACCCCAGAACTGGGTAAATTAGTTCTATTCAATACGGAGTGCTGAACATAAAATATACATCAGGATGTCAGCCTCTTTGCGAGTTTGGTCAGACACCTGTGTCTCTGCTATTGAAAGATCATTCTTACTTATGGCCATTTAAGAAAACATAACAGACTAGAATTTGCTGTATATTGTGGGCAAAGATAGCTTCTGTCAGCAATTGTTCAGAGCAATCGTTATTCAGGCAACATTCTCACTGAAGTTAATGAGAGTTTTTGAGGGTGGATATCTTTTTCCAAGAATGTTGCTGGGATGTAGCTTTCATTAAAGAGAATGGAACTTGGTGTTCCAAAGGTTTTGAAATCTTTTAAAATGGGATCACCTAAAGGGAGGCAGTGACCCAGAGGCAAGGACCATAAAATACAATTCTCTCTAGGTGCACTCTTATTTTACGTTAAAAATTCATTTCTTCAGTTAAGAATGTGCCTCTCTTTTCTAATAAAGACGAATCAACACTGAGCAGCAGAACACCCATAATAATAAAACCACTACATCATTAAATGCAAACCTACCTTATTTTCATATTCCTTCAAAGTTTTTCAGTGCAGTTCTCCAACCAAAAAAATGCTTTCGAAAAGCATATGCTAGCATGTATAAATGCTCATATTACTGAAAATTATATACAAAAATGCATTATGTTAGGGGAGATCGTATGTGAACTTTTAAAAACCAACCAACCTCTAAACTATGTGGAAATGTAGAGAACTGAATTTAAGACTGCAAAAATTAGAAATGAAGAAAAAAGAAAATTGACAAGATTTGGCTATCCCTAATTGTGGCTCTCCAGATGTTGTTGGACTCCAATTTCCATCAACCCTAGGCAGGATTCCCATAAATTCTCATTAATTTCCATCAACCTCAATAGCCAGGGATAATTGGAGATGTAACTCAACATTTAGAGGGCCGTAGTTCACCCCCCAACAGTCCTTACAATATTCAAAACAGACTGATAAAGACTGAGATTGCTCAGTGGCCTCCAAAAACACTAAATGATGAGGGCAGGAGATAGGTAGACAAATAGACAGACAGACAGATAGATATGGGTTGGATTTGCCTGCTCAAACAGGCAAGTATCTGGAAGATAGAGGGTTAGGATCTTGGCGGGGGGTAGGGAGTCTAGCATTGTCTGTCTCTTCATAGTGCTACCTTCCTGCCCTTTTGATACAGCAATAAAATGCTCAGGAGAACCCATAAATGCTATTTACCACAGTTTTAGACGCCTCTGGGAAGGTAGGAATGAAGCATATTATTCTTTCTCCTTTCCCCCTCTCTGTCCTGACTCCTCTCCCATAAATGTCAAAACGGCTCTACAAGACTCCTGTTCCTGGCTAGCTGGAGTCCCAAACACGGACATTATTGAGCATCTTCCATTGCTCCTTCTTAATACTGAATATGTTGGTTCTGTATCTATCAGCAAAAGACCAGGTCATGTTTCCACATACTTGAGGGACTCCCCAGGCAAGCAGAACAGTAAACTTTTGTACTTTTAAAAAGACAGGAAGAGAGCCTCCAAAAGTTGCTTGAAGTGTCATATCAGACACAAAAGTAAAATACAGGAATGGGTAGGCTGTGGCCCCACAGATATTGTTGGATTCAAACTCCCATCATTCCTGACCATTGGAGATGGTGGCTGAGGATAATGGAGGTTGGAGACCAAGGGCCACAGGGTTCCCATCCGTGATCAGATAATACTGTGTTTTTAGTCTGTTTATTGTCTTGCAATATTTTATATGAAAATGTATTGTCCAACATGGCTACCTATCTGAAGCTAGAATTGTGTGTGCATAATCATTAGATGTTAGCTGACCTTGGTGAGACTCCCATGAAAAAAATATGTGATGCCCAAAATGTGGTGCTTGACATGTTTCAATAAAAGCTATCTGTTTGTCCTAGCTTACAATGATCTCCAAACATTACAGAAAAGATGTATCAGAGATGAAGGAACCTGCCTTTAGCAAGCAAAGCAGTCCTTAAAGCTCCCATTTGTAACTTTCTGTGGTTTGCCCTGGGCACAAATTTAGAATATTTTAAAAGGTCAGGCACCAGTTTAAGGTCTCCATTAAGCTGAAGGTGGATCACGGTTTTATTTTTTTTTGAGGGGTGGTGAGAATTGATTTCTTTAACACGAATCTCCTCTTCTTTGAAGTATCTATGTAGAAAATATGCCAAAAACCCCTCAATGATGCTAATGAGAGCCACTCCTACTAGAATGTAGGTGGAATAATAGACTTTTGGGGTGTTTGCAACATCAGCAGCTGCCTGCTGATGTATTTGCTTTTCTGTTAAATGGAAACAGTGGTGTAAAAATAGATGCTGGCATTTATTGGAAGCCTAAGCACACTGAAGTTTTACAGATTTAGAAAGTTCACTAATCACTATCAATTAAAAAACTTGCCTCCATAGCTTATAAATTAATCAGGATGATGCACACCGCAGCAGGGTCTGCTAGGAATATTTCTTTTGAACAAAAGCAGCCAGAGATGTTAAAAAAATAAAAATCATTTGGAGATCCAAACCTTTAGATTATATTTTGGAAGTAACGTTTCCAGCAATCTTTACTGATAGTGAATTCATTAGCCAAATGGCAATCCTGATAGAGGCAAAATGGCAGCATCTATTAGCAGGCTTGGGGATATTTCCAGAAGTACAAAAATAAAGCTCAGTAAGGATGGTAAGGACTGGACTTGTTTAGCAACCATAGAAAGATGGCAGAGTGTTGCAGGTGGGGTATGGTAAGCAGGGCTGGGAAGCGAGAAAGGGGATGGAAAAGAGTACTCTATGCTGCAATGTTTTAGTTTAGTTAGTGACTGCCAATACTCTGGCACATAATCTAATCTTATTAGTAATGGCAAGCTTAGCTTTAATATTGAAATATTAGCTGGAAGTTAATGATTCCAATTTAAAAGGATTATGAATACATACAATTATAACGTGCATAGTAATTTTGATTATAGTTAACCGTTGGGAACATGTTGCCTTGTCTTCCCCTGAGCTTAGTATTAAATAGAAGCAGCGTGTTTACCTACGAGTGTTTCATAGAGAAGTGCGCATTGTATGTCATCACCATTTGTAGTGCTCGGGCACCACCCACAATATTCCCAAAGGTCATTTCAAAGAAGAGTGTTACTTTGCTGTAGCTACTGAAGCAAACCCGGCGATGTTTAAGCTGTTTCGGGAAAGGCACAGTTGGTAGCATTCTGCTTAGATAACTTGGTTAAAGTACTCCCTCGAGGAAAAGACCTGAAGAGCATTATGAGGACAATATGGCAGAAAGCGAGCATATGGTTTAGAACAGGAAAATTTCAGACGTTGGGATTTCCTTCACTTTCCTATAAACAAGCGTGACCTGTCCAAAACGGCTTTTAAAAAAATATTGGAAAGTATTCCTTAGTTATTGTTGTTGTTGCTGCTGCTATTTAGCATTCTCACTTTCTTATGTACATAGTAATATTATCAAAGAATTATGGAAGATTAGGAAACTGTTTATATCAGTTCTACCTTCCATTAGCAAACCCTTCACAATACAAGTAGCAGCTTATTTTGATCCATTGAACTCCATCCTGACAAGTACAATTCTTGAATGGAGAGCTTTGGAGGGCTATCTATATTTAATTCATGCTTCCTGAAACACTTTGCATGAGATAGGCAAGCCATGACCATTCATCAGCCCTGAGACGAATGAGTAAATTCATCTCATAAAACTGACACCGCCCATCTGTAAGTGGTGGGGCGAGAGGTGCTTTTCACCAATGCCATCTGGTGATAAAACTATCAATTTGTCTCTACTATTCAAAATTAACAACTGCCCCCCATGCTTTCATAATCTGGAAAAAGTATTTTACAATGCTGCAGGGTAGCAATGTCACTGAACCCTTCAGCGGTGACAGATTCAGCAGATCACCCGCTGCCCTCACAGGCAAAGGCACAGGAACATGGGAAGGTGCCTGACACCGAGTTCGAGTGTGGACCCTGCTCCATCCAACTCAGTTTGGGTTACACTGACTGGCAGTAGCTCTTGAGGTGTCAAGCATGGGGCTTTTCCATTACTACTTAGACTACATCCTGGAGACTGAACCCGAGACCTAAGAGAATATTATTGTTATTAGTAGTAACTTCATTATAAGTAGTTGGAAAAGACCAATGCCTAGTTATAGGCCGGAATCTTTGTTTGATTAGGTTTTACACAATCCTACCAGCTTTTAGGGTTTCTCCTGACTTCCTCCCCGATCTTAGGTTTAATGAAACAATACTGAAAATAACAATGATGGTGATATTTTCAGGAGACAGACAAAACACTGAATTGGTAATGTTTGCTTACCTTCTCCCACCCACTCAGTATGCTAATCTTTGTCTTCCTTCTACAATAAGGTGTTTGTAACCATATGGCTTCTGTTCACTTTGGTCATCTTGATCACACCACAGTATCGCTAGGGACATTATTGCAGTGCCTGAAAGCGCTTCAGTCTGAAAAGCTGAAAGTACGTCCTTAACCTGTTGTTTCATCTCTTGCCTGCCATTTGGTGGCAGCCTTGCATCAGTTTCAAAGCGAAGAGCGTTCTTTGAGAGGGTTTTCCCCAAGAGTGGGTTGAATAGATGAAGGCGTTTTAAGAGCATTCTTTTTAAAGACCAAGTATACACACAGACCTAAAGCTGAATGATCAAATTAACTGGGAAAATATAGGCAAAAATCTTCCCGTTGTACAGCTAAAAGCCAAGCATGCCTACAATTGCAAAAGGAAGACAAAAGCCACACAGCTACATACTGCAGGTGTTTGTTCCAAAGTGCCTTTTTACTATTGCCATAGCTTGTTTAACTGTCTTACTAGCTGATCCAGGTGAGCATCTTCCGTTTTCTCATAGGTCTCCTAGTCTTCTGAATGACAGATTGTTACTTTGGCCTCTGGGGTACAGATTGATACATGATATCATGAGTTTTGAAACTATGTTGGCTTTATTCTGTACTTTGTCTTTTTATCTGATCTTTTTATGCTTCATCTGTGGATGCAGGGCAGTATACAAATTTAACAAACAAACAAACAAATTCTACACACATCTTCTAGGAGATCAGTAGGACACTCCCAATAACATGCAATCCTGTGGACACTTGCTTACGAGTATGCCCCAGTGAGCGCCAAGGGGGGGGGAGCATAGATTTGGGTAACACATACTGCCATTTCTGCATTGTGGACAATGCCTACTATGCAGCATGAAGCCAATAGTTCAATTGAAAACTGAGAACTATGTTTACAACTTTCAAACACAAATGGATTAGCTACAGGGCATGCCGGGAACAGAACCATTTTTATTTCGTTGTTATTTCTTATATGTGCAAGGTCAATAATAATAACCAGTGCTTGGGGGTTAAAAAAAAATGAAGTTCTGGTAAAGGTATTGTGGGTGCCACCAGAACAAATGGCTGGCACAAAGTGGCTGCCATGGGCAGCAGAAAAACATGCGACAGTACTCCATATTGCTGAGTACTGTCGCAAAAAAATACTAATAAGAATCCTTTATTACACTAGGTTATTGTCTTGTGATAAGTGTCTAATTGTGTGTGATAAAATTCACTGTCCATGGCTGTGTGTTTCCAATGGGGAAGTAAAAGATGGACACATATAAAAATAGCTCTCCAGATCTGAAGTACCAGCACTATTGGTCATGTTTCTGATAAAACACAGCTAGTGCTGAGTTGAAAGAGCTCTGTCTACTTTGCCACTACTCTGTTTACAAGCTACGACATGTGTGCATGTGTATGTGGAATTTTAGTGATCTGGAGCCGGGCACAAACAGGGGTGATAATATCAGGGCAAGCTGTTGGTAGGTGCCATTGTTTACTCAGAAGGCTCTAAAGTGTGGGAATAAAGTGTGCTCTCACTCTAATTCTGCATGTGACATGTTCTGAAGATAAATCAGAGTGAGAATATTGCTTCTTGCCCTCGCTCAGAAGTCTTTTTGTGCAAGTCCAGTTCTGGTCAGTATCTGGGTAAGCTATTGAGTAGGTGCACCTTTCTTCTGTGAAAGAAAGATGGGATATATATGTATCGAAATAAGTAAATAAAATGCTTACACAAATAGAGACATAAATCACTCTATGATAAAAGCAAAAAGTGAGTTGTTTGTGTGTGGTGAATAAGTATACAGTTACCAACACACCCACCCCAGCCACAATATACCATTTGACTAAGCAATCAGGACAACTAATATAGAATAGTTATATTGTACACTGACATAACAATCTTGTCTGGACAGAAGAAACTCAATGGGGCTTACTCCCAGATAAGTGTACTTAGGACTGCAGCCAAATTCAGTGATCCTTAGCCAGGAATCCTACATTAACTAGGGAATCAAGCTTATTGGATTCAGTGGGATTTACTTTCAAGCAAACATTAAACTGTAAGGATGCTTAGTTAAAAGTGAGCATGATGTCAGCGGATATGGAGCCAGGTCACATCCACAGGTGGTGTTTATTTTCTCCATATGATCCATTCCTTTTGACATTGACATATGAAGAGGGCTGGGGACTTACTGTGTGTGTACCAGCTGCCGATACTGGAAGAGCTACACCCCTTTCTGGGACTGCTGATAAAATGGGTCTTCCATTGATAAGTGGCTGGTTCACATGTGAGCTGCAATTCCGTATGCATGCACCTAGGAATAAGAGCCATCCACTTCAGGGGAACTGAATTCTGAGTAGGCACGCAATTGGGCTGCACTATAAAGTTAATTCATGGACTTGTGAAGTCCATAATCTCTCTGGGAACTGCTGGTTGAAAACAGAGCTCAGTTTCCAGGTTGGGACGCACAAGGAATTCAATCTTTGAGAATTCCTTTATGAACTGCCCTGTTCCACATACCCTGGTTTAATGTATACCTTACAGGAAGAACCAAATGTCATGAGCTTCAATTGACAATTGAAGACTAATCTGTGACTCCAAAAATGTTTGTAAAATATGCTGCTGTTTTCTCCTTTCTGGGATTTTAATAATTTGTGGATGAGAAATACTTTGAATTTCATACTTCTTTGGATTATCTAATGTTGATCTGGCTCAAATAACATGCTGAAATAATTTTAAAATGTGTATTTTCAGATAAAATGCATTTAGAAATGCAAATTTTGTGAGGAAATATGTTCAAAGCACATATTTAATTACAGAATGGACTTATGAATGAACACACAAGAAGGTAACATGGACTCTAAATTGACTGATCTGGTGGTCCCTACTTCCAGGTAAATATTTATAGATCAAGGGGTCACTTTACTTTGCTTTGATCCTGAATAGGCAGTGTCAGAGGGTTTGAAGGAGAGAATATTTAAAATGCTGAATTTTAGTAGATATGTTCATTACTTCCAACTAGAGCTATCAAATTGGTTATCTCAATTTTTATTTTTTCCAATCATAAATTCAATTCTCAACATATTTGCAGCAACTGATAATTTTTGATAAAACATTCATGACAATTTGCCAGAGTTTTTGTGTGAATTTCTTCTAATAAACACTTGTATGCAATTTTTCCTAATATGCACATTTTTACTAAGAATTTTCCCCAATACATTTTTGTGTGCTATTTTCATGATTTCATGCACATAAATACTTTAGCATGTCTTTCCATTGATCTATGTCCTTTTGTATATATTTCTTGGCTGGAGAATTGCATTGCAAAATTCAGAGAAGTGAGAATTCAAAGGTTTTGCTTCAGTTTGCATATAGTTTTGGAAAGTGTGAATTTGCTACGTTTAAATGCAAAGTTAATCTAATTTCTCCCCTACCCCTTATTCCAAAGTACTAAAAAAAAAAATCATGAATATCTGAGATTTGTCAATTTGGGCTGCAATGGATAAAAGCATCATTGAAAGATGATGGCATAATTTCAAATCAATACTTGTGCAGCAGTATCTGTCTGTCTGTCTGTCTGTCTGTCTGTCTGTTTGTCTGTCTGTCTTCTATCCCGTCTCTTCTCTCAAATGATCCTAGGGTGCCAATATATTGGTATGTAGGAGAAGTGGTTATAAATGGAGCATCGGACAAATCCCTATAAAATCTGAAAAAGACAACATTAATTTCTGTGGTTTCCACCCTCTATATGTCCTTTATCTGCAACCTTGATGTGTAGAATTGTTTAATTCTTCCTTGCTTTTACTAGCATTTTATTTTTATCTTATTGCTGTTCATAGCATTGCTGCAAAGTGTGAAATTTCATGCTGGAAATTTCTGCAACGGGAATTGGTATGTGTTCACACATTAATCCCCTTAAACCATAGTCACACCTGCCTTGCGAACATCTTCTATACCTTCTGCCTGCCTGCCTTCCACTTGACTTTCCCCCTTTTAAATATTGGACCAGGTATAACCAGTGCTCCTATACACTGTGCTTGTTAGTCCCAATGTGCAGTTCCTTCAAAATGGACTAAAATATGTGATTTTCAGAACAGCAGATTGTCAGATAAAGGCTGATTCATGTACGTCCATGGCCCCTCACCCAATGCTGAATGCTTTCTTAGCTGTCTAATTATGAGTTTAACCACAACTGATTCTGTCATGCAGAAGTGTGTTGTAGTCTGCATTCATACAGAACTTTATTTCATTTCCCCAACATTTCCTTACCTGATAATTTTGGTGTTTTGTGTGATCTTTCACATGACATAAAAGCCACTTCTGGGAATTGAGCAGAATCTTTTTTTTAAAAAATAATAATAATAATAATACATTTTTATTGAAGTTATACACAAAAACAAACATATAAGAAAATACAGGAAAAAAATTACAAAAAAGAGAGAGAAAAACAACAACACAGAATTGAGCAGAATCTAATGGAAGTTTAGCACTCCTTTCCATGTTAATTGCTTCCATACAAAAATAAAAAATAGATAAAATCCATTTGCAACCCTGTTAACCCAGAAAAATCACAGGAATACACAGATGAAATTTGGGGTGGTTCTCATAGGCATCTTATTGTCCACTTCTGATAATGATACATATTTACCTATGGTGGAAGTCAATGTCCAGCTTGCCAGATGGAACAATACACCCTCTCCTCACATGCTATTCTGGGGATTCTTCTTAACTCCTAGATTCAATTTCAGGGGCAAGAGGGGAGGATAGGGAAGAAGGTCTTATTACACAAGCGGAAGTGCTGGTGCAGTGGAAGTGCTTCCACTGACAGAGCTGGTGAGGTGAACTTCATCCATAATGCTTTGCAAAGTGTGGGAGGACATGCCTCTACGCCAAAAGGTTGCAATCCAAACAAACAGACACAAGGAAACAACAGAAGAAGATGATGAAGAAGAAGGAGAGGAGGAGGAGGAGGAGGAGGAGGAGAAGGAGGTGGAGGAAGGAAATGAAGGAGGAAGGCTGGAGGAAATATGGGAAGGACATGCGATCATTTAAGCTATATGTACCTTGGCTTAGTTGCAATAGGGCATGAGGACAAGTAAATGGTTTCATGAGAAGTTGAGGAGTTGTGGTTCCATCAGAGTATGAAAACTTGAATCCAAGTCCAAGTGATATGAACTGTAGCCCTCAAACATCCTACTCCAGAACAGCCCACTGATTTTGAAGAATGTGGCCGTGATGGGATATAAATCAAACAGCCGACTGATATACTGTGGGCTCTTTCCAAGCCCTTCATGGTTTTGAAGGATTTACATCATCTTTTCATTGGGCAAATCAAAGCTGGCAGGTTGGAGTATTACCCCTTTGTTTTATAACTAAGTAGTATCTGGCAATTTCCACTGTTCCCCTGAACAATACATTAAAAGGCAACACGGTTATGGGGGTCAGCTGGAGCAACAAAGTTTTATGAATGGTTTGCTAGAAACTGCATTAAACCGGCAAGATGGGCCCAAATGTGACCTTTTCCTGCAGAGTTTCTTTCCCTTTTAAAAACACCTCTGACTCCTTGGCTCTTCTTGCTTTTCATGGCTATCGTTTTATGCAATGCCGTTAGCCTGCAAAAAAAGAAAGCTTCTGTTCTTTCCAGTGGCATCCCTGCTTTCCCTCTCACAACTACACGGATGATAAATGTACAAAGATAGCAGAAAGAATGAAACTACAACAGATGATGTTGGCTTGCAAATAAAATGAAATGAAATACAGTTCAGATGCTCTTCATTCTAGGGATCTTTCTTTCTTTCCTTGATTTTTACCTAATCAGACTGAAGTGCTTTCAACTTCTGCATGTCTGGATAGGCTTCCCCAGTGTGTATTAAAATGTGTTTAGGGGTACTCTCATTTTCCTACTCATATTGAAATACTGCCCCTCAATGAGGCCGAACTTAGACTCACAAAATGTTTAGGGCTATGCGTCCCCTTGCGTCCCCCCAGAAAAAAAGCACTAGGCTTCCCTAAACAGAAAATGTTTTAAGCAGGCACCAAAAAAAGGGTACAGCAAAAGTACCTGCCTGACACCAATAATGTAGATGCTGCCACACTCAAAGATCAATTTATTACAACAGTGGGGCAAGAATTACTTAGCTGCCCTAAGCCCGGGGTGCACAGTGCCGTGCTCCCCGGACTTCGAGCTACAGGCAGCTATCCGCAAGCCTTCGGAGCCCGGCGGGAGTTCCTGCCGGGCTCCGCAGGCTTGCGGATAGCTTCCTGAAGTCTGCATTCGCTCCATAGGACGCACACACATTTCCCCTTCATTTTTGGAGGGAAAAAAGTGCATCCTATAGAGCGAAAAATACGGTATGTGGCACCTTTAACAGTGCTAATTCCATATATCAATGTGGTCAAAAGGGCATATATGGGGTAAGGCAAACCCACAAGGAAACTTGTCCCGAGCTGCTAAGGTCTTTATATGCTAATAGTGTATTACTTCCTCCAAAAGCAAATGGACAACCAGTGTTGTTCTGGGTCATTGTGGGAAAGTTAAAATGGTGGCTTTTCATTGCCTACTGCCCAGGAAGGGGACCCAGGACAGGTACAGTGTATAACAGGGGTGCCAGATCCTGGGGGACAAACCTTTTAGGGGTCCCTATTTTTTTGGAGGGTATGTTGTGTGTGCAGTGGAACTTCCCTTCTCTTCCACTCCATGCAGGCCCTCAAAATTTGCTCTGGAGAGCCCTTCAAAGCACTGTGTCCTTGTGACAGTGTCCTTTGGAGAAGGTGGCAAAGATATCAAATACAGCCTAAATCTATTTTGCATGAACGAGCAACCAGAACAAACAAAATTCGCCTTAGCACCTATTAGCTCTGGATCATTTTCTCGCTTGTCTTGTAGAAATAAAGCATATGATGTCCATCGTTGTTGGGAAGCATTAATTTTGCACAGTGCACCGAAAAAAATATTGACGGCTTAGGCTTGTTCCTTACTCCTGTGATGCCCCAGGAGAGAAGGGCTGTCATGAGGCGTCTGTGTATAGCAGACTGTACAACAGAACCATGCATGCAACTCCTATAGATCAGAGAAGAGGCGATAAGCACTAGCTGGTGTCTGAGCTGGGGGAAAGCCAGTCAATTCATACTTACAAAAAGGGCTTGTCCATTTTCACACATGAATAAAACCTTGCATTCATTTGTGCTCTCACTTTGCTTCAGCTTCAAACATGGTGGCTTGTGGGTTTGAGCCTGCACGTCATTTCTGCAGTTCAGTGTCTGTCGTTGCTGAGAATATTTCAGTAGCGCAAATACATATGTTGCTTTTTTGGAGACACTTTTTCTAAAATAACAGGTGTGTGTGTTAGTAGAGGGGGACAGAATGAAATTATTCTGGATTATACTGGATCTCGAAAGAACTAGTTCCAAGATCGGTAAAGGTGGAGATCCAGGCTAGAATAATCTCGGATCATAACCCAATAAAAATGGATCTGAAAGGGCAAGAAAGTAGATTAAATAGATGGAAACTAAAGGACTACTTGCTGGATGATCAAGAGATAGTAGAAAAGGCCCAAAATAGACTAAAAGAATATTTCGAGGACAACTTAGATAATAGTATAAAGGCAAAGGTGGTGTGGGACGCAGGTAAGGCGGTAATGCGGGGTTTTTTCATTCAGCAGAGTGCAATTAAGAACAAAAAGAGGGGAAAAGGGAAAAAAGAAATTGTACAACAAATAGCGGAGAATGAACAGAAATTAATCCAAAACCCAAAAAATAAGAAAATAAAAGAGAACATTAAGGTATTACAAGCCCAATATGCATTACTAATAAATAGAGAGATAGAATGGAAAATTAAAAGACTAAGACAGAGGAGTTTCGAACACGCCAACAAATCAGGGAAGCTACTAGCGTGGCAACTAAAAAAAAGGAAGGAACAAAATACAATAAGCAGGATAGTGGTGGATGGAGAAATGATAAATAAGCCAAAAGAAATAAGGAGAGCCTTCTCGGACTTCTATGGAGGACTCTTCAAAAACATTGAAAAGAACAAAATGAGAAAAATAGAGAGATACCTAAAATCCAAAAATCTAAATAAAATGCCCACAGCAGCAAAAGAGGAACTAAATGCCCCAATTGAGATTGAAGAAATTAAAGCAATAATAACAGCCCTAAAAAATGGGAAAGCCCCAGGCCCAGATGGGTTTACAAGCAGGTACTATAAAGAGATGGAATCGGTTTTGCTGAATCCATTACAAGAAGTAATGAATAATATTCTTAAGGAAAGAGAAATACCAGAGACGTGGAAGGAGGCACTGATCACATTAATCCCCAAGCAAGATTCAGACCTAGAACAAATCAAAAACTATAGACCGATCTCCTTGCTAAACACAGATTATAAGATCTTTGCAGGAGTTTTAGCAAGGAGACTAAAAGCTATTCTAGCAGAAAGTATTCATAAAGACCAAGCCGGCTTTCTGCCGGGCAGGCAAGTGAAAGATAACATAAGAAATGTTATAAATATTATAGAATACCTAACAGAAAAGCGTAGTACACAAGGTTTACTGTTATTCGTGGACGCTGAGAAAGCGTTCGACAATGTAAACTGGGATTTTCTATTGAAACAACTGGAATATATGGAAGTAGGTACTGAATTCTTTAATGGGATAAAAGCAATCTACACCGAACAGAGAGCAAGATTGATAATAAATAATGTGGAGACAACAGAAATACCAGTAACTAAAGGAACAAGACAGGGATGCCCGCTATCCCCATTGCTATTTATATTGATGCTAGAGGTTCTACTAAACTCTATCAGAGACAATAAAGAAATCAAAGGAATCAGAGTAGGACAAAGCGAACATAAAATTAAGGCCTTTGCAGACGACCTGGTCGTAACAATGGAAGATCCACTAGATTCAATAAAAGAGGTACTCGCTGAATTTGATCAATATGGGAAAGTAGCGGGCTTCAAACTAAACAAAAGGAAAACAAAAATATTAATTAAAAACATGCATGAAGACGAAATCGAGGAATTACAAAGAGAAACAGAAATTGAAGTGACTAAGAAAGTTAAATATTTGGGTGTATGGGTAACGCCAAAGAATATAGACTTATTTAAAAACAACTATGAAACAACATGGAAGGGAGTCAAGAAGGACATAGAAACATGGGGCAGGCTCAGACTGTCATTCTGGGGCAGAATAGCCACAATCAAAATGTCAGTACTTCCAAGATTACTATTCTATTTTCAAAACATTCCGGTGATTAAAGGCACAAAAATATTCAAAACCTGGCACAGTGAGATTTCTAGATTTATCTGGCAGGGGAGGAAACCGAGAATAAAATTCAAACTATTGACAGATATCAAAGAAAGGGGAGGCTTCGCCCTGCCAGATTTAAAATTATACTACGAGGCTTCATGCCTGTGCTGGGTTAAAACATGGATAAATCTGGAAGATAGCGAAGTGCTAGACCTGGAAGGCCACGATAACAGATTTGGGTGGCATGCCTACTTATGGCATGGGCGGAAAAAAGTGCATAAGGAATTTGGGAACCACATATTTAGGGGCCCTCTATTGGAAGCTTGGGAAAGATACAAAGATGTGTTAGAACCCAAAACGCCACAATGGTTGTCACCACTAGAAGCTATGTCGGTCAAAAGGAATGACAGGAGAGCCTGGGCAACGTACGAACAACTACTAACGAAGGAGGAAGGAAAGTGGAAAATGAGGCCGTACGATCAGGTGAAGCACCAAGTAAATGATTGGTTGCATTACCACCAGATAAATGGAATGTTTAGGAAAGATGTTAAAGAGAAAGGGTATGCCGATAAAAACTCTAGATTTCAAACTGAGATTCTGAAAAACAATATAAAAACCCTGTCCAAAATGTACAAACAATTATTGGAATGGAACTTAGCCGATGAGGAAGTTAAGGCGGTAATGACCCATTGGGCCAGAGATCTGGGTCGCAATATCTACTTTGAAGAATGGGAAAAACTCTGGGAACACCATCTCAAATTCACGGCTTGTGTGTTACTCAAAGAGAACCTAATGAAAATGTTCTATCGCTGGTATTTGACCCCTACAAAATTAGCTAGAATGTATGGATCTTGTAACAAATGCTGGAAGTGCAAGGAAAAGGAAGGGACCTTCTACCATATGTGGTGGGAATGCCGAAAGGTAAAAGGGTTTTGGGAAAGTATCTATAACGAAATGAAGAAAATGCTAAAATATACCTTTGCTAAAAGACCGGAGGCGTTCCTGCTAGGTCTGGTAGGAAGGGAGATAAAACAGAAAGACTACAAGCTGTTCCAATATGCAACAACGGCAGCAAGGGTCCTGATAGCCAGAAATTGGAAACTAGAGGGTCTCCCGACACTGGAGGAATGGAGATCAAAACTATTGGAATATGTGGAGATGGACAGGATGACAGGAAAAATCAGATACATAAAAGATCAGAGATTTATTAAAGACTGGGAAAGCTTCACGAAATATCTGGAAAGCCTAACTGATGGTCAAATAACGCTAGTGGGTTTCAAAGGTGCTCTGTAAGAAGCAAAGGGTAATGCCTAAAAGAAAAGGGGTGAATGAGAACGATTTATGGCATTACAAACAAAGGAACGCGAATATATTGTTTATTATCAGAATGGACAATTTGTGGCAAGACTGAAGGAAGTCATCTTTATGTGCAATAAGTCGAGAACCGTTACTGTTTGTTTTGTATCTTATTTTTATTTCTGTAAACCAATAAAAATTACGCAAGAAAAAAAAAAGAAATTATTCTGGATTATACAACCTATCTGTATGCAAAGATTTTCAGTGTTAGATGGTGTATAAGGCTTCTGTATTAGGCTGGCTAGCATTACCACCACTTTTTCTTTGGTTTATAGCATGAGATCTAGATAAGGGTTTAATTGGCATTTTAAGCTATTGTTTTATAGGCATGGCATTATATATAGAGAGAGGGGAGAACGTGTTTATGCATGTGTGTACCTATGTGTCTTCTGGATTTGAAGATACACATATACATATATATAAATACACACAAACACACAAACAACTGAGACATTTAAGAAATTATATAATACAATTATTTGTGGCTATAAAACCAGGATGTGGTTTCAAGAAAAGGATTCTTATCAGACACTGTTTTAGTTGCTTCCACTGGTAATTGTTCTGCAAGAGCTTTCTAATAGCCTTACATTTCAGTTTGACTTCAGATCTTTTGAACTGCCTGGTTTATATTGTTTGCTACATTCCTGATTATATTTGTCTGCTATTGGTAGAATGTTTGCAGCTACTAGGAGCATGTCACTGTAAACTGCATGCAGCTTTAGAAATAGCAACCCTGGATTCTCAGAGGAGAGTGGGCACTAGCTGTTTAGAGGGACTGTTTATAGATACACTTCTTCCTCTTGCTATGCAGGATTCCAGGATTTATGGATCCCAAATTGCGTGAAACAATCACCTCTCTTCTGGCCACCATGGACCCAATAGCAACATCCTGCCCAGCCGATAAGAGAGTGACAATGGAATCTGGATCACTCCTATGTCCCTTATTTTGGTTTTAGATAGACTTGAAGCAAGGTAGAAAATGGGGAACAGAGAAACAACATGATCTGTGCCTAAAGATGCAGGATGTACCCCATAAATATCAATAGCAAACTGGCTATTGGTTTTACGTGGGGTGGGACTGGAGTGCACAACCCCACTGAATTCTGAATTTATTCTGCAAGTCAGAAAACAACCCCATCCCTCCAATATATTTGCACTTCTCAATCAGAAATAGATTTCAGGACAGTATTCTTGAAAGAAACCAATTACAGTGTTTGCACAAGATGCCGAAACCATAACTCACCTTCATTGTTGCATTCCGAAGAAGAATGGGATGAGATTTAGAAGAACAAGCCATTGTGTTTAAAGGTATTAAAAAACACACCACAGTGTTTTAAGGTGACAAGTTGGAAGGGCCAGGATATGTGCTGGTCATAACATTAGCCCTATATTAAAAAAATCATAACCTCAGAGACTAATTTCTAATTGTGCAGATTTGTGAATAGTTTGCTTTGGGATTGCTGAATGCTAATCAATATTAAAAATATACCCCATCACTATTCTATTTTATAGGTTTTGGGAAAACCTATAGAATATCTAGTAAAATTAAATATTGATGTCAGAGGATTTTACAAGGTGCTTGAGAATATTCTATACAACACAGCATTTTCAGCTAAAAATTCTGCCACCGCTACCTATTATTTAAAGACTCCTTAGGATATTCTTAAATTCTCTTAGAATTCTGTTGTTTTTTGTCAGTCAGTTCCTGATCTTTAGAATACATTGGCCTGATAAGGTTTTTCATTTTCTTTAGGACCTATTTGGTACTTTCTACAAACAAAGTATTGTGTTTTAAACTTCTTCTTTTGCTGAGATAGAATGAATCTGAATAGTATTTACTGGAAAATGCTTTGATGCAGCAATCCTAACCAACTAAACCAGGTGGGCAACATGTGCTTGAAGTTAGTTATAGCCTACCAAGGCTCTCCTCCTGTGTGTCCAAGCCCTATGCTGCTAGCAGCTTAGAATTTGCTGATTTCCGCCCTCCTCCCCTGACCCAACTGAAAAGTTTTGGTATATAAGATACAGTGGTACCTCGGGTTACATACACTTCAGGTTACATACGCTTTAGGTTACAGACTCCGCTAACCCAGAAATAGTACTTTGGGTTAAGAACTTTGCTTCAGGATGAGAACACAAATTGTGCTGCAGCAGCACGGCGGCAGTGGGAGGCCCCATTAGCTAATGTGGTGCTTCAGGTTAAGAACAGTTTCAGGTTAAGAGTGGACCTCCAGAATGAATTAAGTACTTAACCCAAGGTACCACTGTACAGATTGGCCTTAGGTTTTCTGTCTGCAGACTACACACACAATCACCAATTTGACTGTGGCTTTAGGGAATTTGGACCCTAAGAACATAAGAAGAGCCTGCTGGATCAGGCCAATGGACCATCTAGCCTAGCATCCTGTTCTCACAGTGGCCACTCAAATGCCTATGGGGGAACTTGCAAGTAGGACCCAAGCATAAGATCACTCTATCCTCTGATGGTTTCCAGCAACCACAGAAGAGAGCATAATCCTTATGACTAGTAACTAGGAATTTATCCAATCTTCTTTTAAAGGCATCTAGGTTGCTGACCAGCACTGTCTTCTGTGGGAGTGAAGTCCACAGTTTAACTATGTGACCAGGGAGCTCCGGGTTTAAATCCCCACTCAGCCACAGAGCTCACTGGGTGAATGTAGGCCAACCATAATCTCTCTACCTAAGCTACCTAACTGGGATGAGAGAAAGAGAATAATGAATACTACTTTGAGCTTCTTGAAGGGAATGGTGGGGTGAAAAAGGGAGTGGTTTAATTAATGAATTAATGTTCCATGCCGGATACTGTGGATGATATTGTGGTCTACTGGGTGTTCACCCTTTTGAGTCTATGACTGCTTTTTTCTCATTCAGCCTGTATTGTACATCCAGAAAGAAGAAAACACCATGCGGTTTACTCTCAAACCTGACTGTATGGCTTGATTAATCAAAAATGCATTGATTTATAGTTTTTATGAGTCTTTGGAAATTTGCTAAAAGCATTGTATGATCCCTTGTATAACTTAGGATTTATGAAGTCTTTCATTCACTATATTAAAGAGTACCTGTTATTGATAGCTTGCTAGCATCAAACACTGTTACCTGCCCTTCCATCCAATATTAAAAGCTACACATCTACTAAGTGCAAAAAGGGGTGGGGAAGCCAGCGTGTGCCTAATTTATATGTCCCACAAAATGGTAGTAAATATTTGTATTTCAATATTTTTCACTGGGGAAATACATGTTTGTTGCCACAGTAAATGAGAAAGTAGGCACCTAGCCCACTTCCTCCCTGTCACTGCATGAGACGAAAAGGGGACAAGCACCAGCAGATCTGATTAACTTTAGTGAATGATGTCTACTTGGGATATATGTGCTCAGAAATGATGCCATTTTTAAAAAAAATCCAAAACGCTAGGTACCTTGGAGTTGTTTTTTCCCACAGCAGCAATCCTGTGCAATTGGCACAAGTCTTTCTGAACTCTTAGGGAACCTCCAAATGATCACTGTTTCTGAGTGAGGAACTTTAGTTTTGCACAGTTAAAGTGGATCAGAGTGCTCTGTCACTCTAGTGCAGGCATGCCCAACTCCCAAGAGACTGATCTACTCCCAGTATATTATTAAAAAAAACTGGCAGTGATCTACCCATTGTCATTGGAGGGAGGTGGAACGTGTGTGGGATGGGTGGATTGCCCAGAGTTGTTGAGCTTTTTTGGGGGAGGATTGCACAGAGTTTTTTAGCTCCCCCCTAACTTTTTGTACATGATAAGGATCCCACAATCTACCAGGATTAGCTGGGGATCTACCGGTAGATCATGATCTACTGGTTCAACATCCCTGCTCTAGTGCAACAAATCCACTTAAGAAACCCACTCTGTTCTGTGGTTATGAAAGTGATGGAGAAACCCATCAAAAATGTGGGATGAACTAATGATTAAAGTAGGAAGATATATTAATGTCTATGTACCCCACAAGCAGATCAGGATGAATACTTGTTGTTATATGACTGTCCTGTGAACAACTCAGAATGAATGTTCAACAAAGACCAGACATAGTCTAACTGCTGCATAAACTTTGTGCAAGCAAAGGAAGATGAATGCCGAATAAGCAAGATGTCTGGAGGAGCCCTTACTCTGCCTGCATACCCATTGGACTTTAATATTAGAATAGCGATGGGGGACCTGTGGCCCCTCCAGATGTTGTTGAACACCAGCTTCCATCATCCTTGACCACTGGCTGTACTGGCTGAAACAGATGGGTGATGGAGTCCAACAACACCCTCAAAACCAGCATTAGATATTACCTGATATGCATGGCAGAAATAGTCTGTGCTTACTATTTCACCATGCAAGAAGAATCACAGCCTCTGTAATTGTATGTCGGCTGTATTGAAGGCCAGCTAATGGATGTGGTGCCTTCCAAGTGTTCCTAGGCTATAGTTTCCATCACCCCTGGCCATTAGCCATGCTAGCTGGGGCTGATGGGAGTTTTAGACTTGGAACATCTGGGTGAAACCATGTTGGCTATGCCTGTCGTAGGTTATGATGAGAACAGTTGTCATATTTGTGATATTGGTGACAGTGGGTAGCTGGGTTATAACAAATTTCTTTGTGATTTAAGGTATTGAAAGATAAGAGATGTGTGAGGCCCTAGGATACTTTTATGCACAGGGTCTTCCTGTCCTCCACACATTGGCAAAGCTGCCCTTATGATGGTGCTATATTTATTTCTGCAATAAACTTTTTGGCCATTCATAATGGCATGCTTATCAAATTAAGTTCAATGCATTTCAATGCTTTGTTCATTTTGGTTTTCACTGCAAACAGGCTGCGGTCCAAACAAGCCACGATGCGTCACAATTGTCCATCTGCAGATGGGCTATTTTCATCACAAGGCACATGTTTCCTTTGTTCAAATAAACTGCTAAGGAGAACCTTTACCAAAAAAGGCACAAATGCCTCCAGAAGGATACCTTTAGAATCTTTCATTCAAACAGCACCGAAAGAGGGTAGGGATAAAGAAATAAAAAGAGGAGGGGGAAAACCAGCACTGCAAGATTTTTGTCCTTCCAGCAGCATGAGAGATAAGTTTTTAAGCAGTGTTGCCTTGAACATTCTGAGTGAATAAAGTGGTCTTGAGAGAAACTTTCCAGTTATGGATTACCTATAAAAGAATAAAAGAGATGAACATTGAAGGTTTTTCATGGTTGTAAACAAATAATTTGTGAGCTCTCTGCACTTCAGGACACAAATAGACCCAAGAATTAGAAGTGCCCCTAGCTGACCGGTATATACATACATCATTGGTCTGGTGTAATGAAGATTACCTGATAAAGATCACAATATGACACTTTTCCTTTTGCATTGGCTGCTGAACAGCCAGAAACTGTTTTCTGCGGCCGGCCAACTATTGATCCAGCTCCCTCCTGTCAGTGATGCAGTTAATGGGAATTCCACAGGCAAATAAAAGCTACATTTTGTCTTCATTTTCATCTGAAATATGAGCTGGTCCTTTGTACTCTAGACAGTCATTTATTACTCATTTTCCTTTATTGATGTTTATGAGCTGAAGCATAAAATGATTCTCAAATGTAGTTTAATTGAGGCAGCAGTTGACACTGTGACCATGATTACAGCTGCACCATCAACTACATTAAGGCTTGCTTTTCATTGGGCTTTGAGGCAGCGTGGGGGTGGGGGAAGTATCCTTAAAATGCAACTCTGCTGTAGCTGAAGAAATATGTCGATTTGTCTTCATAGGTACTGAGGGGGAAAAAAGGCCCAAAGTCCTTAACAAACAGCAACAGAGCAGTAAAGTGTTTCTTATTACTTCACATTCAGAGGCATTCTTCCCCTTCCCAACTCCACGGGTCTTAAAAGTTATTTTTTAAACCAGTCTTTCTAACATGTGTGTGTGTGTGTGTGTGTGTGTGTGTAAAACACACACACAAATATACACAAGCGGAATTATTTCCTCTGAATGAGTAGGAGGAAGATCTGCCATACACACAGCAAGAGGGAAGGCCAAGGCACTCAATTCATTTATAAAACGGTAAGGACAATCAATATGGTGGGCAAGTATTTTTATATGCAGTTATTAACTCATAAGCTACAGTATATCTCATCTCATTTCAGCAACAGCTGAGGTCTCCATTTCCCCCGGAGGCCCCTGCAGGTCCCATTATGAGAATCATAAATAATATGTGCTAATGAGATATGAATTGATTATGTTGGAAAAGCTGACATTTTCATCCATCATTCTAAATGATGTTTAACAATGGATTACCAGCCAGTAATTCCTCTGATATGAGATTAAATAAAATAGCAGGCTGCTTCAGCAGGCTAGCTCAAGGAGATGGCAATAAATCTGCTCAATTACTGTATTACCAATCCGTTTTTCACTGCTAAGGATATTATTATTTCATTTAGACTTGTTCATGCATCATAGATTATTTTATTTCAGTCAGTCAATGGGAGAAACTGCAGTATTTTATTCACTGAGCTGCAAAGAGCTGGGCTTTGATAGAGTACAGTAAAAGCAGCTCAGGAGGCCCCAAGCACATTCTGCAAAGGGTACGGAGCTCCTGGAGGACTGGGAAGGCATGGCAGAAGCCCCTGTTGGAAAGAATGAGAGAGAGAAAGGGAGAGAGAAAGCGAGAGAGCGAGCAAGCAAGCGTGCACACAGTGTTTTCTTTGGAACCTAATTTACTTCACTTATCTGCAAAGTCTTCACCGAAGGATACCATCTAAGGAATTGATCAATTGAAACAAAATTATTGGATCCTCTAAGATGATTTGTACTTCACCTGAGTCCTGTAGTATATTGAGAATTAGATCACTGCGGCTATCCCTTGGCTTGGCAAATTAGATTGCAAATAACTGTAATACAAATGGTCTTGCTTTCCCCCTCCATCCTTTTACCTTTGTGATGAAGGGGGGGGGAGGGACACCCAAAGTTGGCCAACAACAGTTTTCCTTCCCATCTTTGATTGATTGCATCCCAATTCCTAGCTTTTCTGCTACTGCAGCTGGGAGTTCAGTAGTTGTATAATGTGGAAAGGGAATTGGCTATAGCGGGAATGGTGAATTCCTTGCCCAGGGGCAAAATATATAGCCGTCCCAGCTCCTCTACCCAGCCCTCTAGATTATCCCCTGGCCACTCCTGCCTCTCCAGGCCACACACCTCCTTGAGGGGTTTTCTCATACCCTCCCTATATTCAGTAGCAGTTGTGAGAACCTGGTACATCTGGGTAGCCTTGAACAAGCCATTATTTCTTGTCTCAGTTCCCATCTGTAAAATGGGAACGCAACAGACTTTTCTTTCCTCTCTTTTATCTACTACTCAATAATTCTGTTGTAATAAAGTAAAAGGGCCTGGATAACATATTTTAGATTAGAAATCCTAATCCAGATCAATTTACAGTATTTCTGGATTGTAAGTTCTATGACAATGCTATTCATGTCAGATGTGAGTCCTACCAAGTTCAGTGGGGCTTACTCCCAGGCAAATGAAAATAGGATTACAGCTATAGATATAACATTCTCATTTCCTCCCCTCCCCAGCACATCAACCATGTGGGGAAAATTGCATTTATTTAATTAATCTGCATAACAAGGTAGGAGCAAATGTTCCTATCAGCATCAAGAACTCTCTTCCAAATGGATCTTGATAGGTCTCCAAGGCAAGAGATCTATTAAGAATGCTATGAATGGAGAAGTCTGCCATGCTTGGTTTCACATTTTCCTAGTCTTAGATTCATATTTCCACATCAGTTTCCTTAAAGAAAAGGAGAAGTTCTCAGGAAAATTCATTTTAGTGAGCGTTTCCCTCGGTGAACAAACTTTCATAGGCAATTCTACCCTATACGGACATTCTACAAGCATTTCTGCCTAACAGAATGCACTTGATGCTCCGGTTTGAACCTGGAACCTTTTGCATGCAAAGCACGTACTCTACCATTTTTGCTACATTCCTTGCCTAAACAAGTTCTACTTAAATGGAGCTTCTCTTAAAATTCAGAGTAGAGGATCGGGGCAAGTTGGAATGTCCATTTCTTCCACCTGCATTGCATAGCAGTTTCTGTTTTGTCTCACTGTTACAAGTTCCCAGAATCTAATGCTGCAAAAAGAAAAGGAGACTAATTTAAGATCAAATCCACCCTAAAAAGTTTTTTTCTTAAAAAAAAAAAATCAATCTCCTTCTTCACACCAGGAGCCCAAGGGAATAAAATGCTGGACATCATGGGTATTTTGCTACTACTTTTTGACGTATGTTCTGATGAAAAAGATCAATGGTTTTTCTCTCGGGGATGAAAGATTGCGAGGTCCAAATAGCCAGAAGTTTGTATGTCTATTATCTAATGGCAAACAGCACAGGAGTCAGCAATGAGCACATTTTCCCTGACAAAAAGTGACAAGCAGCCTCCTTGCCAACATATCGCTTTGCTCCTTCAGGTAATTCTTAAAAGGTAGGAGCAGAGTAAAATCACTGAATAAGGTAGCAGCCTTACAACATGCCATGATGTGCAAATGAGTCCCAGTTCAATGGGACTAACTCCAAGGCAAATGTGCATAGGATTGTAACCCCAAAAACCTATGCTTAGACTCATTTTGCAGGGCCAGGAAGCAGGTCAGTAATGGGGAGTTTATGGGACACTGGATGGGCCCAGGGACAGACCATGCCCCAAGGTTGGGAAACCTCTGACCTTCCTGATGATGTTAGACCACAACTCCCATCAGCCCCGACCACTGGCCATGCTGGAAGGGCTGAGTCCAACAATATCTGGAGGGCTGCCCTTGCTATATAGCCCGTAATTCTGTTGAAAAACTGTCAGTAACAATATTGTCACTGGAAAACCTCTTCCAACAAGCCTTTTAAGTAGAGATATTTCCCAGTCATCATCTATATTAGAACTGCTTCTAATGTTGTAAAGTTGTTTTAATTGTTTTATCACTTGGTGTGTTTGCCGTCTTGGGCTCTTTTGGGAGGATCAGCATAGTAGACATTTAATAAATACTAATGCTAATAAATACAAGCAGAATATATTTTTTGATCAGAGAAATGTATGTGAGAGAGGAAGGGGGAATTTCCATTCGTTTATGGCAAATACAACCTGGGATTTGTGGGTTCATTCTGGGGGAACCACAGGTTCCTCATTCCTGGAGCACACTTTGCGTGCACATGGTTTAAGATTCAATCCTGAGCACCTGCAGTTAAATGGTTGGCTAGCAAGAGATAGAGAAGACTGCAATCCAAAACCCCAGAGAGCTGCTGCTAGTCAGAGGAAAATATACTGGACTGGTAAGTAGACCAGAAGTTTGCTGAGTCATGTGTTAATGAGTGGATAGTTTTGCAATCCAATGATTTCAAAATATGGAGTTAGGTTTTTAAGTCCCCTGTTGCTATGGTGTTTGCAGCACATGGTTAAACCGAGACACTATGATGGCTACAAGTCATGATGGCTATATTACTTCCAGTATTCAGAGGCAGGTTACGTCCAAATACCGGTTGGGGGCAGGGGGCTGTATTGCTCATTTCCTACTTATGGGCTTCCTGCAGACCTCGGGATGGTCACTATGAAGTCAGAAAACAGGACTGGATAGGCCTTTGGTTTTATCCAGCTGGGCATTTCTTATGACCCTAAATTTCATGTTGCACAGAAGTGGCTATTGCTGCATCAGTATGTGGTGGAATATAACCAAAGGGATTCCAGCATTATGTTTTCACAGTAGCCAACCTGATGCCTATGGCAAGTTCAATCAAAGCTAGAATGAGCTACCACAAGATGTAGCAATGGTGACCAATGTGGATGGCATTAAAAGTGAGTTAGACAAATTCATGTTCATGGACAATAAGGCTATCAACAGCTACTAGGCATGATGGCTGTGTACTGCCTCAGAGGTGGTGTGCCTATACAACGGGTCAGACACATGCAACCATCATAAAAACACACATTGTTTATGTAATTATTGTGAGTGCCTTAAAAGCAGGGAATTGAGGAATATATATTCTTCTGTTTTCTTCCATAAGCATGGAATAATGGGCTCAGGCATGAAGCAAGTGTGTTACCTTGCCTTTATTGAATTTATTTTGAGTGTACACCATGCTCACTTTATCTCTCTGTGGCAATAAAAAATCCCATTAAAAATAAACAACCACCCCACCAAATACAATTACTTGAGACATAGATACTGGGCCCCGTGCACACCTTTATTGAATAAGCTGGCAGACAAGAGCCAGGAGGGAACACTGTTTGGCGAGTCAAACTTCCATCCTGCTAAATCTGGGAAATGCAGGAGCCCATAAGGAGCGAAATTCTCATTATCATTTCCGGTAAGATAATGTGCTCGTTGGGGACTCATGAATGGACTTATACATGTGTGTGTGTTATCCAGTTAAAATGTGAGAGCTGAGCTGTTGGCCCATGCCTGAACCCTGCTGAGCAAAGAAAAGAAAGTAATAACAAGTAATATGTCACCTCTTTTGTTTGTTTCTTTTCCATCCCAGTCATAAACACACTGTAAAAAGCAAAAAGTGGACTTTTTGGTTCTATGGGCCAGATCCTTTTCAGGGTTTATTGCTGAGGGACAGAGTTGGCTACTGGGCAGGGCATTACAAGTGACTGGGTGCTTTAAAGCCCTGAAGTCAGGACAGCAAAACACCACAAACGGCCGATCCAGCAGGTTTTGACTTAATTGATGGGCAGTAGCAGCAAAGACTGCTTTCCCTTGACAAGGCACAAGTGGGAACAACATTTTAAGGCTTCTGATTGGGCCTTGGCAGCCGTCTCTCTTTCTCTTTCCCACACCTGATGTTGTGCATGACATCAAGGGGGGGACAGGGGGCTTCAGTTAAGAGAAACAAATTTGAACCCCTGTTAGGTGAGGTTTGACCCACAGAGTGTCCCCACCCTGGTATATAGTGATACATCTGTGCTGCGGTCTGCCACAGGCCAAAGTTGTGTGTCCATACAAAAGATGTCATCTGCTGAGGCAGATCATTGGCTCAGCCAGCTAAGTATGAGACTTGCTAGCACATTACACTGATGCGCGCGTCCTCTCTGCAAGTGTTTGTGGAAAAGAGTGCCCCCTTGTTGATTTGTACAGCTGCACTATTTTTTTACGTAAGGGTTGTTTACATGCTACATTGAATGAGTGTACAAGCTGTGTCCCTGCATAATAGTTGAGCTGCACAAATTGTAGAGTCTTTCACACAAACATTGTACATGTGTAAAGACAGATTGTACCACTGTTCAGTGCAATGTGTGAATAGGTCTATAGGCAGAGGCACCAGTTAGGGGGGCCAATGGACTCTGCCCTCCCCCGAAATTTTCAAGGAGGGGACCAGGTTGTTGGAAATTCTGCCTGGGTCAGAGGAAATGTGCCACAGCGTAGGCACCGGCAGATATTCCTTGGCGACCTCCCCGCTGCGCCACTCTGCTGATAAGCAGGCGAGGTCTTGGCGATTCTTCTCAGCTGTGTGAGAGGAACACACCGTTCTTCCTCTCTCCCCTTTGGTGTCCCCCAGGGAGGGGAAAGAAGCAGACAGAAATCTATTTACATCTTTTATTCCTGTCTCTTATATCAGTACAGAGAAACATGTCTGCACTCCATAGCAGTTGGAAGAAACTCCACCCATGTACTTCCAGTACGGGTCATATGACACACACACACTGAGCTAACATCCGGTGCTCAGTACAGAATGGACTGCCCCTTTGTTCCCATGGCAACAGTCACATACATCCTGTCTGGCTTTGCAGCCACAAGCAGCTGCCTGAGCTGCTAGAGCCTTTGCTTGCTGCAGCATTGGTGCTTTATGATAACACAGGTCACCTCAATATGCCACAGTGATTTGCTCACACTGTGCACATCCGGTGTGTGGTGTGCTCTTGCCACACGTGCATGCAACACATCAGCACATTGTGCGGCATGCACACATGATGTTAGGTCATCGCATGGCAATGGCCCCCTCAATTACTTGGGCAAGCCTGTGCACCTGCCTGCCCACTCACTGAATGTTACACATGAGTCTACAGCCCAGCTATCTGCCTAAAGCAGGCATGGCCAAACTTGGCCCTCCAGATGTTTTGGGACTACAATTCCCATCATCCCTGACCACTGGTCCTGTTAGCTAGGGATGATAGGAGCTGTAGTCCCAAAACATCTGAAGGGCCAAGTTTGGCCATGCCTGGCCTAAACAGATTGCACATTCATGAAACATAATATGGGAGTAGCCCTAGTGCCGACACTAGCTGCCAACAATTCTCCAGGGTTTTAGACTGCAGACCTTCCTAACCATACCTGGACCCTGAGCCTGGGACTTTTTGCATGCAAGGTCTCTGCTCTGCCACTGAGCTATGGCCCCAGGAGCAATGTGTATCATTGCCACTTTCCCCACAGCTGGATGACATACTGTACTGCCTGAAAGGATCACATAGGACCACCAGGATAGTGCGTATACTTCCCATGCCAATGCCCTCTGACAAGGCAGCTGACATGAATGACAACTTCACATCAGTCATCAACTCCTATTCTTGCTCCGTGATGCAAAATCCAGTTCGAAGGGTGCGCCAACAAAACACAAGAACCAACGTATTTTTCTTATGGTGATCAGCATAACCTAGTGATGGTGGTTGCTAATATGGCATGTGAGAAAAAAGGCAACCTGCTAATAGTGGTCCATATTTACAGGCAACAAACCTTCCTTCTGCGGAACTGAAAGCTACCGAATTAAGTAGACCAGGTAGCTGTAGTTAGCTCTGTTTACGGCCGATTGCCTCTCTTGATCTCGGCAGAGATAAAGCTGCCTATGGGCTCCATTGTACCTTTTATTTCCCTCTTACAGAGGTGGAAGTGAACCTCAGTAAAGGTCAAGCTCAAGGTCAAGATGGAGGTCACTGGTCAAGCTGTGAGTCGTCCAGTCCCTTTCCAGCACCACTTAATCTTGCTAGCCTGTGGATAAATAGAGTTCTTCAGTTTCTACCCTTAACCACCCTCTTCCCTTCACAATCAACAGACAAGCACAAGCAATTTACTGCTGTGATCACTTCAGAGATATGTTCCAAAAGGCTCAACGTAAGTATGGTGTGGAACGGGGGGTGGGGTGGGGGATAAAATTTGGCTACTGAGACCTTCAGTGCTTTTGAAAGAAAAGTGTTGTACCAAATCAGCAGTTACCCATTAAAAGATCATTTATTTAAGAGGTATACAGGAAACCTACTGGTTTTATAGCCTGCCTTTTTAAAAAAAGGAATAGTAAACACAAACATTTCCTTCCTACCTTAAACAACAGGTTATTGAGGCATTTAATTTAGTTTAATGTTAGATATGATCAGCATTGTGTTCAAGTATTCTACCTTCGGTGAGCCAGGGGCCAATTCTTTCTGCTCCCCCTTCCTCATTCAGATTGATGGAGAACCTCCTGCCAATTTCAATAAACACAGGTTTTGATCCTAAACACAAATGGAAATTTCTCAGTTGTCCTCGATGCACTATAAAAATACAAATCATACAACAACTGCCATAAAAACCATCCGCTGTGTCAGGTTATGTAAGTATATAATCAAAGTCGAGAGTTTTGGGCAATAAAACCGTCAAGCTGTTTTGCTTAAAGGAAATGCAAGTGGGGGGAAGGAACAAAGTAACTTACGTTGAAAATAATAATATGATCTCAAGTAAGTCAGTTTCCCATTGCCTTTCTTAACCGTATGAAATTAAAAGCCATGGCAAATAATGCCTGTTGCCTTTAAACAAGCCTCTTAACCACACCAATCATGATGATGCTATTGTTCAGCATTAAATCCAAGCGTTGCTGCAGAGTTTTCTTTAAGTGGATTTAATCATTGTAATGCTGCCCAAGACTGCCCTATAATTCAGGTTCCATAGACATTTGGACATTTAGAACATGGCTGCTCTATAACTATATTCAGAGGAAACTACCGAAATACTTTCAGCTTACATCCTTTCTTTTCGGTCCCCCAAGCACCATTTGCTGCTATCCATACAGGTAAAAAAGGTAAAGGACCCCTGATGTTAACCAGTCCAGTCACAGATGATTCTGCGGTTGTGGCTCTCATCTCATTTTACAGGCCAAGGGAGCTGGTGTTTGTCTGCAGACAGTTTTTCTGGGTCATGTGGCCAGCATGACTAAGCCGCCTCTGGTGCAATGGAACACTGAAACCAGAGCAGCACACGGAAATGCCGTTTACCTTCCCACCGGAATGGTACCTATTTATCTACTTGCACTTTTTGGCATGCTTCGAACTGCTAGGTTGGCAGGAGCTGGGACTGAGCAACGGGAGCTCACCCTGTCGTGGGGAGAGATCCGTGGAGGGAGAAGCCAGCCAGCCGAAAGTCAGGGGAGTACAAGCCTGGAGGCAGAGTCCATAAGCAAGTTTCAGTCCAGTCCTAAGGTCAGGAGTATCTCAGTTCACATAGTCAGACAATCCGGGGGTCAAGAAAGCCGAAGGCCCAAGGTCATGAGCAGCAAGAAGCAGCAAGGTCTAGCCAGGAATGGCAAATGTTGTTTCCAGCAGTGATTGAGGCTGGAAATCCTGCTTAAGGAAGCTTGAGCCAGCTGGTTCTCATCAGGAGCAAGAAGGCTGATCAGCAACAGGTGAAGCTGAGTGAAGCTGGTGGAGTCACTCAGCAGGTGAAGCTGGGTGAAGCTGCATGGCCCACGACAACCAGGGGTGTAGCCATGACTGGGACACACTGGGGCAAGCAGGGGATGGGGGAGGAAGTACATACAGGGTGATGGAGGATGATGAGGGAATGGGGGTCAGTGCACAGGGACCAGACCAGTAGCACCCATCAAAAGAGCTGGAGGGGCCCCTATCTCCCTGAACGTGGCAGACTCTGAGGTGTAAGGAGCAGCATGAGGTATGCTCTTGGAGGCTGAGGCAGCGCTCACTAGCTGATCAGGTGGGGCTCGCTAGCTCTGGGACGAGGTGTGTGATTTGTCAGCAGGAGTCGGCTGAGGACAGGTGAGGGGCACATGTCTCGTCAAGCCCAGATGCTGCAATTAGCATGCAAAGTATCAAAAGGGAAACAGAGCTGAGGTGCTGTGTCTTCCTATGCTGGTTAAACCATAGCTTGGATGTTCCAGGGAGCTCTTCAGGACTGCTTGTATGGGATTGACCTCCAGGTGTCCTGACTCCTGGATCAGCTGCAGAGCCAGGAACCTGGCTTAACTGGACTTTGGACCCATTAGTCTGCCAGACTATGTGCTAACATCTGCTGTGGGATCGTGTACACCCGTGGTACCTACTGCTAGATACCCCTTGGTTCAGGACAACCGACAATCAGGTGAGTCTATAATTCTGGGATTTTTAAGCAGTTGTTGAGCATCAACATTGATTGGAATTGTCATGAGAAACCAATCCCATGCAACCTTCTACTGATACTGATAAGCACTGTACTGCATTGATGAGATGAATACATTGTTCTTTGTAATTGTTTAAGTTTCTTCTGAACAGTTTCCCTTCAAAAGTAATGAATGGGTAGCCATGCAAGCGTGTGAAAAACAGGAAACTGATTGTTGTTGTTGTTTTAGATGTTGGTGCGGTCATCAAATGATCTGCATGCAAATGTGAAGTAGCCTAGAGTCCACCTGTGCCTCAGTCATTCCAGAATAGTAGCTGCTTCTCTTGCCAAATGGGTCAGGAGGCAGGGAGCTGAGAAATGGGGCTCTAGCTGTGAAGATGAAGGTTGATTGCTCATTGTTTTGGCCTTGAATTAAAACAGACCAGATCCAGGGGCTTCAGGTGGAAGCCAGTCTGGTATAATGAGCGGAATACAACTCCTGATGTAGCCTTGAAATTCAATTGTTTTATGTTGAGCCAGGCACTTGCAGCCGAACCTACCTGCCAGAATAAAAAGGCAGTGGCGGTTTCTG